>NC_086320.1:391830717-392167807 GCF_036172605.1 Pelobates fuscus | reverse complement strand
ATTAATACACCCCCATTAATTAATCCACACACCCCTTAATACACCCCCCTTAATTAATACACCCCCCTTAATAAATCCTCACTGCCCCTTAATTAATACACCCCCTTTAATTAATCCACACCCCCCTTAATTAATACAGCCCCCTTAATTAATCCACACCCCCCTTAATTAATACACCCCCTTAATTAATACTCACTCCCCCCTTAATTAATACACCCCTTAATTAATCCACACCCCCCTTAATTAATACACCCCCTTAATTAATCCTCACTCCCCCCTTAATTAATACAGCCCCTTAATTAATCCACACACCCTTAAAACACCCCCTTAATTAATCCTCACTGCCTTAAATACACCCCCCTTAATTAATCCTCACTCCCCCTTAATTAATACAGCCCCCTTAATTAATCCACACCCCCCTTAATTAATACACCCCCTTAATAAATCCTCACTCCCCCCTTAATTAATACACCCTCCTTAATTAATCCACACCCCCCTTAATTATCACAACCCCCTTAATTAATCCACCACCCTTAAAACACCCCCTTAATTAATCTTCACCCCCTTAATTAATACACCCCCATAATTAATCCTCACTCCCCCTTAATTAATACAGCCCCCTTAATTAATCCACACCCCCCTTAATTAATACACCCCCTTAATTAATCCTCACTCCCCCCTTAATTAATACACCCCCCTTAATTAATCCACACCCCCCTTAATTAATACACCCCCCTTAATTAATCCACACACCCCTTAATTAATACACCCCCTTAATTAATCCTCACTCCCCCCTTAATTAATACACCCCCCTTAATTAATCCACACACCCCTTAATTAATACACCCCCTTAATTAATCCTCACTCCCCCCTTAATACAGCCCTCTTAATTAATCCACACCCCCTTAAAACACCCCCTTAATTAATCCTCACTCCCCCTTAATTAATACAGCCCCCTTAATTAATCCACACCCCCCTTAATTAATACACCCCCTTAATTAATCCTCACTCCCCTCTTAATTAATACACCCCCCCTTAATTAATCCACACCCCCCTTAATTAATACACCCCCTTAATTAATCCACACCCCCCTTAATTAATACACCCCCTTAATTAATCCTCACTCCCCCCTTAATTAATACAGCCCCCTTAATTAATCCACACCCCCCTTAAAACACCCCCTTAATTAATCCTAACTGCCTTAATTAATACACCCCCCTTAATTAATACACCCCCCTTAATTAATCCTCACTCCCCCTTAATTAATACAGCCCCCTTAATTAATCCACACCGCCCTTAATTAATCCACCCCCTTAATTAATCCTCACTCCCCCCTTAATTAATACACCCCCCTTAATTAATCCACACCCCCTTTAATTTATACACCCCTTTAATTAATCCACACCCCCTTAATTAATACACCCCCTTAATTAATACACCCCCTTAATTAATACACCCCCCCTTAATTAATCCTCACTCCCCCCTTAATTAATACAGCCCCCTTAATTAATACAGCCCCCTTAATTAATACAGCCCCCTTAATTAATCCTCACTCCCCCCTTAATTAATACACCCCCCTTAATTAATCCTCACTCCCCCCTTAATTAATACAGCCCCCTTAATTAACCCACACCCCCTTAATTAATACACCCCCTTAATTAATCCATACCCCTCATAATACCCCCTTAATTAATCCTCACTCCCCCTTAATTAATACACCCCCCTTAATACACCCCCTTAATTAATCCTCACTCCTTTAATTAAACCTCCCTCCCCTTTAATTCTTTAATGGCCATTATCCACCCCCCCTTTAATTAATTTAGCCCCATCACATAAAATGACTACTTACATTTTGATGATGCCTTGACCGACTGGGTGCCTCACCGCCCGGATATTGGATCCTTCCGCTGGATGGTTCCGTGAAGGCGGGCTGACGGCGCTGCGCACGACGTCATCACGTTGCGCGACGCCGCGGCCCACAACACTCCTCCCCCTTCTCATCCTGGAAGTAAGTCCTGCCGGGCCGCAAAGGTGCTGCGGCTGTGCGCAGCCGCCGCAGCGTAATGATGGGGGGTGACACATGACACTGGACGTCATGGCACCCCCCTAGTCAGTGGCACCCGGGGCGGGCCGCCCCCCCCGCCCCCCCCTTAGTACGCCACTGTGCTGCTCCCACCTATTACACCAGTATGTCCGTCTAGGCCCCTACGCTCTGTCGAAGACCTACATCTATCCTCTGTTCGTACTCTCTCCTCTGATGCTCGCCTTGAAGACTTCTCTAGGGCTACACTGTTCCTGTGGAACTATCTTCCCTTCTCCGTTAGACGCTCACCCAGTCTCCACTCCTTTATAAATCATTAAAAACTCACTTCTTCACAATTAAACTGTTAATAGCTCCCAACTGATTCCTCTTCTGCAACTGTACTTTAAAAAAAAACAAAAAAAAACACACTACGTGTAACGGATCGACGGGCACCCCGACTGGGTACCTCCATTGAAGGATGCTCCTAGCGCTTCCTGAGGGCACTCCAACCGACACCATAACCACCGTAGACTCCTTCAGAGAGCAAGACAGGAACAAGCTCTTAAAAGAGCTTAGGAGTGATTATAGCAAGGGAATATGCCAAGCATAGCAATCCCTTGTAGCAGATTCCCCCAATAAGAGACGGCACTCCAAATTGAGGGTGAAGTAGAACTGAAGCTTTTAATCAAACACTCTGATTTTATGCCCATTTTTACAAACATTGAACCGCCCACAGGGTTTTGAAGAACAAACCAATGAATACATTACAACACAGCTAAAAACTCCCATTCATACCAGCAGAAATGGTTAAAAAGATAGGTCGAAGTCCTTTGTGACCACTGAAGCATGGCTTTCCAGCCAAAACCAGTTCCACGGAGTCCTCTATCCTGGAGATAATTGGCTTAACTGGGTGTGGTAAGCCAACTATCTCCAGGTACAGAAAATGTCTCTATTCACAACAACAGCAAAAATACAGAAAAATACATAATTCCTATAATACTGAACAGAACCCCCACATTCAACCTATCCCCAGATGGCTTGGATCTGAGCGCTCAATATATCCAAACAGCGCTCAGATCCCACAAACACAGTCAAATCGCCATGGGGGTAAACCATAGCAAGGGCTGATGAGAGACAGCAGAGGGGCGAAACGTCAAGTTCCAACTGGTCTGGCAGTGTCCCTGGGACAACGCCCTGCTGGAGAACAATTGACAGGAAACACCTTCCCATGTATTCAAAGGGGCAGAAAAAGTGTCTCAAAATCCAATAAGCCCAAATAAGTTTCTTAAAGGGCAATACATTTCAGGGGCCATAGTCACAGGGCAGGAGGCTGTCAATCAGTCTTCTCCAATGCCCAGTGGCGAGGCTGGTTCCGCCACACTACGTCTTCAGTGAATACTATTCAACCAATATACTTCCCTTACCTGTGTCACTTTTCCCCACTCCCTCTAGCTTGTAAGCTCACTGAGCAGGGCCATCAACCTCTGTTAAACATGTTATTGTAACCAGACAAGTTTATTAGTCGACCCATTGTAAAGTGCTACTGAATTTGTTGGCGCTAAATAAATAATAAAAATAGTGTTGGGGTGATAGGCACACTAGTAGGTGTTGGGTATAGGGGCTGTATTGTGTGCAGAGTTTGAGCTGTATTATGCAGGTGAAGGTTTGGGGGAAGGAGACTTTATTGAGATGGAAGGTAAGCAGGCCAGGGAGTGAGTAAATAAGATTTATTGTGGTTTGGTAGGTGATCCACCTGCTCTGCATCTCTGGCAGTGCAGACTGTTCCAGTCAGTGCTAAGAAAGTGGTAATTCATGGCAATGCCCTGATACATTGACTGAAGGTGCAGGCCACAAGTTCTGTGCATTACAATAAGCTGACCAATGACCAAGAGCTTTGATCTCCCAACTGGCTGTGGAGGTCTCTCTTTGGGCCAGTTCTCGACTGTGTTGTAAGGCACTGTCATCTCATCAGCAGTATTGTCTTGTATTATGCCAGCGAAGAGAAACCATACATTATATAGATACATCCTTCCAGTTTAGACAGTAACAATAGAATCATCTGGTGGTCTGTAACAAGGGTAGATGTAAAGACTCATTCTGGAATTAACCAGAAAGACACAAATTAGAATTATGAGTGACTTGTTTTTTGGTACATTTGTACTGTTATGTATTTTTCCTTTCTGCCATGCCTTCTATTTCTAGTGGTCACCTGTCTATTCCTTGTTTCATCGTTCCTATTCCCCTGGACATTTAGAAGATCTTTTTGTCCCCCTGGTGTCTCCCTTAGCTCTTTACATGTATCTGTTTCCTTTTCTTCTCACTCATTTCTTGGATGCTCTTTTACATTTCCATACTAATCACCCATTAGGTTTGAAGATTTCTCCTATATAACTTATGACATCAGTCATTGCAATTGTCTCACTGATCACCTATCACTTTCATTATTAGATACGGGAGCTGGTTCCTGAGTCTCAAGCCTATATGGACCTTTTGGCTTTTGAGAGAAAATTGGACCAAACCATCATGAGGAAACGTGTAGACATCCAAGAAGCATTGAAGAGACCTATGAAGGTAAGGATGTATTGTGAGATACATGCATATGAAGGTGAGAGGCAGAGAGTGTACAATTATGGAGGGTGACGGACTGCTTTGCCAAGTGAGAGACCTACTGTAATCTGAACAGCATGGTTGGAGACAACTCACAGTTTGCACTAGAGGGTCAGAGGAATAATATAGCATTAAGCGTGTTGGATGGTGTTGAGTATACCAAGGACATATGGCATACCACAGGGTATGGAAGAGTCTTAGACAGTGGTAGTAAAACCCAACATGTAACAGTGGTAGTAAAACCCAACATGCAGAACCTAGTGAGGCAACCGGGAAAAGTATGTTGGCAGCTTTCCCGAGGCCTATAGTGACAAGAAGCAAGCAAGTAGAATGGTCAGGGATAGTCAAGGTCAATGTAGCCATAAAATACATAAGACTGAGCCAGATCAAGAGAAATCTGAAATCGAAGTAAAAATCAAAGCCTGGTTACGGGTTATCAGAAAACAGGAAAAATTATAAGATAAGTTAATCTAATTTAGGTGGACAAGGGATACTTAGAACAGGTTAGGCTAGAAGATCAGAAAAGCACGATAGGACACAGTACTCTATCTAAATTTTATTACAGGGGTCAGCTGTCACTTTGCAGCACTGAGTGATGCTAGTGTGCATTATTATTATTATTGGCCTTTATAGAGCGCAACTAATTCTGCAGCGCTTTACAATATTATAAAAGGGGGGGGGGGGGGTTACAATAAATGAGACAATCACTGTGGGGATATTTATGGGATAATAATTGTAAACAGAGAGAATTACCCACTAATTTAATTCTCAGATCCCTAATCGTTATCGTTATAAGTGAAATGTATAATCATATACCGGTAATTAAAATCACAAATTGTTATAAAAATATAATTTTATTTTTAACAATTTAAATTAATAATGATGAGTAACATGCATGATAATAATCAATGGAATTCGAGTATAACAATATGCAATACAATATGGCAATAATCAATGAATATTCAGTATAAAACAATATGCAATACAATAGGCAATTTACTTCCTGGTTAGTACAGCATAGACTCCGTTAGCTGTCAAGACTGATTTACGATAAGTTTCAGAGAAGGAATGTGAGTTTCACACTGAGCTGCAGTGTAGGGCAATAGAACTTAGCTAGCAGTTAGAAATAACCCTTGCAGTGCTGGCTAGACCTCCTAAGTAGTTGAGATCTACTCTTGTGTAATTTTAAATAAAAATAATATTTAAATAGTCAGTAACCACTCCTTGATCCATCCAATGAGAAATCTACATGTTACATAAGCTGATATTTTAATTAATTTGTCTAAATAGATATTTTATCTTATTTTAGAGCCAATCAATACAGCTGGATAAATGGTCATGATATGCTAACGTGATATTAATCACACAAATACATTAATGGCTATATTAATCCCAGCTGCAGATGGGATGCTATAACCATATATATATATCCTTTAATAATTAAGATTTCTAAATATGAAATCTAATCACGATTTATCCAGTCATATATCATGCTATTAATTTTAATTAATTTAAATTAATTAATTAAATGCCTGTATATTTATCAGTTATGTAGATATTTTCTCATCAGATATTCTCAGGTAGCTAAGTGTCATGGATCTCTTTCTCTGCATGGAGTGTAAGAGTTTCTTGGTTACTCTGATCGCCCGATTCTGCCTGGATCTCTCTGAATCTCCCGAGAGTGTTGTAATGTGTCTCTCTTCAATCTTTGAATTTCCGAATCTCCTCTCTCTCTTCCCTTGTCTTAACTTTTTAAAGGGGAAATTCCTCTAAATGATAGCCAATCACAAATGTGGGGTGTGGTTGCCTTCTAGGTAATCATTTTAGTATTTGAACTCTAGAGGGCAGTATTGTCCCACTAAACATACCTATCCAGGAAAGAGTTAACTTTTCCTGGTGGCTATTTTTGACGTCATTTACGTTATCTTTATGGTGGCTATAACTTATATTTTCTGTCAGATCAAGAGGATTTCTTCGGACTTATCCAGACTATGCGTCTCCATTTTCTGTAGTAATTCCTAAAATTGATAGTTTGTGAACTAAGTTTCACCTTAAACTATAATGGGACGTTGTACAATATCGAAAGTAAAATTTAATTATTTAATCTCCTCTGTCACCTAAGTCTGGGAATAGAATTTATTATATTCCATTTGCAATTAGACAGTCTGTCTACCCCCATTCTCAATGTCTTATCTATTTGGTTTGTTTATATACACATTCCATTCAGCTTGGGCAAAGCAGTCAGTTTTAGAGAAAATATAGAAATTTTGTGTCTCTTTTGTTAACTTGAAGATACAAAATGGAGTCTGGTCTATTTAGATTGACTTCAGAATATACACTTTGTACTTCTATCATAGCACAAAATGTCTGCCGATATAAATACCCTGACATTACACAGGAACAATAGGTAGATGAGAGCCCTGCTCAAACAAGCGTTTCATCTAGAGTGCATGTGCAAAGATGCCATCTGTACTTGACGTGACTCTCTGACTGATCAGCTTTCTATTATAAAGCTGGACACTATGGGAGTGAGCAGCATCGGAGAAGGTGCGAGGGATCACGGTGTCTCAAGGTGAGAGAGACATGCTAAAGAGTCCTTTGGAAATCAAAAGGCATTTCTGCCAGAATTGCTAACACGTAACCATAGGTGAGCTAAGATAAAGACAATGCATTATCAGTCCTTAGAGTGCCTGACGTATGAGGCAAAGTGAGAAGAGTCAAACACAGACCGAGGGATGACAGAATTACAACAAGATGGCGGGATAGGAGAAATTAGAAAGGATAAAACCATCTAAAGGCAACAAAGTTTCACTGAATCAGAATAATAGAAATCATAACAAATTCCAAATCTAAGGTCAGAATAGTCAAATGCAAATCAATTAATATTACCAAGATTCATAATCAATAACACAATTAGGGAACTATAGAACCACAAAAGGATAACCATAGAGTATATTGACTTATAAATCAAAGGTAAGACCACAATTTGAATATGCTGTGTGATTCTGGGCACCTGTCTAGCTACACTAGAAAAAGCGCAGAGGCAGGCTCCAAATTAAAACGGAATGAAAGATTTTAGTTATTAGGAAAGTGTAGCACATTAAAATCTCTTTAGTTTATAAAAAATGGCACCTCAGAGGGGATGTGATAGCATTAAAATAATATTCAGGGCCCATTCAAACCATTGTCTGGAAATCTATTCCTAAACAGGAATATAGATAGGACCCGATGTCACACATTTAAACAGGAAGAAAGGAGATTTAGTCCAAGGCAAAGGAAAGGTTTTTGACAGTAAGAATGTGGAATTCTCTGCCTGAAAAAGTGGTATTATCAGGGTCTGTAGAGATGTTTAAACATAAACTGAATGAATTATTGTAAAAACCTAATACAATAAGTGAATATAATATAGTTTTGTTTTATATTTGAAATTTTTATTTGTTTTTAGACATAAATATGCAACCATAAAATTCAATTATATAATTAAGTGCAGTCTTCAAAGTTGAATTGCATATTTAAACACGTAATATATCGCAATTCATGTAATGATATAAATGCTTAAATTACTAACATTCTATTAAGGAGATCATTAAACATCAATTGAAAGCCTTTATTAAACAAAAAAAGAAACCGATAAATACATAAAGTATAAGACGTACGTGATAAATAATAGATTATACGAAAGGTACAATAGACATATCAATGACAGGTATTATGAGGACAGAATTCACTCTTTAAAATATGTAAACCAAACATCCCAGATATTATTATATTTTGTTATATTACCATTATAATATACTGCTTTTTCCATTACCCCATGGTAATTCATATGTGCTCTTATTTCTTCCATACTGGGAGATTTCTCATCTTTCCAATATCTAGCCATACATCATTTCACCACCATTAAGATATGAATGAGTAAATAGACATATCAATGATTTAGATAGACAGGGGCAATCGAGATGAAAAAGAAATCACTCCACAGTCAAAGTAATATCAATTTTCAAATCAACAAAAATGTCTGTAATTTTCAATTTAAGATTGTCTAGTAGACAATCCCACCATGAGGGTGAAATGGAACTGTTTAATGGCAGCCACAACTGGTCTTATATGCAAGTTCCCAGGCAAGGGGTTTTCCATAACATATTCCAGGGGCATTCCCCACTGGACCTGAGAGGGGACTGTGACAAAGTACACACTGTAATTACATTGGCTCTCAGGTCAAGGACACTCCCACACAAAACAGAATAATCCCTCCCCTGTGCCTGAGAGATAATAGTCAGAAACTGTACTAAACTGAATTATCTGCAGGCACAGAAAACATATATTTTACAAAAACCCCAAAGTACCCCCAAAACACATGGAAACCCCACAAAAGTCGCATCCCCTGATCGCCCCGATCTGGGGGACCAAAATATCCAAAAATCACCCAGATTGGTTCAGGGGTTCGGGATTTCCATGGAAGTCATAATTTTAACTTTCTGGAGTACAAAAGTACAAAAATCACATAAGTTTTTAAAGGGCCCATAGTCTTATGGCAGGCGGCTGGCAAGCAGGCCCCTCCAAGAACACATGGCAGTGGCACTTCTGCCACAATATCTTGGAAAACACATGGTCTGTAAGTCACAACGCTTTTTTTCTGAGTACTCTAACAAATGTGGCAGCCTCTTAGCCAGAACACTCCAAAAACGACGACGCATATTACCAAAATCAAAACTAAGGACGAGTTAACAACCCAATTCCCAGATAAAATTAACCAATTCCTTAATTATTACACTGACTTGTATAATTTCCCCAGAACGGCATCCCTGCAGAGGTACAGCGAAGGACCACACAGATGTCAGACTACCTAAAACATGTGACCAAGACGAGGCTGAAGCATTGGAGGCCTCCATTACGCTGGAGGAACTTCAGGCAGCCCTGAAAGCCTCCAAAAACAAAGCACCGGGATCAGACGGCCTGCCTGTGCGCTACCTCAAAGAGTTTGGAGACGTAGTTCTACCTCGACTCCTAATAGGAATGAACTCCTTACTGGATGGTGGAGCTTTCCCGAGAGATTCCCTACTGGCGACTATAGCAGTCATCCCTAAAGAAGGTAAAGATCTGTCCAGCTGTGCTAGCTATAGGCCTATATCACTCTAAAACACGGATCTGAAGCTCTTTATGAAGATCATAGCTACGCGTATCAGTGCAGTCTTCCTGGACTTTGTTGACCCGGACCAGATCGGATATAACCCCGGGAGGGATGCGAAGGATAACACCATACGGGCACTGAACATCATCCACACAACCAAAAACTCAAAAAAGCAGACCTTCGTTCTCTCCACTGACGCGGGGAAAGTTTTCGACCGTGTAGATTGGCAATATATGAAAGCAACACTGACGGCAATGGGTTTCGGCCCACACCTGATGTCTTTGATATCGTCGTTGTACCACCTTTTCAAAGGGTGCCTGCTTTTTCCCCCTTCTGTTTGCCCCTGGAACCATTCCTGGGGGCGGTCAGATGGGACAGAGGAATAGCTGGGTTAACCCTGAAAGGAATGACACACAAGATAGCTGCCCACGCGGACGTTATGCTATTTTTCATCTGCAACCCCTTGGTCTCCCTCCCGAATCTTTTGAGGGCCTTCACCGTAATACTTGAAAAAGCCTACTGTTTGGCGAAACGCGTTGTGTATTTTTACTTTGTTTTTAATTAAAGTATTTTGTGACTACCACTTATCTTTGGTTAGTACATTTACTTTATATGTTGCTGTTTTATCCGGGCTGATTTTTTTTAAACAAGATCCAGTACTTCAAAAGAAATCCCTGGTGGGGATTATTCCACCCACGCCTGGTTCATAGAGCAGTGTGGCTGCTCTGAACACTGTAAGTACGTTTCTTTTTTATTCCACTGTCATTTTATATATGGAAAACACTATGGGCCCTCTCTTGTGATTTTATTTTCATAAGACCGGCACTGCAAGCATCATTAGAGGAATATCCTACACGTGGGGAGTTAAAATACCACTGTATGCTGTTTTACTCAGAGCTGGTCATAGCTCTTTAAATTGTAAGTTGGCACTCTTAGGACCTCAGTGTTGTCTGTTGTTGCAGTATTACCAAAGTTATTGCACCATTGGGTTTTTCCCTCTTTTATATATTTTATATGCTGACGTCTGTCTGGGATGGTGTAAAGAATCTTGTGAAGACACCTCCAATTGTCCAGCAATATCCTACATGTGGGGAGTACTAAATACCACTGTATGCTGTTTTACCTAGAGCTGGGCTTAGCTCTTTAAATCGTAAGTTGGCACTTCTCTACGTCTGTGTTGTTCGTGATCCTTTCCGCATTACGGTTTTGCACTATTGGTCTCCCCTCTCTGCTTTTGTATTCCATATTCGACTACTGAGATCCCAAAGAAAGAACCTAAGAACACTCACTCAAGGTCCACATTGTACCTAAAGACTTTTTCATCTCCCTTTATTTTATTTAGCGCACCCTGTATTTGTTGTCTTTTGTTCCCTTCACCGTAATACGGCCGTATCTCAACCTTCAGTTGAACACTGAAAAATCAGAAGCTCTAATCATCTCGATGGAAGAAGCAGCTGCCACCCATCTACGATCTCAGTTCGATTTTACCTGGTGCCACACCAAACTTAATTACCTCGGTATATGGCTTACCGCTGACCTATCCCAATTGAATACCCACAACTTCACACCTCTACTACACACGCTGAAAACTGATATGGCAAGGTGGTTAGGCCTCTGCGTTTCATGGTTTGGCAGAATGAATGCCATCAAGATGAACCTCCTCCCCTGCTTGCTCTATTTATTTAAAACGATCCCGATATGCTTGCCTACGTCCTTCTTCCAAGTCTTTAAGTTTGTGTGGCAGTCCCAAGCCCCCAGGAACAAGAGGGCTCAACTACATCTACCAAAGGCTCAGGGAGGTGTGGGACTCCCTTTCATCTGGAACTATCACAGAGCCACACAACTCCTGTGGGTGGTGGAATGGCATGTACCTAAGACAGTGAAGATCTGAATACACATGGGAAGGGCTCAGGTGGAGGAGACCCTGCAGTGGGGCTACATGGACCCCTGAGGAGGGTGCAATCCCAAAACCACCCGTTCATAGGGGTGTCCCTGAAGGTTTGGAGCTCGATCAGGACGAAGCTCTCATTCACTACAACACCGGAACCGCTAACTCCCCTTATAATTAACCCGGAGATAACCGGAGGCCTTAAACCCAAGGATTTCAAGGCATCTGGTGAATCGGACCGGACTTACATCCGCCAGTGGTGCACTCCAGAAACCTTAAAACCGCTACCAGAGCTAATGCCGAACAGCACTCTGACGACCCTAGACAGATTCCACCAGATAAAGAGTTAAAATAAAAAATAAAATAAGCTGAACATTATATCAGGAGGGAAGTTCGGGCCCCAGGAGGCTTCGGGGGACATGAGAAAAGCTTTGTCGTAGTCACAGTCCAGGATTGGCTACTGGTTTCTGCAGGGAGCCGCGGAGGGGGCACCAGGGAGCCGCGGAGGGGGCACCCTTTGGTGGTCAATCCGGCAAGCACATGAGCCTTCATTAACCCACAGTCTCGCCTTGGGGCGTTTTGGTTCCCCGTACCCCACTCCAAAATACACCAATGAGAGACAATAGCAGCTTGGTGAGGGCTGCCCAGTAATGCCCTTGTGTCTTGGGACTCCTAGATGGTGATCAATCCGGGAAAATCCCCTGTGCGCCCATCGGGCCCTCTCCCAAAGTGTCCCGGGTATACCCCCTGTCAAATAAGGGACCATGGTTTTCTCCCAACAATAACTACATCCCCCAGCTCCTTAAATTGTAAGGTGACTCAGTCTCCCCAATAACCCGGCATATCCCCTGCCGTTCTATTCTTTTGGGCCTCCCCATCTGTGTTGTTGTGTACTCCTCCCAGAAGGAGCGTCGTCGGTGCGCATGGGGGCAAGGGGGTCTTGTCGTGTTGCAATGGACTCCTCCAGAATCCAATACCTGATCCGGATCGCTGACAGGTGCAGGGCTCTCAGGAAGCTTGGGATGTGCTCTGGCCAGCAGGCTGTCACCCATGTGCTTCCTTGTTTAGCTTGCAAGCTGAAGGGAAATCCCCACCGGTATGAAATCCTCTTCTCACGAATGGCGCTTGTTTGGGCGTATGGCTCTTCTGACATCGAGCGTTAGATTGGATAGGTCTTGATAGACGAAGCTTCTGCCTAGTGCAACTTAATGGCGGGCAATCCTCTGGCGGCTGCCATTATTTTTTCTTTTGAGCTGTAAGTCTGCATGCAGCACACCATATCCCTCGAGCTGCCATCTTGTCTCATCGGGCCCAGGGCCCTGTGTGCCCGTTGAAAGCGGATAGTGTCAGGAGCTGTTGTGACCAGAATTTGCTTAAACATGCTTCCAGTGTGGAAATAAGTGAGGTAGAGTCCGTTTCAGGTAGGCCGCGGATGTGGATGTTATTACATCTACTCCTGTTCTCGGTCTTCTACCTGCTTTCTAAGGGTAATCAGCATGTTGCCTTGCCTAGTGACCGCTATTTCAGTTGCCCTGTGTTGCTGAGTGCAGTCTTGGGCTGCAGTCTACATCTCATCCACTCTCTGCTCCAGAGCGTTCAGGTCAGTGCGCTGGCTGGCTAGTTCTTCCCTCAGTGCTGCGCGGAGCTCTTGCACTAAGAAGCCTGTGTCGGCTTTAAAAAGCATCCACGCCGAGAATTCCTCCACACTCTCCGAGCCCGGAGAGGCGGGCGCCATCTTGTCTTCGTGCGGAGGGCCTCTCAGATCCGACGGCCTTGCCACTGTCATCCATCGTACCCTTGTAGCGGCGCGGGGAGCTTAACGCAGTCGTCCCTAGGACTGAGGGTTTCTTATTTCGTACCATCTTTGCCTATAAGTGTGCCTCAAATTAGGGTTTAAGTGGCCAGGCGTGTGGAGCTCATTCACCGTGCGTCCTGCACCATGCTCATCCAGGCCACACTCCCTGAGGCTAGTTTTGGTAGAAATTTGTTAAGATTAAAACTCTCCTCCAGTACTCATAATTTATAAGAGTTTATAGATTTTATAGATTGTAACCAGCCGCAGTCTGTAATGTTAGTGACACCCATTTTAGCTCTTAGCAACATATTGGTAAAACTAAGACAAAACACTGGAAACAAGTCTGGTGTCAGATAAAAATGACTTCAGTATTCTAGAGTGGATCCTTGTTGGTTAAATAGTTTCATTATCTGTATTGTTATTTACAGCATGCAGAATATGGATTACAGACGGTATATGGGAATATGGTCTACAAGCTTATATTTAATGAGCATTGCTTGTGCATAGAGAAGATTTTAGCATTGCATTCTTAACTTTTCTGTCTTTTTTCTTTTCTTTTTTAGCAAAAGAGGAAGTTACGGCTTTATATTTCCAATACATTTAATCCAGCAAAACCAGATGCTGAAGATTCAGATGGAAGCATTGCATCTTGGGAGCTGAGGGTTGAAGGAAAGCTACTGGATGATGTAAGTGAGATAATTTGCATAATAGTTTATAATATTACATGTAGAAATGGGTCATAGCTTAACACATGGGAATTAGAAATGGGTTATAGCTTAACACATGGGAATGGGTCATAGCTTAACACGTGGGAATGGGTCATAGCTTAACACGTGGGAATGGGTCATAGCTTAACACATGGGAATGGGTCATAGCTTAATACATGGGAATGGGTCATAGCTTAACACATGGGAATGGGTCATAGCTTAACACATGGGAATGGGTCATAGCTTAACACATGGGAATGGGTCATAGCTCATGATGTAGGAATGGGTCATAGCTTAACACATGGGAATGGGTCATAGCTCGTGATGTAGGAATTGGTCATAGCTTAATACATGGGAATGGGTCATAGCTCGTGATGTAGGAATTGGTCATAGCTTAATACATGGGAATGGGTCATAGCTTAATACATGGGAATGGGTCACAGCTCGTGATGTAGGAATTGGTCATAGCTTAACACATGGGAATGGGTCATAGCTCATGATGTAGGAATTGGTCATAGCTTAACACATGGGAATGGGTCATAGCTTAACACATGGGAATGGGTCATAGCTTAACACATGGGAATGGGTCATAGCTTAACACATGGGAATGGGTCATAGCTTAACACATGGGAATGGGTCATAGCTTAACACATGGGAATGGGTCATAGCTTAACACATGGGAATGGGTCATAGCTTAACACATGGGAATGGGTCATAGCTTAACACATGGGAATGGGTCATAGCTTAACACATGGGAATGGGTCATAGCTCATGATGTAGGAATGGGTCATAGTTTAACACATGGGAATGGGTCATAGCTCGTGATGTAGGAATTGGTCATAGCTTAATACATGGGAATGGGTCATAGCTTAACACATGGGAATGGGTCATAGCTTAACACATGGGAATGGGTCATAGCTTAACACATGGGAATGGGTCATAGCTTAACACATGGGAATGGGTCATAGCTTAACACATGGGAATGGGTCATAGCTTAACACATGGGAATGGGTCATAGCTTAACACATGGGAATGGGTCATAGCTTAACACATGGGAATGGGTCATAGGTCATGATGTAGGAATTGGTCATAGCTTAATACATGGGAATGGGTCATAGCTTAATACATGGGAATGGGTCATAGCTTAACACATGGGAATGGGTCATAGCTCATGATGTAGGAATGGGTCATAGCTTAACACATGTGAATGGGTCATAGCTCGTGATGTAGGAATTGGTCATAGCTTAATACATGGGAATGGGTCATAGCTTAACACATGGGAATGGGTCATTGCTCATGATGTAGGAATGGGTCATAGCTTGTGATGTAGGAATTGGTCATAGCTTAACACATGGGAATGGGTCATAGCTTAACACATGGGAATGGGTCATAGCTTAACACATGGGAATGGGTCATAGCTTAACACATGGGAATGGGTCATAGCTTAACACATGGGAATGGGTCATAGGTCGTGATGTAGGAATTGGTCATAGCTTAATACATGGGAATGGGTCATAGCTCGTGATGTAGGAATTGGTCATAGCTTAATACATGGGAATGGGTCATAGCTCGTGATGTAGGAATTGGTCATAGCTTAATACATGGGAATGGGTCATAGCTTAATACATGGGAATGGGTCATAGCTCGTGATGTAGGAATTGGTCATAGCTTAATACATGGGAATGGGTCATAGCTTAATACATGGGAATGGGTCATAGCTCGTGATGTAGGAATTGGTCATAGCTTAACACATGGGAATGGGTCATAGCTTAACACATGGGAATGGGTCATAGCTCGTGATGTAGGAATTGGTCATAGCTTAACACATGGGAATGGGTCATAGCTTAACACATGGGAATGGGTCATAGCTTAACACATGGGAATGGGTCATAGCTTAACACATGGGAATGGGTCATAGCTTAACACATGGGAATGGGTCATAGCTTAACACATGGGAATGGGTCATAGGTCATGATGTAGGAATTGGTCATAGCTTAATACATGGGAATGGGTCATAGCTTAACACATGGGAATGGGTCATAGCTCATGATGTAGGAATGGGTCATAGCTTGTGATGTAGGAATTGGTCATAGCTTAATACATGGGAATGGGTCATAGCTTAACACATGTGAATGGGTCATAGCTCGTGATGTAGGAATTGGTCATAGCTTAATACATGGGAATGGGTCATTACTCATGATGTAGGAATGGGTCATAGCTTGTGATGTAGGAATTGGTCATAGCTTAACACATGGGAATGGGTCATAGCTTAACACATGGGAATGGGTCATAGCTTAACACATGGGAATGGGTCATAGGTCGTGATGTAGGAATTGGTCATAGCTTAATACATGGGAATGGGTCATAGCTTAACACATGGGAATGGGTCATATCTCATGATGTAGGAATGGGTCATAGCTTAACACATGTGAATGGGTCATAGCTCGTGATGTAAGAATTGGTCATAGCTTAATACATCGGAATGGGTCATAGCTCGTGATGTAGCAATTGGTCATAGCTTAATACATGGGAATGGGTCATAGCTCGTGATGTAGGAATTGGTCATAGCTTAATACATGGGAATGGGTCATAGCTCGTGATGTAGGAATTGGTCATAGCTTAATACATGGGAATTGGTCATAGCTTAATACATGGGAATGGGTCATAGCTTAACACATGGGAATGGGTCATAGCTCATGATGTAGGAATGGGTCATAGCTTGTGATGTAGGAATTGGTCATAGCTTAATACATGGGAATGGGTCATAGCTTAATACATGGGAATGGGTCATAGCTCGTGATGTAGGAATTGGTCATAGCTTAATACATGGGAATGGGTCATAGCTCGTGATGTAGGAATTGGTCATTGCTTAATACATGGGAATGGGTCATAACTTAATACATGGGAATGGGTCATAGCTCGTGATGTAGGAATTGGTCATAGCTTAATACATGGGAATGGGTCATAGCTCGTGATGTAGGAATTGGTCATAGCTTAATACATGGGAATGGGTCATAGCTTAACACATGGGAATGGGTCATATCTCATGATGTAGGAATGGGTCATAGGTTAACACATGTGAATGGGTCATAGCTCGTGATGTAGGAATTGGTCATAGCTTAATACATGGGAATGGGTCATAGCTTAACACATGGGAATGGGTCATATCTCATGATGTAGGAATGGGTCATAGCTTAACACATGTGAATGGGTCATAGCTCGTGATGTAGGAATTGGTCATAGCTTAATACATCGGAATGGGTCATAGCTCGTGATGTAGCAATTGGTCATAGCTTAATACATGGGAATGGGTCATAGCTCGTGATGTAGGAATTGGTCATAGCTTAATACATGGGAATGGGTCATAGCTCGTGATGTAGGAATTGGTCATAGCTTAATACATGGGAATGGGTCATAGCTTAACACATGGGAATGGGTCATAGCTCATGATGTAGGAATGGGTCATAGCTTGTGATGTAGGAATTGGTCATAGCTTAATACATGGGAATGGGTCATAGCTTAATACATGGGAATGGGTCATAGCTCGTGATGTAGGAATTGGTCATAGCTTAATACATGGGAATGGGTCATAGCTCGTGATGTAGGAATTGGTCATAGCTTAATACATGGGAATGGGTCATAGCTTAACACATGGGAATGGGTCATAGCTCATGATGTAGGAATGGGTCATAGCTTGTGATGTAGGAATTGGTCATAGCTTAATACATGGGAATGGGTCATAGCTTAATACATGGGAATGGGTCATAGCTCGTGATGTAGGAATTGGTCATAGCTTAATACATGGGAATGGGTCATAGCTCGTGATGTAGGAATTGGTCATTGCTTAATACATGGGAATGGGTCATAACTTAATACATGGGAATGGGTCATAGCTCGTGATGTAGGAATTGGTCATAGCTTAATACATGGGAATGGGTCATAGCTTAACACATGGGAATGGGTCATAGCTCATGATGTAGAAATGGGTCATAGCTTGTGATGTAGGAATTGGTCATAGCTTAATACATGGGAATGGGTCATAGCTTAATACATGGGAATGGGTCATAGCTCGTGATGTAGGAATTGGTCATAGCTTAATACATGGGAATGGGTCATAGCTCGTGATGTAGGAATTGGTCATTGCTTAATACATGGGAATGGGTCATAACTTAATACATGGGAATGGGTCATAGCTCGTGATGTAGGAATTGGTCATAGCTTAATACATGGGAATGGGTCATAGCTCGTGATGTAGGAATTGGTCATAGCTTAATACATGGGAATGGGTCATAGCTTAACACATGGGAATGGGTCATATCTCATGATGTAGGAATGGGTCATAGGTTAACACATGTGAATGGGTCATAGCTCGTGATGTAGGAATTGGTCATAGCTTAATACATGGGAATGGGTCATAGCTTAACACATGGGAATGGGTCATATCTCATGATGTAGGAATGGGTCATAGCTTAACACATGTGAATGGGTCATAGCTCGTGATGTAGGAATTGGTCATAGCTTAATACATCGGAATGGGTCATAGCTCGTGATGTAGCAATTGGTCATAGCTTAATACATGGGAATGGGTCATAGCTCGTGATGTAGGAATTGGTCATAGCTTAATACATGGGAATGGGTCATAGCTCGTGATGTAGGAATTGGTCATAGCTTAATACATGGGAATGGGTCATAGCTTAACACATGGGAATGGGTCATAGCTCATGATGTAGGAATGGGTCATAGCTTGTGATGTAGGAATTGGTCATAGCTTAATACATGGGAATGGGTCATAGCTTAATACATGGGAATGGGTCATAGCTCGTGATGTAGGAATTGGTCATAGCTTAATACATGGGAATGGGTCATAGCTCGTGATGTAGGAATTGGTCATAGCTTAATACATGGGAATGGGTCATAGCTTAACACATGGGAATGGGTCATAGCTCATGATGTAGGAATGGGTCATAGCTTGTGATGTAGGAATTGGTCATAGCTTAATACATGGGAATGGGTCATAGCTTAATACATGGGAATGGGTCATAGCTCGTGATGTAGGAATTGGTCATAGCTTAATACATGGGAATGGGTCATAGCTCGTGATGTAGGAATTGGTCATTGCTTAATACATGGGAATGGGTCATAACTTAATACATGGGAATGGGTCATAGCTCGTGATATAGGAATTGGTCATAGCTTAATACATGGGAATGGGTCATAGCTTAACACATGGGAATGGGTCATTACTCATGATGTAGGAATGGGTCATAGCTTGTGATGTAGGAATTGGTCATAGCTTAACACATGGGAATGGGTCATAGCTTAACACATGGGAATGGGTCATAGCTTAACACATGGGAATGGGTCATAGCTTAACACATGGGAATGGGTCATAGCTTAACACATGGGAATGGGTCATAGCTTAACACATGGGAATGGGTCATAGCTTAACACATGGGAATGGGTCATAGGTCGTGATGTAGGAATTGGTCATAGCTTAATACATGGGAATGGGTCATAGCTTAACACATGGGAATGGGTCATATCTCATGATGTAGGAATGGGTCATAGCTTAACACATGTGAATGGGTCATAGCTCGTGATGTAGGAATTGGTCATAGCTTAATACATCGGAATGGGTCATAGCTCGTGATGTAGCAATTGGTCATAGCTTAATACATGGGAATGGGTCATAGCTCGTGATGTAGGAATTGGTCATAGCTTAATACATGGGAATGGGTCATAGCTCGTGATGTAGGAATTGGTCATAGCTTAATACATGGGAATGGGTCATAGCTTAACACATGGGAATGGGTCATAGCTCATGATGTAGGAATGGGTCATAGCTTGTGATGTAGGAATTGGTCATAGCTTAATACATGGGAATGGGTCATAGCTTAATACATGGGAATGGGTCATAGCTCGTGATGTAGGAATTGGTCATAGCTTAATACATGGGAATGGGTCATAGCTCGTGATGTAGGAATTGGTCATTGCTTAATACATGGGAATGGGTCATAACTTAATACATGGGAATGGGTCATAGCTCGTGATGTAGGAATTGGTCATAGCTTAATACATGGGAATGGGTCATAGCTCGTGATGTAGGAATTGGTCATAGCTTAATACATGGGAATGGGTCATAGCTTAACACATGGGAATGGGTCATATCTCATGATGTAGGAATGGGTCATAGGTTAACACATGTGAATGGGTCATAGCTCGTGATGTAGGAATTGGTCATAGCTTAATACATCGGAATGGGTCATAGCTTAACACATGGGAATGGGTCATATCTCATGATGTAGGAATGGGTCATAGCTTAACACATGTGAATGGGTCATAGCTCGTGATGTAGGAATTGGTCATAGCTTAATACATCGGAATGGGTCATAGCTCGTGATGTAGCAATTGGTCATAGCTTAATACATGGGAATGGGTCATAGCTCGTGATGTAGGAATTGGTCATAGCTTAATACATGGGAATGGGTCATAGCTCGTGATGTAGGAATTGGTCATAGCTTAATACATGGGAATGGGTCATAGCTTAACACATGGGAATGGGTCATAGCTCATGATGTAGGAATGGGTCATAGCTTGTGATGTAGGAATTGGTCATAGCTTAATACATGGGAATGGGTCATAGCTTAATACATGGGAATGGGTCATAGCTCGTGATGTAGGAATTGGTCATAGCTTAATACATGGGAATGGGTCATAGCTCGTGATGTAGGAATTGGTCATAGCTTAATACATGGGAATGGGTCATAGCTTAACACATGGGAATGGGTCATAGCTCATGATGTAGGAATGGGTCATAGCTTGTGATGTAGGAATTGGTCATAGCTTAATACATGGGAATGGGTCATAGCTTAATACATGGGAATGGGTCATAGCTCGTGATGTAGGAATTGGTCATAGCTTAATACATGGGAATGGGTCATAGCTCGTGATGTAGGAATTGGTCATTGCTTAATACATGGGAATGGGTCATAACTTAATACATGGGAATGGGTCATAGCTCGTGATGTAGGAATTGGTCATAGCTTAATACATGTGAATGGGTCATAGCTCGTGATGTAGGAATTGGTCATAGCTTAATACATGGGAATGGGTCATAGCTTAACACATGGGAATGGGTCATATCTCATGATGTAGGAATGGGTCATAGCTTAACACATGGGAATGGGTCATAGCTCGTGATGTAGGAATTGGTCATAGCTTAATACATCGGAATGGGTCATAGCTCGTGATGTAGCAATTGGTCATAGCTTAATACATGGGAATGGGTCATAGCTCGTGATGTAGGAATTGGTCATAGCTTAATACATGGGAATGGGTCATAGCTCGTGATGTAGGAATTGGTCATAGCTTAATACATGGGAATGGGTCATAGCTTAACACATGGGAATGGGTCATAGCTCATGATGTAGGAATGGGTCATAGCTTGTGATGTAGGAATTGGTCATAGCTTAATACATGGGAATGGGTCATAGCTTAATACATGGGAATGGGTCATAGCTCGTGATGTAGGAATTGGTCATAGCTTAATACATGGGAATGGGTCATAGCTCGTGATGTAGGAATTGGTCATTGCTTAATACATGGGAATGGGTCATAACTTAATACATGGGAATGGGTCATAGCTCGTGATGTAGGAATTGGTCATAGCTTAATACATGGGAATGGGTCATAGCTCGTGATGTAGGAATTGGTCATAGCTTAATACATGGGAATGGGTCATAGCTTAACACATGGGAATGGGTCATATCTCATGATGTAGGAATGGGTCATAGGTTAACACATGTGAATGGGTCATAGCTCGTGATGTAGGAATTGGTCATAGCTTAATACATCGGAATGGGTCATAGCTTAACACATGGGAATGGGTCATATCTCATGATGTAGGAATGGGTCATAGCTTAACACATGTGAATGGGTCATAGCTCGTGATGTAGGAATTGGTCATAGCTTAATACATCGGAATGGGTCATAGCTCGTGATGTAGCAATTGGTCATAGCTTAATACATGGGAATGGGTCATAGCTCGTGATGTAGGAATTGGTCATAGCTTAATACATGGGAATGGGTCATAGCTCGTGATGTAGGAATTGGTCATAGCTTAATACATGGGAATGGGTCATAGCTTAACACATGGGAATGGGTCATAGCTCATGATGTAGGAATGGGTCATAGCTTGTGATGTAGGAATTGGTCATAGCTTAATACATGGGAATGGGTCATAGCTTAATACATGGGAATGGGTCATAGCTCGTGATGTAGGAATTGGTCATAGCTTAATACATGGGAATGGGTCATAGCTCGTGATGTAGGAATTGGTCATAGCTTAATACATGGGAATGGGTCATAGCTTAACACATGGGAATGGGTCATAGCTCATGATGTAGGAATGGGTCATAGCTTGTGATGTAGGAATTGGTCATAGCTTAATACATGGGAATGGGTCATAGCTTAATACATGGGAATGGGTCATAGCTCGTGATGTAGGAATTGGTCATAGCTTAATACATGGGAATGGGTCATAGCTCGTGATGTAGGAATTGGTCATTGCTTAATACATGGGAATGGGTCATAACTTAATACATGGGAATGGGTCATAGCTCGTGATGTAGGAATTGGTCATAGCTTAATACATGTGAATGGGTCATAGCTCGTGATGTAGGAATTGGTCATAGCTTAATACATGGGAATGGGTCATAGCTTAACACATGGGAATGGGTCATATCTCATGATGTAGGAATGGGTCATAGGTTAACACATGTGAATGGGTCATAGCTCGTGATGTAGGAATTGGTCATAGCTTAATACATGGGAATGGGTCATAGCTTAACACATGGGAATGGGTCATATCTCATGATGTAGGAATGGGTCATAGCTTAACACATGTGAATGGGTCATAGCTCGTGATGTAGGAATTGGTCATAGCTTAATACATCGGAATGGGTCATAGCTCGTGATGTAGCAATTGGTCATAGCTTAATACATGGGAATGGGTCATAGCTCGTGATGTAGGAATTGGTCATAGCTTAATACATGGGAATGGGTCATAGCTCGTGATGTAGGAATTGGTCATAGCTTAATACATGGGAATGGGTCATAGCTTAACACATGGGAATGGGTCATAGCTCATGATGTAGGAATGGGTCATAGCTCATGATGTAGGAATGGGTCATAGCTTGTGATGTAGGAATTGGTCATAGCTTAATACATGGGAATGGGTCATAGCTTAATACATGGGAATGGGTCATAGCTCGTGATGTAGGAATTGGTCATAGCTTAATACATGGGAATGGGTCATAGCTCGTGATGTAGGAATTGGTCATAGCTTAATACATGGGAATGGGTCATAGCTCGTGATGTAGGAATTGGTCATAGCTTAATACATGGGAATGGGTCATAGCTTAACACATGGGAATGGGTCATATCTCATGATGTAGGAATGGGTCATAGGTTAACACATGTGAATGGGTCATAGCTCGTGATGTAGGAATTGGTCATAGCTTAATACATGGGAATGGGTCATAGCTCGTGATGTAGGAATTGGTCATAGCTTAATACATGGGAATGGGTCATAGCTCGTGATGTAGGAATTGGTCATAGCTTAATACATGGGAATGGGTCATAGCTCGTGATGTAGGAATTGGTCATAGCTTAATACATGGGAATGGGTCATAGCTTAACACATGGGAATGGGTCATAGCTCATGATGTAGGAATGGGTCATAGCTTGTGATGTAGGAATTGGTCATAGCTTAATACATGGGAATGGGTCATAGCTTAACACATGGGAATGGGTCATAGCTCGTGATGTAGGAATTGGTCATAGCTTAATACATGGGAATGGGTCATAGCTCGTGATGTAGGAATTGGTCATTGCTTAATACATGGGAATGGGTCATAGCTCGTGATGTAGGAATTGGTCATAGCTTAATACATGGGAATGGGTCATAGCTCGTGATGTAGGAATGGGTCATAGCTCATGATGTAGGAATGGGTCATAGCTTGTGATGTAGGAATTGGTCATAGCTTAATACATGGGAATGGGTCATAGCTTAATACATGGGAATGGGTCATAGCTCGTGATGTAGGAATTGGTCATAGCTTAATACATGGGAATGGGTCATAGCTCGTGATGTAGGAATTGGTCATAGCTTAATACATGGGAATGGGTCATAGCTCGTGATGTAGGAATTGGTCATAGCTTAATACATGGGAATGGGTCATAGCTTAACACATGGGAATGGGTCATATCTCATGATGTAGGAATGGGTCATAGGTTAACACATGTGAATGGGTCATAGCTCGTGATGTAGGAATTGGTCATAGCTTAATACATGGGAATGGGTCATAGCTCGTGATGTAGGAATTGGTCATAGCTTAATACATGGGAATGGGTCATAGCTTAACACATGGGAATGGGTCATATCTCATGATGTAGGAATGGGTCATAGGTTAACACATGTGAATGGGTCATAGCTCGTGATGTAGGAATTGGTCATAGCTTAATACATGGGAATGGGTCATAGCTTAACACATGGGAATGGGTCATATCTCATGATGTAGGAATGGGTCATAGCTTAACACATGTGAATGGGTCATAGCTCGTGATGTAGGAATTGGTCATAGCTTAATACATCGGAATGGGTCATAGCTCGTGATGTAGCAATTGGTCATAGCTTAATACATGGGAATGGGTCATAGCTCGTGATGTAGGAATTGGTCATAGCTTAATACATGGGAATGGGTCATAGCTCGTGATGTAGGAATTGGTCATAGCTTAATACATGGGAATGGGTCATAGCTTAACACATGGGAATGGGTCATAGCTCATGATGTAGGAATGGGTCATAGCTTGTGATGTAGGAATTGGTCATAGCTTAATACATGGGAATGGGTCATAGCTTAATACATGGGAATGGGTCATAGCTCGTGATGTAGGAATTGGTCATAGCTTAATACATGGGAATGGGTCATAGCTCGTGATGTAGGAATTGGTCATAGCTTAATACATGGGAATGGGTCATAGCTTAACACATGGGAATGGGTCATAGCTCATGATGTAGGAATGGGTCATAGCTTGTGATGTAGGAATTGGTCATAGCTTAATACATGGGAATGGGTCATAGCT
Organism: Pelobates fuscus; assembly: GCF_036172605.1. Classification (NCBI taxonomy): domain Eukaryota; kingdom Metazoa; phylum Chordata; class Amphibia; order Anura; family Pelobatidae; genus Pelobates; species Pelobates fuscus. The sequence goes on along the minus strand of NC_086320.1, from coordinate 392,142,511 downwards.
TAATACATGGGAATGGGTCATAGCTCGTGATGTAGGAATTGGTCATAGCTTAATACATGGGAATGGGTCATAGCTCGTGATGTAGGAATTGGTCATTGCTTAATACATGGGAATGGGTCATAACTTAATACATGGGAATGGGTCATAGCTCGTGATGTAGGAATTGGTCATAGCTTAATACATGGGAATGGGTCATAGCTTAACACATGGGAATGGGTCATAGCTCATGATGTAGAAATGGGTCATAGCTTGTGATGTAGGAATTGGTCATAGCTTAATACATGGGAATGGGTCATAGCTTAATACATGGGAATGGGTCATAGCTCGTGATGTAGGAATTGGTCATAGCTTAATACATGGGAATGGGTCATAGCTCGTGATGTAGGAATTGGTCATTGCTTAATACATGGGAATGGGTCATAACTTAATACATGGGAATGGGTCATAGCTCGTGATGTAGGAATTGGTCATAGCTTAATACATGGGAATGGGTCATAGCTCGTGATGTAGGAATTGGTCATAGCTTAATACATGGGAATGGGTCATAGCTTAACACATGGGAATGGGTCATATCTCATGATGTAGGAATGGGTCATAGGTTAACACATGTGAATGGGTCATAGCTCGTGATGTAGGAATTGGTCATAGCTTAATACATGGGAATGGGTCATAGCTTAACACATGGGAATGGGTCATATCTCATGATGTAGGAATGGGTCATAGCTTAACACATGTGAATGGGTCATAGCTCGTGATGTAGGAATTGGTCATAGCTTAATACATCGGAATGGGTCATAGCTCGTGATGTAGCAATTGGTCATAGCTTAATACATGGGAATGGGTCATAGCTCGTGATGTAGGAATTGGTCATAGCTTAATACATGGGAATGGGTCATAGCTCGTGATGTAGGAATTGGTCATAGCTTAATACATGGGAATGGGTCATAGCTTAACACATGGGAATGGGTCATAGCTCATGATGTAGGAATGGGTCATAGCTTGTGATGTAGGAATTGGTCATAGCTTAATACATGGGAATGGGTCATAGCTTAATACATGGGAATGGGTCATAGCTCGTGATGTAGGAATTGGTCATAGCTTAATACATGGGAATGGGTCATAGCTCGTGATGTAGGAATTGGTCATAGCTTAATACATGGGAATGGGTCATAGCTTAACACATGGGAATGGGTCATAGCTCATGATGTAGGAATGGGTCATAGCTTGTGATGTAGGAATTGGTCATAGCTTAATACATGGGAATGGGTCATAGCTTAATACATGGGAATGGGTCATAGCTCGTGATGTAGGAATTGGTCATAGCTTAATACATGGGAATGGGTCATAGCTCGTGATGTAGGAATTGGTCATTGCTTAATACATGGGAATGGGTCATAACTTAATACATGGGAATGGGTCATAGCTCGTGATATAGGAATTGGTCATAGCTTAATACATGGGAATGGGTCATAGCTTAACACATGGGAATGGGTCATTACTCATGATGTAGGAATGGGTCATAGCTTGTGATGTAGGAATTGGTCATAGCTTAACACATGGGAATGGGTCATAGCTTAACACATGGGAATGGGTCATAGCTTAACACATGGGAATGGGTCATAGCTTAACACATGGGAATGGGTCATAGCTTAACACATGGGAATGGGTCATAGCTTAACACATGGGAATGGGTCATAGGTCGTGATGTAGGAATTGGTCATAGCTTAATACATGGGAATGGGTCATAGCTTAACACATGGGAATGGGTCATATCTCATGATGTAGGAATGGGTCATAGCTTAACACATGTGAATGGGTCATAGCTCGTGATGTAGGAATTGGTCATAGCTTAATACATCGGAATGGGTCATAGCTCGTGATGTAGCAATTGGTCATAGCTTAATACATGGGAATGGGTCATAGCTCGTGATGTAGGAATTGGTCATAGCTTAATACATGGGAATGGGTCATAGCTCGTGATGTAGGAATTGGTCATAGCTTAATACATGGGAATGGGTCATAGCTTAACACATGGGAATGGGTCATAGCTCATGATGTAGGAATGGGTCATAGCTTGTGATGTAGGAATTGGTCATAGCTTAATACATGGGAATGGGTCATAGCTTAATACATGGGAATGGGTCATAGCTCGTGATGTAGGAATTGGTCATAGCTTAATACATGGGAATGGGTCATAGCTCGTGATGTAGGAATTGGTCATTGCTTAATACATGGGAATGGGTCATAACTTAATACATGGGAATGGGTCATAGCTCGTGATGTAGGAATTGGTCATAGCTTAATACATGGGAATGGGTCATAGCTCGTGATGTAGGAATTGGTCATAGCTTAATACATGGGAATGGGTCATAGCTTAACACATGGGAATGGGTCATATCTCATGATGTAGGAATGGGTCATAGGTTAACACATGTGAATGGGTCATAGCTCGTGATGTAGGAATTGGTCATAGCTTAATACATCGGAATGGGTCATAGCTTAACACATGGGAATGGGTCATATCTCATGATGTAGGAATGGGTCATAGCTTAACACATGTGAATGGGTCATAGCTCGTGATGTAGGAATTGGTCATAGCTTAATACATCGGAATGGGTCATAGCTCGTGATGTAGCAATTGGTCATAGCTTAATACATGGGAATGGGTCATAGCTCGTGATGTAGGAATTGGTCATAGCTTAATACATGGGAATGGGTCATAGCTCGTGATGTAGGAATTGGTCATAGCTTAATACATGGGAATGGGTCATAGCTTAACACATGGGAATGGGTCATAGCTCATGATGTAGGAATGGGTCATAGCTTGTGATGTAGGAATTGGTCATAGCTTAATACATGGGAATGGGTCATAGCTTAATACATGGGAATGGGTCATAGCTCGTGATGTAGGAATTGGTCATAGCTTAATACATGGGAATGGGTCATAGCTCGTGATGTAGGAATTGGTCATAGCTTAATACATGGGAATGGGTCATAGCTTAACACATGGGAATGGGTCATAGCTCATGATGTAGGAATGGGTCATAGCTTGTGATGTAGGAATTGGTCATAGCTTAATACATGGGAATGGGTCATAGCTTAATACATGGGAATGGGTCATAGCTCGTGATGTAGGAATTGGTCATAGCTTAATACATGGGAATGGGTCATAGCTCGTGATGTAGGAATTGGTCATTGCTTAATACATGGGAATGGGTCATAGCTTAACACATGGGAATGGGTCATAGCTCGTGATGTAGGAATTGGTCATAGCTTAATACATGTGAATGGGTCATAGCTCGTGATGTAGGAATTGGTCATAGCTTAATACATGGGAATGGGTCATAGCTTAACACATGGGAATGGGTCATATCTCATGATGTAGGAATGGGTCATAGCTTAACACATGGGAATGGGTCATAGCTCGTGATGTAGGAATTGGTCATAGCTTAATACATCGGAATGGGTCATAGCTCGTGATGTAGCAATTGGTCATAGCTTAATACATGGGAATGGGTCATAGCTCGTGATGTAGGAATTGGTCATAGCTTAATACATGGGAATGGGTCATAGCTCGTGATGTAGGAATTGGTCATAGCTTAATACATGGGAATGGGTCATAGCTTAACACATGGGAATGGGTCATAGCTCATGATGTAGGAATGGGTCATAGCTCATGATGTAGGAATGGGTCATAGCTTGTGATGTAGGAATTGGTCATAGCTTAATACATGGGAATGGGTCATAGCTTAATACATGGGAATGGGTCATAGCTCGTGATGTAGGAATTGGTCATAGCTTAATACATGGGAATGGGTCATAGCTCGTGATGTAGGAATTGGTCATAGCTTAATACATGGGAATGGGTCATAGCTCGTGATGTAGGAATTGGTCATAGCTTAATACATGGGAATGGGTCATAGCTTAACACATGGGAATGGGTCATATCTCATGATGTAGGAATGGGTCATAGGTTAACACATGTGAATGGGTCATAGCTCGTGATGTAGGAATTGGTCATAGCTTAATACATGGGAATGGGTCATAGCTTAACACATGGGAATGGGTCATATCTCATGATGTAGGAATGGGTCATAGCTTAACACATGTGAATGGGTCATAGCTCGTGATGTAGGAATTGGTCATAGCTTAATACATCGGAATGGGTCATAGCTCGTGATGTAGCAATTGGTCATAGCTTAATACATGGGAATGGGTCATAGCTCGTGATGTAGGAATTGGTCATAGCTTAATACATGGGAATGGGTCATAGCTCGTGATGTAGGAATTGGTCATAGCTTAATACATGGGAATGGGTCATAGCTTAACACATGGGAATGGGTCATAGCTCATGATGTAGGAATGGGTCATAGCTTGTGATGTAGGAATTGGTCATAGCTTAATACATGGGAATGGGTCATAGCTTAACACATGGGAATGGGTCATAGCTCGTGATGTAGGAATTGGTCATAGCTTAATACATGGGAATGGGTCATAGCTCGTGATGTAGGAATTGGTCATTGCTTAATACATGGGAATGGGTCATAGCTCGTGATGTAGGAATTGGTCATAGCTTAATACATGGGAATGGGTCATAGCTCGTGATGTAGGAATTGGTCATAGCTTAATACATGGGAATGGGTCATAGCTTAACACATGGGAATGGGTCATAGCTTAACACATGGGAATGGGTCATAGCTCATGATGTAGGAATGGGTCATAGCTTGTGATGTAGGAATTGGTCATAGCTTAATACATGGGAATGGGTCATAGCTTAATACATGGGAAGTGGTCATAGCTCGTGATGTAGGAATTGGTCATTGCTTAATACATGGGAATGGGTCATAACTTAATACATGGGAATGGGTCATAGCTCGTGATATAGGAATTGGTCATAGCTTAATACATGGGAATGGGTCATAGCTTAACACATGGGAATGGGTCATTACTCATGATGTAGGAATGGGTCATAGCTTGTGATGTAGGAATTGGTCATAGCTTAACACATGGGAATGGGTCATAGCTTAACACATGGGAATGGGTCATAGCTTAACACATGGGAATGGGTCATAGCTTAACACATGGGAATGGGTCATAGCTTAACACATGGGAATGGGTCATAGCTTAACACATGGGAATGGGTCATAGCTTAACACATGGGAATGGGTCATAGCTTAACACATGGGAATGGGTCATAGGTCGTGATGTAGGAATTGGTCATAGCTTAATACATGGGAATGGGTCATAGCTTAACACATGGGAATGGGTCATATCTCATGATGTAGGAATGGGTCATAGCTTAACACATGTGAATGGGTCATAGCTCGTGATGTAGGAATTGGTCATAGCTTAATACATCGGAATGGGTCATAGCTCGTGATGTAGCAATTGGTCATAGCTTAATACATGGGAATGGGTCATAGCTCGTGATGTAGGAATTGGTCATAGCTTAATACATGGGAATGGGTCATAGCTCGTGATGTAGGAATTGGTCATAGCTTAATACATGGGAATGGGTCATAGCTTAACACATGGGAATGGGTCATAGCTCATGATGTAGGAATGGGTCATAGCTTGTGATGTAGGAATTGGTCATAGCTTAATACATGGGAATGGGTCATAGCTTAATACATGGGAATGGGTCATAGCTCGTGATGTAGGAATTGGTCATAGCTTAATACATGGGAATGGGTCATAGCTCGTGATGTAGGAATTGGTCATTGCTTAATACATGGGAATGGGTCATAACTTAATACATGGGAATGGGTCATAGCTCGTGATGTAGGAATTGGTCATAGCTTAATACATGGGAATGGGTCATAGCTCGTGATGTAGGAATTGGTCATAGCTTAATACATGGGAATGGGTCATAGCTTAACACATGGGAATGGGTCATATCTCATGATGTAGGAATGGGTCATAGGTTAACACATGTGAATGGGTCATAGCTCGTGATGTAGGAATTGGTCATAGCTTAATACATCGGAATGGGTCATAGCTTAACACATGGGAATGGGTCATATCTCATGATGTAGGAATGGGTCATAGCTTAACACATGTGAATGGGTCATAGCTCGTGATGTAGGAATTGGTCATAGCTTAATACATCGGAATGGGTCATAGCTCGTGATGTAGCAATTGGTCATAGCTTAATACATGGGAATGGGTCATAGCTCGTGATGTAGGAATTGGTCATAGCTTAATACATGGGAATGGGTCATAGCTCGTGATGTAGGAATTGGTCATAGCTTAATACATGGGAATGGGTCATAGCTTAACACATGGGAATGGGTCATAGCTCATGATGTAGGAATGGGTCATAGCTTGTGATGTAGGAATTGGTCATAGCTTAATACATGGGAATGGGTCATAGCTTAATACATGGGAATGGGTCATAGCTCGTGATGTAGGAATTGGTCATAGCTTAATACATGGGAATGGGTCATAGCTCGTGATGTAGGAATTGGTCATAGCTTAATACATGGGAATGGGTCATAGCTTAACACATGGGAATGGGTCATAGCTCATGATGTAGGAATGGGTCATAGCTTGTGATGTAGGAATTGGTCATAGCTTAATACATGGGAATGGGTCATAGCTTAATACATGGGAATGGGTCATAGCTCGTGATGTAGGAATTGGTCATAGCTTAATACATGGGAATGGGTCATAGCTCGTGATGTAGGAATTGGTCATTGCTTAATACATGGGAATGGGTCATAACTTAATACATGGGAATGGGTCATAGCTCGTGATGTAGGAATTGGTCATAGCTTAATACATGGGAATGGGTCATAGCTTAACACATGGGAATGGGTCATATCTCATGATGTAGGAATGGGTCATAGCTTAACACATGTGAATGGGTCATAGCTCGTGATGTAGGAATTGGTCATAGCTTAATACATCGGAATGGGTCATAGCTCGTGATGTAGCAATTGGTCATAGCTTAATACATGGGAATGGGTCATAGCTCGTGATGTAGGAATTGGTCATAGCTTAATACATGGGAATGGGTCATAGCTCGTGATGTAGGAATTGGTCATAGCTTAATACATGGGAATGGGTCATAGCTTAACACATGGGAATGGGTCATAGCTCATGATGTAGGAATGGGTCATAGCTTGTGATGTAGGAATTGGTCATAGCTTAATACATGGGAATGGGTCATAGCTTAATACATGGGAATGGGTCATAGCTCGTGATGTAGGAATTGGTCATAGCTTAATACATGGGAATGGGTCATAGCTCGTGATGTAGGAATTTGTCATAGCTTAATACATGGGAATGGGTCATAGCTTAACACATGGGAATGGGTCATAGCTCATGATGTAGGAATGGGTCATAGCTCATGATGTAGGAATGGGTCATAGCTTGTGATGTAGGAATTGGTCATAGCTTAATACATGGGAATGGGTCATAGCTTAATACATGGGAATGGGTCATAGCTCGTGATGTAGGAATTGGTCATAGCTTAATACATGGGAATGGGTCATAGCTCGTGATGTAGGAATTGGTCATAGCTTAATACATGGGAATGGGTCATAGCTCGTGATGTAGGAATTGGTCATAGCTTAATACATGGGAATGGGTCATAGCTCGTGATGTAGGAATTGGTCATAGCTTAATACATGGGAATGGGTCATAGCTTAACACATGGGAATGGGTCATAGCTCATGATGTAGGAATGGGTCATAGCTTGTGATGTAGGAATTGGTCATAGCTTAATACATGGGAATGGGTCATAGCTTAACACATGGGAATGGGTCATAGCTCGTGATGTAGGAATTGGTCATAGCTTAATACATGGGAATGGGTCATAGCTCGTGATGTAGGAATTGGTCATTGCTTAATACATGGGAATGGGTCATAGCTCGTGATGTAGGAATTGGTCATAGCTTAATACATGGGAATGGGTCATAGCTCGTGATGTAGGAATTGGTCATAGCTTAATACATGGGAATGGGTCATAGCTTAACACATGGGAATGGGTCATAGCTCATGATGTAGGAATGGGTCATAGCTTGTGATGTAGGAATTGGTCATAGCTTAATACATGGGAATGGGTCATAGCTTAATACATGGGAATGGGTCATAGCTCGTGATGTAGGAATTGGTCATAGCTTAATACATGGGAATGGGTCATAGCTCGTGATGTAGGAATTGGTCATAGCTTAATACATGGGAATGGGTCATAGCTTAACACATGGGAATGGGTCATAGCTCATGATGTAGGAATGGGTCATAGCTTGTGATGTAGGAATTGGTCATAGCTTAATACATGGGAATGGGTCATAGCTTAATACATGGGAATGGGTCATAGCTAGTTATGTAGGAATTGGTCATAGCTTAATACATGGGAATGGGTCATAGCTCGTGATGTAGGAATTGGTCATTGCTTAATACATGGGAATGGGTCATAACTTAATACATGGGAATGGGTCATAGCTCGTGATGTAGGAATTGGTCATAGCTTAATACATGTGAATGGGTCATAGCTCGTGATGTAGGAATTGGTCATAGCTTAATACATGGGAATGGGTCATAGCTTAACACATGGGAATGGGTCATATCTCATGATGTAGGAATGGGTCATAGCTTAACACATGTGAATGGGTCATAGCTCGTGATGTAGGAATTGGTCATAGCTTAATACATCGGAATGGGTCATAGCTCGTGATGTAGCAATTGGTCATAGCTTAATACATGGGAATGGGTCATAGCTCGTGATGTAGGAATTGGTCATAGCTTAATACATGGGAATGGGTCATAGCTCGTGATGTAGGAATTGGTCATAGCTTAATACATGGGAATGGGTCATAGCTTAACACATGGGAATGGGTCATAGCTCATGATGTAGGAATGGGTCATAGCTTGTGATGTAGGAATTGGTCATAGCTTAATACATGGGAATGGGTCATAGCTTAATACATGGGAATGGGTCATAGCTCGTGATGTAGGAATTGGTCATAGCTTAAAGGACCACTCTAGTGCCAGGAAAACATACTCGTTTTCCTGGCACTAGAGTGCCCTGAGGGTGCCCCCACCCTCAGGGACCCCCTCCCGCCCGGCTCTGGAAAAGGGAAAGGGGTAAAAACTTACCTTTTTCCAGCGCTGGGCGGGGAGCTCTCCTCCTCCTCTCCGCCTCCGTTCCTCCCCGACGGCTGAATGCGCACGCGCGGCAAGAGCTGCGCGCGCATTCAGCCGGTCACATAGGAAAGCATTCATAATGCTTTCCTATGGACGCTTGCGTGCTCTCACTGTGATTTTCACAGTGAGAATCACGCAAGCGCCTCTAGCGGCTGTCAGTGAGACAGCCACTAGAGGATTAGGGGGAAGGCTTAACTAATTGATAAACATAGCAGTTTCTCTGAAACTGCTATGTTTATAAAACAATTAGTTAACCCTAGAAGGACCTGGCACCCAGACCACTTCATTAAGCTGAAGTGGTCTGGGTGCCTAGAGTGGTCCTTTAATACATGGGAATGGGTCATAGCTCGTGATGTAGGAATTGGTCATAGCTTAATACATGGGAATGGGTCATAGCTTAACACATGGGAATGGGTCATAGCTCATGATGTAGGAATGGGTCATAGCTTGTGATGTAGGAATTGGTCATAGCTTAATACATGGGAATGGGTCATAGCTTAATACATGGGAATGGGTCATAGCTCGTGATGTAGGAATTGGTCATAGCTTAATACATGGGAATGGGTCATAGCTCGTGATGTAGGAATTGGTCATTGCTTAATACATGGGAATGGGTCATAACTTAATACATGGGAATGGGTCATAGCTCGTGATGTAGGAATTGGTCATAGCTTAATACATGGGAATGGGTCATAGCTCGTGATGTAGGAATTGGTCATAGCTTAATACATGGGAATGGGTCATAGCTTAACACATGGGAATGGGTCATATCTCATGATGTAGGAATGGGTCATAGGTTAACACATGTGAATGGGTCATAGCTCGTGATGTAGGAATTGGTCATAGCTTAATACATGGGAATGGGTCATAGCTTAACACATGGGAATGGGTCATATCTCATGATGTAGGAATGGGTCATAGCTTAACACATGTGAATGGGTCATAGCTCGTGATGTAGGAATTGGTCATAGCTTAATACATCGGAATGGGTCATAGCTCGTGATGTAGCAATTGGTCATAGCTTAATACATGGGAATGGGTCATAGCTCGTGATGTAGGAATTGGTCATAGCTTAATACATGGGAATGGGTCATAGCTCGTGATGTAGGAATTGGTCATAGCTTAATACATGGGAATGGGTCATAGCTTAACACATGGGAATGGGTCATAGCTCATGATGTAGGAATGGGTCATAGCTTGTGATGTAGGAATTGGTCATAGCTTAATACATGGGAATGGGTCATAGCTTAATACATGGGAATGGGTCATAGCTCGTGATGTAGGAATTGGTCATAGCTTAATACATGGGAATGGGTCATAGCTCGTGATGTAGGAATTGGTCATAGCTTAATACATGGGAATGGGTCATAGCTTAACACATGGGAATGGGTCATAGCTCATGATGTAGGAATGGGTCATAGCTCATGATGTAGGAATGGGTCATAGCTTGTGATGTAGGAATTGGTCATAGCTTAATACATGGGAATGGGTCATAGCTTAATACATGGGAATGGGTCATAGCTCGTGATGTAGGAATTGGTCATAGCTTAATACATGGGAATGGGTCATAGCTCGTGATGTAGGAATTGGTCATAGCTTAATACATGGGAATGGGTCATAGCTCGTGATGTAGGAATTGGTCATAGCTTAATACATGGGAATGGGTCATAGCTTAACACATGGGAATGGGTCATATCTCATGATGTAGGAATGGGTCATAGGTTAACACATGTGAATGGGTCATAGCTCGTGATGTAGGAATTGGTCATAGCTTAATACATGGGAATGGGTCATAGCTCGTGATGTAGGAATTGGTCATAGCTTAATACATGGGAATGGGTCATAGCTCGTGATGTAGGAATTGGTCATAGCTTAATACATGGGAATGGGTCATAGCTCGTGATGTAGGAATTGGTCATAGCTTAATACATGGGAATGGGTCATAGCTTAACACATGGGAATGGGTCATAGCTCATGATGTAGGAATGGGTCATAGCTCATGATGTAGGAATGGGTCATAGCTTGTGATGTAGGAATTGGTCATAGCTTAATACATGGGAATGGGTCATAGCTTAACACATGGGAATGGGTCATAGCTCGTGATGTAGGAATTGGTCATAGCTTAATACATGGGAATGGGTCATAGCTCGTGATGTAGGAATTGGTCATAGCTTAATACATGGGAATGGGTCATAGCTCGTGATGTAGGAATTGGTCATAGCTTAATACATGGGAATGGGTCATAGCTTAACACATGGGAATGGGTCATAGCTCATGATGTAGGAATGGGTCATAGCTTGTGATGTAGGAATTGGTCATAGCGTAATACATGGGATTGGGTCATAGCTTAACACATGGGAATGGGTCATAGCTCGTGATGTAGGAATTGGTCATAGCTTAATACATGGGAATGGGTCATAGCTCGTGATGTAGGAATTGGTCATTGCTTAATACATGGGAATGGGTCATAGCTCGTGATGTAGGAATTGGTCATAGCTTAATACATGGGAATGGGTCATAGCTCGTGATGTAGGAATTGGTCATAGCTTAATACATGGGAATGGGTCATAGCTTAACACATGGGAATGGGTCATAGCTCATGATGTAGGAATGGGTCATAGCTTGTGATGTAGGAATTGGTCATAGCTTAATACATGGGAATGGGTCATAGCTTAATACATGGGAATGGGTCATAGCTCGTGATGTAGGAATTGGTCATAGCTTAATACATGGGAATGGGTCATAGCTCGTGATGTAGGAATTGGTCATAGCTTAATACATGGGAATGGGTCATAGCTTAACACATGGGAATGGGTCATAGCTCATGATGTAGGAATGGGTCATAGCTTGTGATGTAGGAATTGGTCATAGCTTAATACATGGGAATGGGTCATAGCTTAATACATGGGAATGGGTCATAGCTAGTGATGTAGGAATTGGTCATAGCTTAATACATGGGAATGGGTCATAGCTCGTGATGTAGGAATTGGTCATTGCTTAATACATGGGAATGGGTCATAACTTAATACATGGGAATGGGTCATAGCTCGTGATGTAGGAATTGGTCATAGCTTAATACATGTGAATGGGTCATAGCTCGTGATGTAGGAATTGGTCATAGCTTAATACATGGGAATGGGTCATAGCTTAACACATGGGAATGGGTCATATCTCATGATGTAGGAATGGGTCATAGCTTAACACATGTGAATGGGTCATAGCTCGTGATGTAGGAATTGGTCATAGCTTAATACATCGGAATGGGTCATAGCTCGTGATGTAGCAATTGGTCATAGCTTAATACATGGGAATGGGTCATAGCTCGTGATGTAGGAATTGGTCATAGCTTAATACATGGGAATGGGTCATAGCTCGTGATGTAGGAATTGGTCATAGCTTAATACATGGGAATGGGTCATAGCTTAACACATGGGAATGGGTCATAGCTCATGATGTAGGAATGGGTCATAGCTTGTGATGTAGGAATTGGTCATAGCTTAATACATGGGAATGGGTCATAGCTTAATACATGGGAATGGGTCATAGCTCGTGATGTAGGAATTGGTCATAGCTTAAAGGACCACTCTAGTGCCAGGAAAACATACTCGTTTTCCTGGCACTAGAGTGCCCTGAGGGTGCCCCCACCCTCAGGGACCCCCTCCCGCCCGGCTCTGGAAAGGGGAAAGGGGTAAAAACTTACCTTTTTCCAGCGCTGGGCGGGGAGCTCTCCTACTCCTCTCCGCCTCCGTTCCTCCCCGACGGCTGAATGCGCACGCGCGGCAAGAGCTGCGCGCGCATTCAGCCGGTCACATAGGAAAGCATTCATAATGCTTTCCTATGGACGCTTGCGTGCTCTCACTGTGATTTTCACAGTGAGAATCACGCAAGCGCCTCTAGCGGCTGTCAGTGAGACAGCCACTAGAGGATTAGGGGGAAGGCTTAACTAATTGATAAACATAGCAGTTTCTCTGAAACTGCTATGTTTATAAAACAATTAGTTAACCCTAGAAGGACCTGGCACCCAGACCACTTCATTAAGCTGAAGTGGTCTGGGTGCCTAGAGTGGTCCTTTAATACATGGGAATGGGTCATAGCTCGTGATGTAGGAATTGGTCATAGCTTAATACATGGGAATGGGTCATAGCTTAACACATGGGAATGGGTCATAGCTCATGATGTAGGAATGGGTCATAGCTTGTGATGTAGGAATTGGTCATAGCTTAATACATGGGAATGGGTCATAGCTTAATACATGGGAATGGGTCATAGCTCGTGATGTAGGAATTGGTCATAGCTTAATACATGGGAATGGGTCATAGCTCGTGATGTAGGAATTGGTCATTGCTTAATACATGGGAATGGGTCATAACTTAATACATGGGAATGGGTCATAGCTCGTGATGTAGGAATTGGTCATAGCTTAATACATGGGAATGGGTCATAGCTCGTGATGTAGGAATTGGTCATAGCTTAATACATGGGAATGGGTCATAGCTTAACACATGGGAATGGGTCATATCTCATGATGTAGGAATGGGTCATAGGTTAACACATGTGAATGGGTCATAGCTCGTGATGTAGGAATTGGTCATAGCTTAATACATGGGAATGGGTCATAGCTTAACACATGGGAATGGGTCATATCTCATGATGTAGGAATGGGTCATAGCTTAACACATGTGAATGGGTCATAGCTCGTGATGTAGGAATTGGTCATAGCTTAATACATCGGAATGGGTCATAGCTCGTGATGTAGCAATTGGTCATAGCTTAATACATGGGAATGGGTCATAGCTCGTGATGTAGGAATTGGTCATAGCTTAATACATGGGAATGGGTCATAGCTCGTGATGTAGGAATTGGTCATAGCTTAATACATGGGAATGGGTCATAGCTTAACACATGGGAATGGGTCATGGCTCATGATGTAGGAATGGGTCATAGCTTGTGATGTAGGAATTGGTCATAGCTTAATACATGGGAATGGGTCATAGCTTAATACATGGGAATGGGTCATAGCTCGTGATGTAGGAATTGGTCATAGCTTAATACATGGGAATGGGTCATAGCTCGTGATGTAGGAATTGGTCATAGCTTAATACATGGGAATGGGTCATAGCTTAACACATGGGAATGGGTCATAGCTCATGATGTAGGAATGGGTCATAGCTCATGATGTAGGAATGGGTCATAGCTTGTGATGTAGGAATTGGTCATAGCTTAATACATGGGAATGGGTCATAGCTTAATACATGGGAATGGGTCATAGCTCGTGATGTAGGAATTGGTCATAGCTTAATACATGGGAATGGGTCATAGCTCGTGATGTAGGAATTGGTCATAGCTTAATACATGGGAATGGGTCATAGCTCGTGATGTAGGAATTGGTCATAGCTTAATACATGGGAATGGGTCATAGCTTAACACATGGGAATGGGTCATATCTCATGATGTAGGAATGGGTCATAGGTTAACACATGTGAATGGGTCATAGCTCGTGATGTAGGAATTGGTCATAGCTTAATACATGGGAATGGGTCATAGCTCGTGATGTAGGAATTGGTCATAGCTTAATACATGGGAATGGGTCATAGCTCGTGATGTAGGAATTGGTCATAGCTTAATACATGGGAATGGGTCATAGCTCGTGATGTAGGAATTGGTCATAGCTTAATACATGGGAATGGGTCATAGCTTAACACATGGGAATGGGTCATAGCTCATGATGTAGGAATGGGTCATAGCTCATGATGTAGGAATGGGTCATAGCTTGTGATGTAGGAATTGGTCATAGCTTAATACATGGGAATGGGTCATAGCTTAACACATGGGAATGGGTCATAGCTCGTGATGTAGGAATTGGTCATAGCTTAATACATGGGAATGGGTCATAGCTCGTGATGTAGGAATTGGTCATTGCTTAATACATGGGAATGGGTCATAACTTAATACATAGGAATGGGTCATAGCTCGTGATGTAGGAATTGGTCATAGCTTAATACATGGGAATGGGTCATAGCTTAACACATGGGAATGGGTCATAGCTTAACACATGGGAATGGGTCATAGCTTAACACATGGGAATGGGTCATAGCTTAACACATGGGAATGGGTCATAGCTTAATACATGGGAATGGGTCATAGCTTAACACATGGGAATGGGTCATAGCTTAACACATGGGAATGGGTCATAGCTTAACACATGGGAATGGGTCATAGCTTAACACATGGGAATGGGTCATAGCTTAACAAATGGGAATGGGTCATAGCTTAACAAATGGGAATGGGTCATAGCTTAACACATGGGAATGGGTCATAGCTTAACACATGGGAATGGGTCATAGCTTAACACATGGGAATGGGTCATAGCTTAACACATGGGAATGGGTCATAGCTTAACACATGGGAATGGGTCATAGCTTAACACATGGGAATGGGTCATAGCTCATGATGTAGGAATGGGTCATAGGTTAACACATGTGAATGGGTCATAGCTCGTGATGTAGGAATTGGTCATAGCTTAATACATGGGAATGGGTCATAGCTCGTGATGTAGGAATTGGTCATAGCTTAATACATGGGAATGGGTCATAGCTCGTGATGTAGGAATTGGTCATAGCTTAATACATGGGAATGGGTCATAGCTCGTGATGTAGGAATTGGTCATAGCTTAATACATGGGAATGGGTCATAGCTTAACACATGGGAATGGGTCATATCTCATGATGTAGGAATGGGTCATAGGTTAACACATGTGAATGGGTCATAGCTCGTGATGTAGGAATTGGTCATAGCTTAATACATGGGAATGGGTCATAGCTCGTGATGTAGGAATTGGTCATAGCTTAATACATGGGAATGGGTCATAGCTCGTGATGTAGGAATTGGTCATAGCTTAATACATGGGAATGGGTCATAGCTCGTGATGTAGGAATTGGTCATAGCTTAATACATGGGAATGGGTCATAGCTTAACACATGGGAATTGGTCATAGCTCATGATGTAGGAATGGGTCATAGCTTGTGATGTAGGAATGGGTCATAGCTTAATACATGGGGATGGGTCATAACTTAATACATAGGAATGGGCCATAGCTGGTGATGTAGGAATTGGTCACAGCTTAATACATGGGAATGGGTCATAACTTAATACATAGGAATGGGCCATAGCTCGTGATGTAGGAATTGGTCATAGCTTAATACATGGGAATGGGTCATAGCTTAACACATGGGAATGGGTCATAGCTTAACACATGGGAATGGGTCATAGCTTAACACATGGGAATGGGTCATAGCTTAATACATGGGAATGGTTCATAGCTTAACACATGGGAATGGGTCATAGCTTAACACATGGGAATGGGTCATAGCTTAACACATGGGAATGGGTCATAGCTTAACACATGGGAATGGGTCATAGCTTAACACATGGGAATGGGTCATAGCTTAACACATGGGAATGGGTCATAGCTTAACAAATGGGAATGGGTCATAGCTTAATACATGGGAATGGGTCATAGCTTAACACATGGGAATGGGTCATAGCTTAACACATGGGAATGGGTCATATCTCATGATGTAGGAATGGGTCATAGCTTAACACATGTGAATGGGTCATAGCTCGTGATGTAGGAATTGGTCATAGCTTAATACATGGGAATGGGTCATAGCTCGTGATGTAGGAATTGGTCATAGCTTAACACATGGGAATGGGTCATAGCTTAACACATGGGAATTGGTCATAACTCGTCATGTAGGAATTGGTTATGTTTATGGAGGGCTTTAGCGGTGTTATTGGACATTCAGTCAAAGAGAAACATATTTTCAGTTACTATGATTTTTAGTGATATCGCTATTCTTTTCGGCCAAAAGTTATTTGACATTTTAGTTAATCTAACTAATTTTACCCAATTGTTAATATATATTGGAAAGGAATTAAGACAGGCAAAATGAAAGGGACTCTATAGTTGCCAAAACAACTTTAGCTTAATAAGGCAGTTTTTGTGTATAGATCATGTCACTACTCAATTTTCGGCTATTTAGGAGTTAAATCACTTTTGTTTCTGTTTATGCAGCCCTAGTCACACCTCCCGTGACTGTAACTGACATAGCCTGCATAAAAACAATGGTTTCATTTTCAAATGTAACTTACTTACTGTTAAGACCTGCAGTGGTTATAGTACTGCGGTCTTCTATTCCTTTCCCAATAGCTGAGCATAAGTGATTATAGCTGCAGTAGGAAGTAGAGGAATAGTGTAGATTAATGCAGCTTCCAAGATGATTCTCCCCAGCAAATAGAATATTCCCCAAACATGAGCCTAGACTTCATGAAGGGTGTAACAGGAATGAAGTTTATTGATAACACACTGCCTTTTATGAGAAATCCTCCTGCAAGAGACCTCCCACAATAAACAAAGACAATAACCAATCAACATACAGATTTACAGTAACCCCCGCCCTCTCTGCCTGGGAGATATTGAGATACGGTAAGGAATAAACCAATTATCTCCAGGCAGAGGGCACACAATTTCCCCAAAAGTTGGAACACCCCTTTCCACACAAGGTATCCCCACATTACATATCCCCTGATAGCCCCGATCTGGGGGACCAACATATCCAAATTTCACCCAGATCGGTTCAGGGGTTTTTAAAAACAAGTTACTGACCACACACGAGGCTCCTGCCCAAAACAGTTCCACGAATTCAGCGTTTGCGGTCAGTCAATTGAGAAAAAGGCAAAAGACTAATAAAAGTCCGGAATGGATCCTCCTGGCTCATAGGAGCGATTGCTCCCCTTGTCCGTATGAACAAAACTACCGAATGACGCTCTCCTGGCTGTTCATAACTAAAGGAAGCAGGCGTTCGGTAGTTTCAGCGGTGGTTCGTGAGGTCGAGTGTCTGATTTTAGTTCCAGACACTCGACCACCAAATCCCGCTGCCTCCTTTCGTGCAAACAAGATGGCCGACGTTTTCTGTTCCACGTGGCATTCAGCTATACGAACAGCGGCCGCCCAGAGGGCGCTTAATAGACGGTTCTTTTGAAGTTAATGAGCCAGGAGGGTGTTCGGTAGTTTCAAACTACCGAACCAATAGATTCACCATGCACAAAATACCGTAGAAAAAGCCCGAACATAGGAGAAAATAACGAACAAAGTCTATTTTCTTCACACTTACTTAGTTTTTATCTCCCACTCTGTAAATTGAACTTTAATCACACACAGAAGTCTACTATAGGAAAAGGTTTATAGCTCTAGATGAAGGAAATGTTTATAGCTTTAGGTGTAGAAATGGGTCATAGCTCTAGATGTAGTATTGGTTCTAACTCTACATGTAGAGTTTATAGCTCTAAGTGTAGGAAAGGTTCTAACTCTAGATGTAGGAAAGGTTTATAGCTCTAGATGTAGTATTGGTTCTAACTCTACATGTAGGGAAGGTTTATAGCTCTAGGTGTAGGAAAGGTTCTAACTCTAGATGTAGGAAAGGTTTATAGCTCTAGATGTAGTATTGGTTCTAACTCTAGATGTAGGAAAGGTTCTAATTTTACATGTAGGAAAGGTTTATAGCTCTAGATGTAGTATTGGTACTATACTAGATGTATGAAAGGGTACATTTTAGATCTAGGAAAGGTTCTAACTCTACATGTAGGAATGGTTTATAGCTCTAAGTGTAGGAATGGTTCTAACTCTAGATGTAGGAAAGGTTCTAACTCTAGATGTAGGAAAGGTTTATAGCTCTAGATGTAGATATGGTTCCAACTCTAGATGTAGGAAAGGTTCTAACTCTAGATGTAGGAATGGTTTATAGCTCTAGATGTAGGAATGGTTCTAACTCTAGATGGAGAACATATGTAGAAAAAGGTTTATAGCTCTAGATGTAGGAAAGTTCTATGTGGTGCCATAGGTTTTAACTATTTCTTCTATAAATAGGCTACAGTTCTAGATATGGGAATGAGAATAGCTCTAGTTACTGAAATAGGTCATAACTATTAACATGTAAATTCCTTATAGCTCTACGGGTGGAAATGGGTTAGATGTCTGGATTATGAGTATAAATTACAATTCCAGATGTAGGAATGGTTTATAGCTCTAGATGTTGAAACAAGTTAACGTTCTGTTAAAAGAGATTTAGGAAACTTATACAGGAAAAGTCTGATAGATGTGGGATCCATACCTGACTAGAATTCTACACCTTTCTTCCTAGCCGAGTAAGATGAAAAGAAAATTTTCCTCATTCTTTAAAAGTTTGGTCATAGAGTTGGATAAAGATCTCTACGGACCAGACAACCACCTGGTGGAGGTGAGTTATACCATATTATCTGTGTTAATAAGTGTAACTGTGTCTGTACCCACAGTGTGTGCTGTCTGTGGGTCATCATTATCAGTCTATGAGTTACCATTATTATCAGTCTTTGGGTTACAATAATTATCAGTCTATGGGTTTACCATTATTATATGTCTATCGGTTACCATTATTATCAATCTATTGGTTACCATTATTATATGTCTATCGGTTACCATTATTATCAGTCTATGGGTTACCATTATTATCAGTCTATGGGTTACCATTATTATCAGTCTATGGGTTACCATTATTATCAGTCTATGGGTTACCATTATTATCAGTCTATGGGTTACCATTATTATCTGTCTATGGGTTACCATTATTATCAGTCTATGGGTTACCATTATTATCTGTCTATCGGTTACCATTATTATCAGTCTATGGGTTACCATTATTATATGTCTATCGGTTACCATTATTATCAATCTATGAGTTACCATTATTATCTGTCTATCGGTTACCATTATTATCAATCTATGGGTTACCATTATTATCTGTCTGTCGGTTACCATTATTATCAGTCTATGGGTTACCATTATTATATGTCTATCGGTTACCATTATTATCAATCTATGAGTTACCATTATTATCAGTCTATGGGTTACCATTATTATCAGTCTATGGGTTACCATTATTATCAATCTATGGGTTACCATTATTATCTGTCTGTCGGTTACCATTATTATCAGTCTATGGGTTACCATTATTATTTGTCTATCGGTTACCATTATTATCAATCTATGGGTTACCATTATTATCTGTCTGTCGGTTACCATTATTATCTGTCTATCGGTTACCATTATTATCAATCTATGGGTTACCATTATTATATGTCTATCCGTTACCATTATTATCTGTCTATCGGTTACCATTATTATCAATCTATGGGTTACCATTATTATCAGTCTATGGGTTACCATTATTATCAGTCTATGGGTTACCATTATTATCAGTCTATGGGTTACCATTATTATCAGTCTATGGGTTACCATTATTATCAGTCTATGGGTTACCATTATTATCAGTCTATGGGTTACCATTATTATCAGTCTATGGGTTACCATTAGTATCTGTCTATCGGTTACCATTATTATCTGTCTATCGGTTACCATTATTATCTGTCTATCGGTTACCATTATTATCTGTCTATCGGTTACCATTATTATCTGTCTATCGGTTACCATTATTATCTGTCTATCGGTTACCATTATTATCTGTCTATCGGTTACAATAATTATCAGTCTATGAGTCACCATTATTATCAGTCTATGAGTCACCATTATTATCAGTCTATGAGTCACCATTATTATCAGTCTATGAGTCACCATTATTATCAGTCTATGGGTTACCATTATTATCAATCTATGGGTTACCATTATTATCTGTCTATCGGTTACCATTATTATCAATCTATCGGTTACCATTATTATCAATCTATCGGTTACCATTATTATCTGTCTATCGGTTACCATTAGTATCTGTCTATCGGTTACCATTATTATCTGTCTATCGGTTACAATAATTATCAGTCTATGAGTCACCATTATTATCAGTCTATGGGTTACCATTATTATCAATCTATGGGTTACCATTATTATCTGTCTATCGGTTACCATTATTATCAATCTATCGGTTACCATTATTATCAATCTATCGGTTACCATTATTATCTGTCTATCGGTTACAATAATTATCAGTCTGAGTCACCATTATTATCAGTCTATGGGTTACCATTATTATCAATCTATGGGTTACCATTATTATCTGTCTATCGGTTACCATTATTATCAGTCTATGGGTTACCATTATTATCAATCTATGGGTTACCATTATTATCTGTCTATCGGTTACCATTATTATCTGTCTATCGGTTACCATTATTATCTGTCTATCGGTTACCATTAGTATCTGTCTATCGGTTACCATTATTATCTGTCTATCGGTTACAATAATTATCAGTCTATGAGTCACCATTATTATCAGTCTATGGGTTACCATTATTATCAGTCTATGGGTTACCATTATTATCAATCTATGGGTTACCATTATTATCTGTCTATCGGTTACCATTATTATCTGTCTATCGGTTACCATTATTATCTGTCTATCGGTTACCATTATTATCAATCTATCGGTTACCATTATTATCAATCTATCGGTTACCATTATTATCTGTCTATCGGTTACAATAATTATCAGTCTGAGTCACCATTATTATCAGTCTATGGGTTACCATTATTATCAATCTATGGGTTACCATTATTATCTGTCTATCGGTTACCATTATTATCAGTCTATGGGTTACCATTATTATCAATCTATGGGTTACCATTATTATCTGTCTATCGGTTACCATTATTATCTGTCTATCGGTTACCATTATTATCTGTCTATCGGTTACCATTAGTATCTGTCTATCGGTTACCATTATTATCTGTCTATCGGTTACAATAATTATCAGTCTATGAGTCACCATTATTATCAGTCTATGGGTTACCATTATTATCAGTCTATGGGTTACCATTATTATCAATCTATGGGTTACCATTATTATCTGTCTATCGGTTACCATTATTATCTGTCTATCGGTTACAATAATTATCAGTCTATGAGTCACCATTATTATCAGTCTATGGGTTACCATTATTATCAATCTATGGGTTACCATTATTATCTGTCTATCGGTTACCATTATTATCAATCTATCGGTTACCATTATTATCAATCTATCGGTTACCATTAGTATCTGTCTATCGGTTACCATTATTATCAATCTATCGGTTACCATTATTATCTGTCTATCGGTTACCATTATTATATGTCTATCGGTTACCATTATTATCTGTCTATCGGTTACCATTATTATCTGTCTATCGGTTACCATTATTATATGTCTATCGGTTACAATAATTATCAGTCTATGAGTCACCATTATTATCAGTCTATGGGTTACCATTACTATCAGTCTATGGGTTACCATTATTATCAGTCTATCGGTTACCATTATTATCTGTCTATGAGTTACCATTATTATCTGTCTATGGGTTACCATTATTATCAGTCTATGGGTTACCATTATTATCAGTCTATGGGTTACCATTATTATCTGTCTATCGGTTACCATTATTATCAATCTATGGGTTACCATTATTATCAATCTATGGGTTACCATTATTATCTGTCTATCGGTTACCATTATTATCAGTCTATGGACTACACACAAGCTGCTCACTAATCGCCTGAACGGAAAAAATCTACCCCTGCACACACGGCCTCGGTCACTACCACACATGAACGCATTACTCCACAGGGATGGCACTTTCTATGGAAGGGAGAGGGGGCATGGAGGAGGAGGGAGCTGAGGGGGGAGTGGATATGGGAGGGGAGTGAGAGGGAGAGGGGAGAGGTGAGAGTGGGAGGACAGGGGAAGGAAAGACACTAACATAGGAGAACATAAAAGAAAAAAGAAAGAACCTAGGATAACGAACAGCTAAATAATCCCTCAACCGAGAGATCGGCCGAACTCAATATTAAGACATATTGCTGCGTTTTAGCTCCACATGTTTATTGCATTATATGATCTATGAGAGACTGGGGTTGATATGCAATGTACTAGACTACACCTGCTATGTATAATCTGTACTGTATCCCAATCTTCTTTCTGTACCCCATGCGATTCTGTACATCAATAAAAAATGATTGACAATCAGTCTATGGGTTACCATTATTATCTGTCTATGAGTTACCATTATTATCAGTCTATGGGTTACCATTATTATCAGTCTATGGGTTACCATTATTATCAGTCTATGGGTTACCATTATTATCAGTCTATGGGTTACCATTATTATCTGTCTATCGGTTACCATTATTATCTGTCTATGAGTTACCATTATTATCAGTCTATGGGTTACCATTATTATCAATCTATGAGTTACCATTATTATCAGTCTATGGGTTACCATTATTATCAATCTATGGGTTACCATTATTATCAGTCTATGGGTTACCATTATTATCAGTCTATGGGTTACCATTATTATCAGTCTATGGGTTACCATTATTATCTGTCTATCGGTTACCATTATTATCAGTCTATGGGTTACCATTATTATCAGTCTATGGGTTACCATTATTATCAGTCTATGGGTTACCATTATTATCTGTCTATCGGTTACCATTATTATCAATCTATCGGTTACCATTATTATCTGTCTATCGGTTACCATTATTATCTGTCTATCGGTTACCATTATTATCAATCTATCGGTTACCATTATTATCTGTCTATCGGTTACCATTATTATCTGTCTATCGGTTACCATTATTATCAATCTATCGGTTACCATTATTATCTGTCTATCGGTTACCATTATTATCTGTCTATCGGTTACCATTATTATCTGTCTATCGGTTACCATTATTATCTGTCTATGGGTTACCATTATTATCTGTCTATCGGTTACCATTATTATCAATCTATCGGTTACCATTATTTTCTGTCTATGGGTTACCATTATTATATGTCTATCGGTTACCATTATTATCAATCTATCGGTTACCATTATTATCAATCTATCGGTTACCATTATTATCAATCTATCGGTTACCATTATTATCTGTCTATCGGTTACCATTATTATCAATCTATCGGTTACCATTATTATCTGTCTATGGGTTACCATTATTATCTGTCTATGGGTTACCATTATTATCTGTCTATGGGTTACCATTATTAATTGTCTATCAATTCACATTATTGTCTGTCTAAGTGTTACCATTATAATCGGTTTTTCTATCGGTTACCATTATTAATTGTCTATTGGTTACCATTATTATCAGTCTATGGGTTACCATTACTATCAGTCTATGAGTCACCATTATTATCAATCTATCGGTTACCATTATTATCAGTCTATGAGTCACCATTATTATGTGTCTATGGATTCACATTATAGTCTGTCTATGGATTCACATAGTCTGTCTATGGGTTACCATTATAATCGGTTTGTCTATGGGTTACTTTTATTATCCGTCTATTGGTTACCATTATTATCAGTATTTGGGTTACTATTATTATTAGATTACCTTTATGATTAGTCTGAGTTACCGTTAGTATCAGTCTGTGGGTGTCCATTATTATCAATCTATGGGTTACCATTATTATCTGTCTGTCTATGGGTTTCAATTAATTTCAGTCTGTCTATGGCTTACCATTATTATATGTATATGAGTTGCCATTATTAGTTACCATTATTATCTGTCTATGGGTGTAACGGCACCCCGGGCATAAAGGGGTTAAACCGCCGTTTAGAAGATCTTCCCCTTCCAGATATACAGACACAGCTAATGCAGAACACCAAACTCCCGAACTGAATACAAGGGAATGCTCCAAACTCCCGAACTGCATACAAAATAGCACTCCAAACTCCAGAACTGGAACCTCACAAATAGCTGCTAGCAGACGAATAGGAAAAGCACCCAAGCGGCTTACACCCCTAGCAATCAGTCTCTATCAGCATACAGTAAATCCCCCCAAGAACGAGACAAGGCTCCGTGTTGGGGGTTAAGCAGTGGTCTGGTTTATTGAGGGCTACCTGCCCAGTATTTATGCAGGTCTCCCACCTGGTGGACACTCCCCTAGGGGACCAGATGGAAGACTGTAACACAGACAGACATGTATCACATTCAGACACACAGAAGTAAAACATCCCCACAATGCATCCTAATTTCCCTCCCTCTATCCTGGAGATAATTGGGAAGTAATCCAATTATCTCCCAGGACAGAGGAAAACTCCATTATACACGTGGGGACACAAAGATGGTAAAATACTTTAAAATATACAAAGTTACATTTAATACATAAAATACAGACATGTCACATATCCCCAGATAGCTGGGATCTGAGCGCACATAACTACCGAATAGCACTCAGATCATATTCACACAGTTCAATTGCCATGGAGCCAAAGTCTTTAATTTCACGAATAGGCTCCATGGCATAGCTATCTGGGTTAAAACATTCACATAGAAAAAGTCCCGATCAATCCAGCGTTCATATAAACAGCCACGAATAGAAGCAGGGAAGGCTGGAGGCTCAGCGGTGCCTGCACGTAAAAGTGTCCGCTTTTAGTGCACTGATTCCGGGCTGAGCACCGCTAGCCGTCCGGGGAGCTCCATAACACCGCCACCTAGCGGCCGCTAAGTGTAACCTCGGTCACCCAGTAATAGTCAATGAAGCTGCGGTTAACCGCAGCTACTGGGTGGTCAATTGAAGGCACACGCCAGCTTTCCGGTGGTCGCGCCTTCGGTATTTTGTTCGGTAGGTAAAATCTACCGAACGCCCTGGCAGAAAGACATGAATAAGCCTTACTGCAGGCAAAATAAAGTATTTTAAAAGTCCGGTCCATTGTCTAAAGGGAGCAGGCGGGCAACCAGGCTCCTCCAATGCAATGCTCTCGTCACATCTCTCCCCTTTTCCAGACAGACTAACAGGGTATCTGACCTCCTGCCGGTCAGTGCCCTGGTTAGTCCAGCAGCCCACCCACGAAGCACAAACAGTAATATAGCCCACCCACAATAAATGGTTACTACACCTGGGTAAGGGAGAAACTTGTCCATGTCCAGGTGCCTCACCAGTGGGGGACTGGTGGGTTGCTAAGTGGGCAGAGACCAGCGGTACTCTGCCCTGGTGCCAGCGCTACCGTGGAAGTAGCCTGGTTGGAGCCTGGTTGCTGGATGGGGAGACCGACTGTCTCCCCTTTGGATACACAGCTCTGCTCCTGGAGGGGGAGACCGACTGTCTCACCTTTGGATACACAGCTCTGCTGCTGGTGGGGGAGACCGACTGTCTCTGCCACCTGTAACTCAGCCTGCCGCTGGGGAATGGAGACTGGGCTCCCAATTCCCAATAAATCACACTGCCGCTGGGGAATGGAGACTGGGCTCCCAACTCCCTGCATATCACACTTCCGCTGGGGAATGGAGACTAGGCTCCCAATTCCCAATAAATCACACTGCCGCTGGGGAATGGAGACTGGGCTCCCAATTCCCTGCAGGACCGGTGGAGAGACCTTGGTCCCATCTCCACCGGCCACCTGGGGTTCTTCCCAGTAAAACTCTACTATCTCGTCCCAGTTGAATTGGTCAGTCCCTGGGTCTGTCACTCTGCTCTCCTGCTGAGCCTTCTCACTGGATTGGAACAGCTGCTGGTAGCCCTGTTCCAGCTCCATCTCCCGGGTCACCAGGTGGACCAGGTCTTGCTCAATCTCGTGAGTGTCGTCCCAGTCATACCTGCTCTCCCTCTGCTCAAAGAGATCACTTAACCAGGGCTTGTGTAGGGCTCCCAAACTCGGGCTCTGAAAAAGAGACCCATAACAAGCCAGGACCATCAAACCCCTCTCCCTCTGGCTTGTCATGCTCGGCTGTCCAGGGCAGGTACTGTGCCCCATACCACCAGAGCGCCTGGTAGGCATCTTCCAGCCACATCTCCTGCCATACTAGGTGTTCCAATTTCTTTACCCATTCCTCCCGGGGCTGCTCTCCCAGGAAGGGCATCTGCAGGGCTACTCGCTTCTGCAACTGCTGGTCTTTCTTGGGGAATCTCTCGTCCCGCAGTTACTCCACAATACCCAGTGCAGATCCTATTCGCACAGCTCAATTGCCATGGAGCCAAAGTCTTTAATTACACGAATAGGCTCTATGGCATAGCTATCTGGGTTAAAACATTCACATAGAAAAAGTCCCGATCAATCCAGCGTTCGTCTAAACAGCCACGAATAGAAGTAGGGAAGGCTGGAGGCTCAGCGGTGCCTGCACGTAAAAGTGTCCGCTTTTAGTGCACTGATTCCGGGCTGAGCACCGCTGGCCGTCCGGGGAGCTCCATAACACCGCCACCTAGCGGCCGCTAAGTGTAACCGTGGCCACCCAGTAGTAGTCAATGAAGCTGCGGTTAACCGCAGCTACTGGGTGGTCAATTGAAGACACACGCCAGCTTCCTGTTGGTCGTGCCTTCGGTATTTTGTTCGGTAGGTAAAATCTACCAAACGCCCTGGCAGAAAGGCATGAATAAGCCTTACTGCAGGCAAAATAAAGTATTTTAAAAGTCCGGTCCATAGTCTAAAGGGAGCAGGCGGGCAACCAGGCTCCTCCAATGCAATGTGGGGAGATTGCTCTCGTCACAATGGGTTACCATTATTATCTGTCTGTGGGTTACCATTATTATCTGTCTGTGGGTTACCATTATTATCTGTCTATGGGTTACCATCATTATCTAGACAGAAAAGGATCAGCGCTCTAAAAACCAAACACAAAATGTAAATGAGGCAGCACTCATAAAATGGTAGGTCTCCCTCTAAGCCCCACAAGTGGGTAAAAGCAAAGCAAAAGAACAGATAACGAACAACAGAAAAAGAGTAAGCGCTAACTAACAGATGGGCTGCAACCCATCTGAGATCCCTCCAAACCCTTCGGAAACAAAGATAGTGAGAAAAATAGAAGTGCTTCGCCAATTCTTATAACAAAATATAATGAGCAGTGAAAATCACAACATAAAATAAGTAAAAATCACAACACATAAAATAAGTAAAAAGTCCAATAAAAAGGATCTTACTCAGATCAAATATAGAATAAAGTGCTTAAACGGGAGTAATATCCTCAGTGTCTTTTTCTGGATGAATCCACTCATATGAAAGACAAAAAACTGATAAAAAGAACCAATAGTGCAATATAAATGGTCCAATATGTATATAGATGGAATTAACGGGAATAAACTTACATTTAGTAGAGCTATAGCTAGCTCTAGTATGAAAGGCGTTCAGCGATGTAATCCCCGCTTGTGGGATATGCTGTGGGGTTCTTCCTCTGGGGTATGGTCCACACTCAGGAAAGAAGGTAAAAAGAGACAAGTAATAGTGCTCACTGAATAAAAACAGTATATAAAATAACTAAAATAGTACTCACAAGCAAAGAGCAGACTAACTGATCCTTGGTAACAGCGCTGGTGGTATGATCCCCACCTCAGATTTTTTGGAGTGCCAGATAAAAATACAGATAAGGTTGTGCCAAAACAGAATAGACCAAATATAGTTACTAATATATAAAATCCAATATATAAAAAATCCAATATAAAAAAATTATAATAAGTCCAATAAAAGTCCCAATAAAACTTGCCAGAAGATATAGCCTCAAATATGTCCGGAGTGATTCTTCTAAAACAGTGTCAAATCAGGGAATTCATCCGTATGTAAAAACAAAAGGAAAAATGATATTGCAATATATCCCAGAGATGGTGTGACGAACCGCTTTCACAGAGTACTATGCCCACGTGTGCCCCTTGCTTGCCTGCTATTGTTTTCAGGTCATCATGCTGGGGTTCCCCCTATACGTGTGATCCCCTTGTTCGCAAATCATGTTTGGGCTGATTAGACGATTGTTCTTGTCCCATTCTGAATGTAATAGAAATGGGGCTTAGTTATTAATCTGTAGATCAGTGTCTCGTTGTGATATGATCTGTAACTCAAGTGCCTGGGGGGAAATTAGGTGAAGCAAATGTCTCATGATCATTACCATATCAAAGGACTTCCTATCTGAGAGGCAAGCAAGACAAGACATATGGCAGATATGAGAGTTGGTTTGTACAGAGCCCAGACTTCCAGGCCACTTATGTGTGACTTCTCACACCTTTAGAATAGCTCTGTTGAAAACCCAGCTTCAAAGAGGAACTTCCATGCAATCAATTAGCCCCTTTTGAAATATTAAAATGTGTTTGTGAGTGGGGGTTTGGAACTATTGTAGATTTTTCTGTACCTGAGGAATAATTAAATTAAAGGACCACTATAGTGCCAGGAAAACATACTCGTTTTCCTGGCACTATAGGGTCTCTAGGTCCCTCCCACCCTTAGGGCCCTCTTCCCGCCAGGCTCTAGGGGTTGGAAGGGGTTAAATCTTACCTGTTTTCCCTCGGCGCGGGGAACTCTCCTCCTCCTTTTCGCCATCATCGGCTGAATGCGCATGCGCGGCAAGAGCCGTGCGCGCATTCAGCCAGTCCATAGGAAAGCATTCTCAATGCTTTCCTATGGACGCTGGCATCTTCTCACTGTGCAAATCACAGTGAGAAGCACGGAGGCGCCTCTAGCGGCCGTCAATGAGGCAGCCACTAGAGGCTGGATTAACCCATTTGTAAACATAGCCGTTTCTCTGAAACTGCTATGTTTACAGCAGAATGGGTTAATCCTAGATGGACCTTGCACCCAGACCACTTCATTAAGCAATTATCTCTCAGTGTCACGGTTGCC
This sequence comes from Pelobates fuscus, assembly GCF_036172605.1. NCBI lineage: Eukaryota > Metazoa > Chordata > Amphibia > Anura > Pelobatidae > Pelobates > Pelobates fuscus. Next base: position 392,112,726 of record NC_086320.1, on the reverse strand, counting down.
GGCCCACCGCATGGCAGGGCTGTGCCCGACCGGCACAGCCTCGCCGACAGCACGAGCTTACCTGCTCGTCGGCGAGTCGACAACCGCTTCCTTGCATCCTCCGGCCGTCGCGCCCGGATCCAAAATGGCGCTGACCGCGTGGTCGCGCCTAAACGTAGCTCCGCCCCCGAAGTTCATACTGATGTGCGCGTGACGTCACAACGTCAACGCGCACGCACGTTTTGGGGTCAGAGGTCGCCCTCTGACCAGTCAGACCTTAGAGAGGGATATTTAAATCCCTAGCTCACCTTAGTACCTTGCCCTGTCATGGTTTCCTGTTCCTGGTTTCCTGAGGGTGCTTTATCTTTGTGAATCTGATTTCCTGGTATCCTGATCTTGGCTTTTCCCTGGTTATTCTGAATTCTGGTTTCCCTGACTTGGCTTGTGTAAACGGTATTGTGTATTTTCTGGCTTCCTTGACCTCGGCTTCCCCTTTGACCATTCTCTGTCTCTAGCGTATTAGTCCGGCCATTCTAAGGTCCGGTTTACGCTCTGTCCTTTTATTTTCCTTTTCCTGTTTACATAGTTTCTGCGTGCTGGACCACACTAGTAGTCGTGACATTACGGCAGGGCCATGGATCCTGCAGGACTATGCAAACATATGATTGCCTGTGAGAATAGGGTGGAGGATATGGACCACAGGTTAGATCAATTTGCCCAGGCATTTCAGACCTTGCTCCAGAGAACTGCCTATTTAGAGGCACCTCCTGTACAACCTGTGGTTCCGCCACCTGTCGTGGCTCCCGTGCCACATAAACCACCGTCCATAACCCTTTCACCTCCCCCTCGTTATGGAGGTAATTCTAAAAATTTAGAGGTTTTTTAAACCAAATTGAGTACCACTTCGAAGCTTCCCCTGGTTCATTCCCTACAGATAGATCGAAAATTGACTATCTGATGAACCAATTAACAGGAAAGGCTTTAACCTGGGCTAACCCCTTATGGGAGAGTGGAAACGCCATAGCCCGTGATTACAGTGTCTTCCTAACAGCATTTAAGGCTACTTTTGAACTTAAAGGCAGAGAAAAAAACGCTGCCAAAACCCTAATGAGGATAAAACAAGGCAGTCGCTCTGTAGCTGATTACGCCATAGAGTTCAGAACATTGGCGTCCGAAGGTTGACTGGACCAATAGTGGTTTGGTGGCTGCTTTCTCAGAAGGTTTAGCTGAGAGTATACAGGACGAGACCGCAGCTAGAGACCTTCCGGTTAACCTCAATGATTTTATTGCCTATATGATAGATATCGATAACAGGCTCAGAGAAAGAGAAAAAAACAAACGTAATAGACGTCCATAGCCCCTCGTTTCTCTAACCCAGTGGTGATTAGCCAAGCTCCACCTCCAGAACCTGAACCCATGCAATTGGGTATTGCTAAACTCACTGAGAGACAACACAGGCGTAATGAAGGGTTGTGTATGTATTGCGTCAAGAAGGGACATCAAAGATTTTCATGTCAAGTTCGGACGGAAAACTTGCGCCCCTAAGGCACCTACGAGGACCGACCTTAGGTGTGATGTATATGTCCCCTAAATTGACTAAGAACCGTTTCCTTGACAGAGTTACCTTGTCTTTTTTTTTTTTTTTTTTTTATTCTTTATTTTTGAGTGCATTGATATACAAGACAGCTTACTCTGCCACAATAGCGTTCGTTAGCATAAACATATTGCAATATTGGCATTTGAGCAGTGCACATTTTTATATATGGTTGTAGAAACAAAACATGAGTCGGCGTTGCTTGCTCGTTACATTTAAAGTTACTAGCTTAGACTGCACTAGATCGTCAACTTGGTAAATAATATCATTAATACCGTTTAGAACATAACATGCTAGCGTAAGTAGGCATATTGAGGCATTCTAAATTAACAACAGGCTGATTTAGATATGGTTAGGCATACTGTGTCTGCTGTAGTACGGTTTAGGCTAATACAAGTCGCTTATTTAACATAACATGCTAGGATAACTAAGCGTGTTAAGAGTTAAACGTAAGTTTGATAAGGCATGCTATACTAGCTACAGGCTGAGTCAGCAAGACATAACAGGTTGTAGGGTCACTGGCAGTGATTTTTGACAAAAAGAAAAAATGATAACTGGTGAGTCTCTCCACTGGATGTGGCTTTGTAGTAGCTTGTCACGCAAGAGATTAATCAGGCGTATCTTTATCTAAAACCTCTGAGGATAAGAAAGGAGAGTCCACTCCGCTGGAGATGGCGTTTTAGCGCCCGGTGTGAAGCGACTGTCCATTTGGCTTTGTCGTTTTCCTGGGAATATGCATAACGGCTTTATAGATTTAGGGTATAGATGATGGGCAGATAGTCCACAGCCAAGTCCTCCCTGCGCCCCCATCGTGGCAAATCCCCCTCTGTTCCCCCCAGGGCATGCTCCTGTCTGTCAGCGAGAGGCTCCACTGCACTGTGGGCACTCAGGGACAGCGGCAGTCCAGCGTTCTCCCCCCCTGAAAGTCCGCGGGTCACCTGTCCCCTGCACCTCCCCAGCTCCTGCAGAACCTCATTGGAGCTCCAGCCTTGCTGCGCCTCGCCCTGCTCCGGTCACATGCATGGCGCCGGTGCGTGCCCCCCCGGCCACCGGTCCGCCAGGGGGGGCCACACACCCCGGCCCCACAGGGCTCACAGAGCTGGGGGCTGTTTCCCCTGGATCCACCACCAAATCCAGGGGTTAAGGCCGGCTCCTCGCCTACCAGTTTGCCGCCCAGCGGGGTCCATCCGCGGGATCCTTCAACCTGGGGAGGCCGAGGTGTCTCAGCGCGGTCCCCTGCAGCATGTGCGTCAGCCATCTTGTTTCTGTGCGGAAAGGGGAAATGTGCCGCGTGGGCCTCCCTCTCCAGCCCCCGAAGGTTGGACTCATGGGCCGGGATCACCCCCACCGGCCAGGGGGGGGGGAAGCGGGGCCGGGCCGATATCCCTGTCTCACCCGCTGTCGCCTCATTCCGCTGCCTCTGCTTACCGCTCGGGTGTATGGGCCTCGTGTGTCGGCCGTGCTCCGAGTATGCTGCCGGTGCGGCGTATGGCACACCGCCGTGTTCCTGGGCTATTCCCCATCTGGTGGCATGTTGTGCCCCGGCTCTTAGTGGTCTCTCGGTCTGCATTTTAAGTTTATCGGTGGCTCAGAGCCGGAGCCGGCATGGATGGCTGCCGCTCGGCTCGGCGGCCCGGCCCCGCCCCCCTTACCTTGTCTTTTAAGAAGACCGCTGTACAGTGTGAGTGTCACGGTAATATACCCCAACACGCAGGAATAGTTCACAGTCAAGAGACAAGAAACAGAGTTCGTCTACCGGACCTTAGAATGGCCGGACTAGGACGAGAGAAAGACAGAGTCAGAACAAGCCGAGGTCAAGGGAACTGAGAGACAGCGTAACGTAGAACAAGCCGAGGACTGGTACACAGAGGACAAAACAGCGGATAAGCAAGCAAGGATAAGGAGAGAGCGGAGTCAGGAACAAAGGTCAAGCACCAAAAAACCAACTGAACGATACAAGCACTAAAGGGAACTGGACAGAAACCACGATAGGGCAAGGAGCAAGGGGAAACAGGTGAGTATAAAAACCCTAAGGTTCACTTTGATTGGTTCCTGTCATATCCACGCCCCCAAAACGTGAGTGAATGGGGAATGTGGCCTGACAGGGGCCAATGGGAGACTGATTCTAATTTAGTCTCCCACTGTCCCTTTAAGAGCGCGCCCGAGACGCGCGGCGCGCTCTTAGTGTCGGGCGGGACATGTGACCGCTTCTCGCGGTCACTGCCCGCCTGACTGATCCCATCGTTGGCTGAGCCGCGCGCGGCTCGTGCAGGAGCAGGACCGCGCGCGGCGAGAAGGGAGGACCCCGGCCGGCCCCTGGAGAGGGTAAGTACCGCTACAGTGAGGCTCTGATTGACTCTGGGGCAGCGGAGAATTTCCTAGACAAAGAATTCTCTGCAAAGTTTCTCCTGCCCTTAAGACAGAAAGAGAGACCCATAGCAGTAGAGGCTATTGATGGAAGGCCTCTTACCCAGCCTCTCATCACACACGAAACTCTGCCAATCACTGTCTCAGTGGGTATTCTTCACTCTGAAGAGATGATTTTTCAAATCATATCTTCACCTACATGTCCGATAATACTCAGTTTCCCTTGACTCCAGAAACAAAATCCACGTTTAGATTGGGTTGAAGGAGAGATTGTGAGTTGGGGTGAGAGATGCAGAGGTGCTTGCTTAAAGCAGATGCCACAACCAATTGGTACCATCAATGTTCCCATTGCACCTCCCCTAACCACACAAATACCACCGCAGTATTTGGACTTAAAGGAGGTGTTCAACAAGGTCCAGTCGGAGGGGTTGCCACCACATAGACCCTATGACTGTGCCATAAATTTATTACCAGGTACTATGCCTCCAAAGGGAGGAGTGTATGCTCTATCCCCCCAAGAAAACCTTTGTTTAGAGGAGTATATAAAGGAAGCTCTCAGAAAGGGTCATATCCGTAAGTCCTCCTCACCCGCCGGGGCTGTGTTCTTCTTTGTCTCTAAAAAAAGGAGACCTACGCCCCTGTATAGACTATAGGGGTTTGAATAGGATTACGATAAACGCCTATCCTATTCCCCTTATATCAGAATTATTTGACAGGTTGAAAGGAGTTCGAGTCTTCACTAAGCTCTATCCCAGAAGTGCGTACAACCTAGTCAGGATTAAGGACGGTCACGAGTGGATGACCGCATTTAATACTAGAATGGGACATTCCGAATACCTGGTTATGCCGTTTGGATTATGCAACGCTCCAGCGGTATTCCAGGATTTTATTAACGATGTCCTCAGAGAGTACCTCCACATGTTCGTTTTAGTGTACCTAGACGACATTCTCATCTATTCCCCAGACCTAGAGACACATCACGAACATGTGAGAATAGTACTCAAAACCCTGTTAAAGAACAGTCTCTACTGTAAGCTGGAGAAATGCCAGTTTGACCAAACGGAGATACAATTTCTTGGATATGTTATATCTCCGTCCGGTTTCCAGATGGACCCCCGCAAGCTGGAAGCAGTCTTACAGTGGCTGTTGCCCAAGGGCCTTAAAGCTACACAACGCTTTATAGGTTTTGCGAATTACTACCGCAAATTTATTAAAGGATTTTCTTCTGTAATTTCTCCTATAACCAACCTAACCAAAAAAGGAGCAAATTGCAAATCATGGCCCAAAGAAGCAAGAGAGGCATTTGAACAGTTAAAATCTTTATTTTCCTCAGCACCTGTCCTGACCCATCCTGATCCAACCAAGCAATTTATTCTAGAAGTAGATGCGTCAGAAACAGGAGTAGGAGCCATTCTGTCTCAAAGAGAAAGTCCTGATGCGCCTTTATCATCCCTGTGTATTTTTCTCTTGCAAACTCACACCTGCAGAGAAGAACTATGACATAGGGAATAGGGAACTTTTGGCCATTGTACTTGCCCTTAAGGAATGGAGGCATCTCTTGGAAGGTTCCAAAGAGCCACTTTTGATCTTTACCGATCATAAGAATTTGGCTTATATTGGGGACGCTAAGAGATTGTCCTCTCGTCAGGCTAGGTGGTCATTGTTCCTCTCCCGATTCAATTTCGTAATTACTTATAGGCCTGGGACCAAGAACACAAAGGCAGATGCACTGTCTAGACAGTTTGAGACAGATGAAGCTCCTGAAGTATGATATTTCCTATCATACTTCCAGAATGCCTCATTGCCACCACAGTTTCCGAAGTGTCTTCTCCACTCTTCTGTGCCATAATAGCAGATCAAACTCAGGCACCTGTGGGAAAACCTCCGGATAAACTGTATGTGTCACCTCCATTAAGAAAAAAGGTACTTGATTTATTTCATGATAATCCCACAGCAGGTCATCCTGGAGTCCATAAAACCCTCTCTGCTATCTCCAGGAGGTTTTGGTGGTCTACTCTTAGGAACGATATCAAAGATTATGTGGGGGCATGTCAAATATGTGCCGTTTCTAAAGTTCCTCCTAGATCACCTCCTGGACTATTACAACCACTGCCCATACCTAATGCTCCATGGACCCATTTAGCCATGGATTTTATTGTAGATCTACCCAGTTCAAACGGGTTTAATACAATCCTTATGGTCATCGATAGATTCTCAAAGATGGCACATTTTATTCCCGTTAAAAAATTACCATCTGCTCAAGATCTCGTTCAGATATTCTTGAGAGAGATCTTTAGGTTGCACGGAGTGCCCAAAAACATAGTGTCTGACAGAGGCACCCAATTTATTTCTAGGTTTTGGCATTCCTTTTGTAAACAATTGGGTATCGAACTCTCCTTCTCGTCAGCATATCATCCTCAAACAAATGGAGCAGCAGAGAGGGCCAATCAGTCTTTAGAATCCTATTTACGTTGTTTTATCAATGCCAATCAGTCTAACTGGTATGAGCTCTTACCCATGGCTGAGTTCGCCAGGAACAACGCGAATCATGAATCTCCTAATCATAGTCCATTTTTTGTAAATCAGGGTTATCACCCCACAGTTTTCCCTTCTGAATTCTCAGACACGGATATTCCTGCTTTAAACACCCGTTTAGATTCTATTCATGATACTTGGGATTCCGTTCATTCAGCTCTGCAAAAGGCTTTAAAACGTGCGAAAGTCCAAGCTGACAAGAAACGGGGTGCCAATCCTGTCTATCATCCGGGTGACAAGGTGTGGTTATCCACACGCCATATCAAACTTAAGGTTCCTTCCATGAATTTTTCCCCTCGGTACATAGGTCCTTTTTGAGTCATCCGACGTATCAATCCAGTGACCTATTCCTTGGCACTTCCTGCCCATATGAGGATTGCCAATTCGTTCCATGTATCTTTACTCAAGCCTCTTACTTGCAATCGATACACTAGAGTGTCCACCCCTCCTCCGCCCTTGGTAGTGGGTGACCAGGAGGAGTATGAAGTTCGTTCTATAATGGACTCCAAAATATCCAGAGGTATCTTGTCCTATCTTGTTGACTGGAAGGGGTATGGCCCTGAGGAACGTTGTTGGGTTCCTGCTGACCGGATTCATGTGCCCCGTCTTGTCCGGTCATTTCACAAACGTTTTCCCCTCAAGCCGGATCCTTCCCGCCCGGTGGGCGGTCTTCGAGTGGGGGGTACTGTCACGGTTGCCGACCCGCCGCGTGGCAGGGCTGTGCCCAACTGGTACAGCCTTGCCGACAGCACGAGCTTACCTGCTCGTCGGCGAGTCGACAACCGCTTCCTTGCATCCTCCGGCCGTCGCGCCCGGATCCAAAATGGCGCTGACCGCGTGGTCGCGCCTAAACGTAGCTCCGCCCCCGAAGTTCATACTGATGTGCGCGTGACGTCACAACGTCAACGCGCACGCACGTTTTGGGGTCAGAGGTCGCCCTCTGACCAGTCAGACCTTAGAGAGGGATATTTAAATCCCTAGCTCACCTTAGTACCTTGCCCTGTCATGGTTTCCTGTTCCTGGTTTCCTGAGGGTGCTTTATCTTTGTGAATCTGATTTCCTGGTATCCTGATCTTGGCTTTTCCCTGGTTATTCTGAATTCTGGTTTCCCTGACTTGGCTTGTGTAAACGGTATTGTGTATTTTCTGGCTTCCTTGACCTCGGCTTCCCCTTTGACCATTCTCTGTCTCTAGCGTATTAGTCCGGCCATTCTAAGGTCCGGTTTACGCTCTGTCCTTTTATTTTCCTTTTCCTGTTTACATAGTTTCTGCGTGCTGGACCACACTAGTAGTCGTGACATTACGGCAGGGCCATGGATCCTGCAGGACTATGCAAACATATGATTGCCTGTGAGAATAGGGTGGAGGATATGGACCACAGGTTAGATCAATTTGCCCAGGCATTTCAGACCTTGCTCCAGAGAACTGCCTATTTAGAGGCACCTCCTGTACAACCTGTGGTTCCGCCACCTGTCGTGGCTCCCGTGCCACATAAACCACCGTCCATAACCCTTTCACCTCCCCCTCGTTATGGAGGTAATTCTAAAAATTTAGAGGTTTTTTAAACCAAATTGAGTACCACTTCGAAGCTTCCCCTGGTTCATTCCCTACAGATAGATCGAAAATTGACTATCTGATGAACCAATTAACAGGAAAGGCTTTAACCTGGGCTAACCCCTTATGGGAGAGTGGAAACGCCATAGCCCGTGATTACAGTGTCTTCCTAACAGCATTTAAGGCTACTTTTGAACTTAAAGGCAGAGAAAAAAACGCTGCCAAAACCCTAATGAGGATAAAACAAGGCAGTCGCTCTGTAGCTGATTACGCCATAGAGTTCAGAACATTGGCGTCCGAAGGTTGACTGGACCAATAGTGGTTTGGTGGCTGCTTTCTCAGAAGGTTTAGCTGAGAGTATACAGGACGAGACCGCAGCTAGAGACCTTCCGGTTAACCTCAATGATTTTATTGCCTATATGATAGATATCGATAACAGGCTCAGAGAAAGAGAAAAAAACAAACGTAATAGACGTCCATAGCCCCTCGTTTCTCTAACCCAGTGGTGATTAGCCAAGCTCCACCTCCAGAACCTGAACCCATGCAATTGGGTATTGCTAAACTCACTGAGAGACAACACAGGCGTAATGAAGGGTTGTGTATGTATTGCGTCAAGAAGGGACATCAAAGATTTTCATGTCAAGTTCGGCCGGAAAACTTGCGCCCCTAAGGCACCTACGAGGACCGACCTTAGGTGTGATGTATATGTCCCCTAAATTGACTAAGAACCGTTTCCTTGACAGAGTTACCTTGTCTTTTAAGAAGACCGCTGTACAGTGTGAGTGTCACGGTAATATACCCCAACACGCAGGAATAGTTCACAGTCAAGAGACAAGAAACAGAGTTCGTCTACCGGACCTTAGAATGGCCGGACTAGGACGAGAGAAAGACAGAGTCAGAACAAGCCGAGGTCAAGGGAACTGAGAGACAGCGTAACGTAGAACAAGCCGAGGACTGGTACACAGAGGACAAAACAGCGGATAAGCAAGCAAGGATAAGGAGAGAGCGGAGTCAGGAACAAAGCCAAGGTCAAGCACCAAAAAACCAACTGAACGATACAAGCACTAAAGGGAACTGGACAGAAACCACGATAGGGCAAGGAGCAAGGGGAAACAGGTGAGTATAAAAACCCTAAGGTTCACTTTGATTGGTTCCTGTCATATCCACGCCCCCAAAACGTGAGTGAATGGGGAATGTGGCCTGACAGGGGCCAATGGGAGACTGATTCTAATTTAGTCTCCCACTGTCCCTTTAAGAGCGCGCCCGAGACGCGCGGCGCGCTCTTAGTGTCGGGCGGGACATGTGACCGCTTCTCGCGGTCACTGCCCGCCTGACTGATCCCATCGTTGGCTGAGCCGCGCGCGGCTCGTGCAGGAGCAGGACCGCGCGCGGCGAGAAGGGAGGACCCCGGCCGGCCCCTGGAGAGGGTAAGTACCGCTACAGTGAGGCTCTGATTGACTCTGGGGCAGCGGAGAATTTCCTAGACAAAGAATTCTCTGCAAAGTTTCTCCTGCCCTTAAGACAGAAAGAGAGACCCATAGCAGTAGAGGCTATTGATGGAAGGCCTCTTACCCAGCCTCTCATCACACACGAAACTCTGCCAATCACTGTCTCAGTGGGTATTCTTCACTCTGAAGAGATGATTTTTCAAATCATATCTTCACCTACATGTCCGATAATACTCAGTTTCCCTTGACTCCAGAAACAAAATCCACGTTTAGATTGGGTTGAAGGAGAGATTGTGAGTTGGGGTGAGAGATGCAGAGGTGCTTGCTTAAAGCAGATGCCACAACCAATTGGTACCATCAATGTTCCCATTGCACCTCCCCTAACCACACAAATACCACCGCAGTATTTGGACTTAAAGGAGGTGTTCAACAAGGTCCAGTCGGAGGGGTTGCCACCACATAGACCCTATGACTGTGCCATAAATTTATTACCAGGTACTATGCCTCCAAAGGGAGGAGTGTATGCTCTATCCCCCCAAGAAAACCTTTGTTTAGAGGAGTATATAAAGGAAGCTCTCAGAAAGGGTCATATCCGTAAGTCCTCCTCACCCGCCGGGGCTGTGTTCTTCTTTGTCTCTAAAAAAAGAAGGAGACCTACGCCCCTGTATAGACTATAGGGGTTTGAATAGGATTACGATAAACGCCTATCCTATTCCCCTTATATCAGAATTATTTGACAGGTTGAAAGGAGTTCGAGTCTTCACTAAGCTCTATCCCAGAAGTGCGTACAACCTAGTCAGGATTAAGGACGGTCACGAGTGGATGACCGCATTTAATACTAGAATGGGACATTCCGAATACCTGGTTATGCCGTTTGGATTATGCAACGCTCCAGCGGTATTCCAGGATTTTATTAACGATGTCCTCAGAGAGTACCTCCACATGTTCGTTTTAGTGTACCTAGACGACATTCTCATCTATTCCCCAGACCTAGAGACACATCACGAACATGTGAGAATAGTACTCAAAACCCTGTTAAAGAACAGTCTCTACTGTAAGCTGGAGAAATGCCAGTTTGACCAAACGGAGATACAATTTCTTGGATATGTTATATCTCCGTCCGGTTTCCAGATGGACCCCCGCAAGCTGGAAGCAGTCTTACAGTGGCTGTTGCCCAAGGGCCTTAAAGCTACACAACGCTTTATAGGTTTTGCGAATTACTACCGCAAATTTATTAAAGGATTTTCTTCTGTAATTTCTCCTATAACCAACCTAACCAAAAAAGGAGCAAATTGCAAATCATGGCCCAAAGAAGCAAGAGAGGCATTTGAACAGTTAAAATCTTTATTTTCCTCAGCACCTGTCCTGACCCATCCTGATCCAACCAAGCAATTTATTCTAGAAGTAGATGCGTCAGAAACAGGAGTAGGAGCCATTCTGTCTCAAAGAGAAAGTCCTGATGCGCCTTTATCATCCCTGTGTATTTTTCTCTTGCAAACTCACACCTGCAGAGAAGAACTATGACATAGGGAATAGGGAACTTTTGGCCAGTGTACTTGCCCTTAAGGAATGGAGGCATCTCTTGGAAGGTTCCAAAGAGCCACTTTTGATCTTTACCGATCATAAGAATTTGGCTTATATTGGGGACGCTAAGAGATTGTCCTCTCGTCAGGCTAGGTGGTCATTGTTCCTCTCCCGATTCAATTTCGTAATTACTTATAGGCCTGGGACCAAGAACACAAAGGCAGATGCACTGTCTAGACAGTTTGAGACAGATGAAGCTCCTGAAGTATGATATTTCCTATCATACTTCCAGAATGCCTCATTGCCACCACAGTTTCCGAAGTGTCTTCTCCACTCTTCTGTGCCATAATAGCAGATCAAACTCAGGCACCTGTGGGAAAACCTCCGGATAAACTGTATGTGTCACCTCCATTAAGAAAAAAGGTACTTGATTTATTTCATGATAATCCCACAGCAGGTCATCCTGGAGTCCATAAAACCCTCTCTGCTATCTCCAGGAGGTTTTGGTGGTCTACTCTTAGGAACGATATCAAAGATTATGTGGGGGGGGGCATGTCAAATATGTGCCGTTTCTAAAGTTCCTCCTAGATCACCTCCTGGACTATTACAACCACTGCCCATACCTAATGCTCCATGGACCCATTTAGCCATGGATTTTATTGTAGATCTACCCAGTTCAAACGGGTTTAATACAATCCTTATGGTCATCGATAGATTCTCAAAGATGGCACATTTTATTCCCGTTAAAAAATTACCATCTGCTCAAGATCTCGTTCAGATATTCTTGAGAGAGATCTTTAGGTTGCACGGAGTGCCCAAAAACATAGTGTCTGACAGAGGCACCCAATTTATTTCTAGGTTTTGGCATTCCTTTTGTAAACAATTGGGTATCGAACTCTCCTTCTCGTCAGCATATCATCCTCAAACAAATGGAGCAGCAGAGAGGGCCAATCAGTCTTTAGAATCCTATTTACGTTGTTTTATCAATGCCAATCAGTCTAACTGGTATGAGCTCTTACCCATGGCTGAGTTCGCCAGGAACAACGCGAATCATGAATCTCCTAATCATAGTCCATTTTTTGTAAATCAGGGTTATCACCCCACAGTTTTCCCTTCTGAATTCTCAGACACGGATATTCCTGCTTTAAACACCCGTTTAGATTCTATTCATGATACTTGGGATTCCGTTCATTCAGCTCTGCAAAAGGCTTTAAAACGTGCGAAAGTCCAAGCTGACAAGAAACGGGGTGCCAATCCTGTCTATCATCCGGGTGACAAGGTGTGGTTATCCACACGCCATATCAAACTTAAGGTTCCTTCCATGAATTTTTCCCCTCGGTACATAGGTCCTTTTTGAGTCATCCGACGTATCAATCCAGTGACCTATTCCTTGGCACTTCCTGCCCATATGAGGATTGCCAATTCGTTCCATGTATCTTTACTCAAGCCTCTTACTTGCAATCGATACACTAGAGTGTCCACCCCTCCTCCGCCCTTGGTAGTGGGTGACCAGGAGGAGTATGAAGTTCGTTCTATAATGGACTCCAAAATATCCAGAGGTATCTTGTCCTATCTTGTTGACTGGAAGGGGTATGGCCCTGAGGAACGTTGTTGGGTTCCTGCTGACCGGATTCATGTGCCCCGTCTTGTCCGGTCATTTCACAAACGTTTTCCCCTCAAGCCGGATCCTTCCCGCCCGGTGGGCGGTCTTCGAGTGGGGGGTACTGTCACGGTTGCCGACCCGCCGCGTGGCAGGGCTGTGCCCAACTGGTACAGCCTTGCCGACAGCACGAGCTTACCTGCTCGTCGGCGAGCCGACAACCGCTTCCCTGCATCCTCCGGCCGTCGCGCCCGGATCCAAAATGGCGCTGACCGCATGGTCGCGCCTAAACATAGCTCCGCCCCTGAAGTTCATACTTACGTGCGCGTGACGTCATGACGTCAACGCGCATGCACGTTTTGGGGTCAGAGGTCGCCCTCTGACCAATCAGACCTTTATCTTTCCGAATCTGATTTCCTGGTATCCTGATCTTGGCTTCTCTGTTTCTAGCGTATTAGTCCGGCCATTCTTTTCCTTTTCTTGCCTATTTTCCTTTTCTTGCCTATGTATATGTTTACATAGTTTCTGCGTGCTGGACCACACTTGTAGTCGTGACACTCAGGCACAGAGGATCTTGGGAGGGAAACGCCTGTAATTTTGTATGAGAGACCCTTTGTGGTGGTCTGGGCATAAAAGCCATGTGTAACCAAATAAAAATACATTCCTGTTGTACCCTTCATCAAGTCTCGGCTGATGTTTGGGTAACCAAAGGCTCTGATTACTGTTTCACTTGGGATTTGGGAGACTTACAATGGATATACTCAGTCAGAGTACAGGGGATCCATTACAGATAGATAATCCCAGTATAAAAAGTCTAATATAGTCCTACTCACGTTTTTAAGAGCTTATAACCAGCTCTAATATGGATTGTGTGCAGTAGTACAATCCCCACTTAGGGATATGTGATGATATGATGTTAGGTAGATGTTTCATCAATATGTAGACCATAAAATAAATGTAAAAGCGACATCAACAGTGCTCACTGTGTCACGAGAATGAAATAATGGTTACTCACATTCAGTAGAGCAGACAAACTACTAACTGTATAGGGTGTAAGTGGTATAATTCCCACCTTGGAATTATTTAGGAGAACTTACTAGAACATAAATTGGATGCCAGGTAGAAAACAGAAGAACAAATAAAAAAGTAACATGGTACACTCACAAATGGAAGTAGCCAAAATACCTTTATCCACAGCAGTATAAAATATCCACAACGCGTTTCACCAACAAGGCTTCATCAAGTGGAGATAAAAACATACTATTCTAGAGCTGGTTATAAGCTCTTAAAAACGTGGGTAGGATTATACTAGACTTTTTATACTGGTATTATCTATCTCAGGGATATAATGCACTATTAGTTTTTCCTTTTGTATTTACCTATGGATCAATACCCTGATCTGACACTGTAGTAGAAGAATCATACCGGACATATTTAAGGCTATATCTTCTGGCAAATGTTATTAGGACTTTTATTTGACTTTTTATTTTTATTTTTCATATTGAATTTTCTATATATTGGACTTTTTATACTGTATATTAGTTACTATACTTTGTCTATCCTATTTTGGCGCAACCTTATCTCATCTTTTGTTTAGTTTTTACCATTATTATCTGTCTGTTACCATCATTTTCAGTCTATGGGTTACCTTTATTATCACTATGTCTACGGGTTACCATTATCGTCAATCTATGGGTAACCATTATTATCAGCCTATGGGTTACCAATATTATCAGTCAGTCTATGGGTTACCAATATTATCAGTCAGTCTATGGGTTACCATTAGTATCAATCTATGGATTATCAATATTATCTGTGTATGGGTTACCATTATCATCAGTCTGTCTGCTATTTTTCCAGTTCCTATCAGTCTAATATGATGTCTGTTTTGAGTTGGGTCTCTTTCTCTGTTTAGAAAAAAGAAGGTGGGTGCAAACCCACCAAATGAGGGCGCTAATCACTACAGACAAGTGTATAGATTTGTTAAAAAAAATCAAAAATGTATTATGTACACTTCTCAATAAATAAAAATAAATATAACATAGAATATCAAATTAATAGCAATATTTGCAAATAAGAAATACAAAGCAGTGCAATTCTAAGACCAGGGAACAAAGCCCGACACCAACCACTTAGCTCACAAGTGAACAGATGCAACATACAGCCCTTGGTCGCGACTCCTAGGGCTGAAATATACTTGCGGCTCACAAAACAATACAAACGTGGTGGTGAAATAACGGTCTCTGGACTTCTGTGTTCAATGCCTCTGGCTCAACGCGTTTCATCCCGCGTTCTTCGTGACTTCCTCAGGAGCTGTAGATGCTGTAGCTTCTTCTCCGCTGTCGTCTCTTCTTATATCTTCCATTTCTTCACTCTTCGCGCTCAAAACTGCCCTAGCGCATGCGCACACCGACACCAACTTCCTTCCAGGTACGGGTACCCCCATTGACCAGTAGCTATCGGGAAATATTCGGCGCGCATGCGCGGCCAAATGAGACCGCACAAAACTTTATTGGCATTGAGTCCGGGCACAACATAACACTTATATAGTTATATGTGACCGAAAACTCACAATTCATGCCTGATAATCCAAGAACAAGTCCTTAGAATTTACCACAAAATAACAATTATATATACGCACTTAAGGTGGCCATGTCAACTAAAGAACTATTTATATAAAAAAAATTTTTTATAAAAAAACATAATGTTGTATGCACAGTTTTTTGTGGTAATCGTTACAATCTAAAGGACGGTTCCAATGTATATACCCCTTCTTTTCTTTATACCAAAAGATGATGTAATTTTTTTACAAATTATACTTAAGGGCACAGTACAACTCTATCCTTATTAGACCCGTATATAATTATTAATAAATGTGTGATATCTCAATACAAACATAAAAATAAATATCAACATAAACATAAAAATACATACAAGAATTCCAATTTCCCTAAACTTTTAAAATCCCAAAATGTTCAATTTCCGCATTCTTCTTAATTAAACGTTACCCCAATTTAGATATGCTAGAATGATAAATACTTTGAAAATTCTTAAAGTGGTCCCATTTTTCATATACATATGTTTTACCATTCAGGATCATGCAACATAGGGAGACAACAGAAAGAAGGGGAGAGAGAGAAAAAGGGAATAATCTTTCTTTCACATAAAGGCCATTTAGACCTCTATTTTATAGATCCATTCTGTTTCTTTTCTGGCTAGTGTCTTGGTAGTATTGCCACCTCGCCAATGTGGAACAACTAAATCAATACCTATACAAACAAAATTATTAAGAGTAAAAGCAGAACAGTTAATACAATGTCGAGGCACACTATGTTTCTCACTTTTCTTTTTTATGCCATAGAAATGTTCTATCAGTCTCTCAAGCAGTCTGCGGATAGTACGGCCTATATATTGCATTCCACATGCACATTCCAGCAAATATACCACATTTTTACTACTACACGTTATAAAATGTTTTATCATAAACTTTTCACCTGTGACAGTACTTTTAAAAGTAGTAGTGGTTCTTTTTTGGAACTTGCAGGTGCTACAATTTCCACATCTATGAAAACCATTTGCTTTCTTTCCCAAAAAGGTTTCCTGTATGTTTTCTGAAACCTTTTTCGGAAGCATACTAGGTGCTAAGATTGTCTTTAAACTATTGGTCTTCTTATATACAATTTTCAGTTTCTTAGGTGATATTTTGTGCAGATAGTTATCCTGCAGTAGAATCGGCCAATATTTCCTGAGGACTTTGTTCGCCTTATTATTATACATTGTAATAAATGCCATATCGAATGTGTTCCTCTCAGAATTAGTTATTCCCTGTCTTACTTGTAAAAATTCTTCCCTTTTTCTATTTTCGACCTCTTTCTGACTTCTCTCAAGCAGCTCTTTAGGATAATTTCTATCCAAAAATCTTTTGTTGAGAATCTGAACCTGATTATCAAAATCTGTCTGGTTTGTACAATTTTTAAACAACCTAGTTTGCTGACTCTTAGGAATGTTACGCAACCATACGGGGTTGTGACAGCTAGAAAATTCTATAAGGCTGTTACAATCCGTAGGTTTGAAAAAGGTTTTCCTGCAAATTACATTTCTCTCAACAAAAAAAGTTAAATCTAAAAAATGGATCTGTTTGTCTCCCATTTCTTGGGTAAAATTCAAACCATAATCATTAGAATTAACATAAATCATAAAACTATTGAACTTTTGTACATCTCCCTTCCTAATAATAAAAACATTGTCTATGTACCTTCACCATAGCACCAGGTTTGCCCTAAATGGATTATTATTCCAAATGCACCGTTCCTCCCAATTAGCTACAAAGATGTTAGCGTAACTTGGGGCAAACCTGGTGCCCATGGCGTTACCACAGACCTGAAGATAATGGGTTCCCTCAAACCAAAATGAATTCTTATGCAAAATAAAATTGATACATTGTAAGATAAATTTACTCTGTTTTTTGGACATGTCACCATCTTTATCTAGCGCCTCTTTTACAGCGGCTATCCCTTTTATATGGTCAATGACCGGATATAGTGAGGTGACGTCTATGGTAACCCATAGATAATCTTCCTTCCACTCCATTCCTTCCAATTCTCTAATCATTTGAGTTGAGTCTTTTACATAAGAGGCTGCCAATGTCACATATTTTTGTAGATAAATGTCTACATATTCAGAGATGTTACTGGTAAGGGAACCGATCCCACTGATTATGGGTCTCCCAGGTGGATCCTCTAGACTTTTATGAATCTTAGGTAATTGGTAAAAAAAAATAGCTAGTTTTGGAAACTCAATATAAAGATATTCAAATTCCATTTTTGTAATTATTTTTTGTTCTAATGCTTCAGATAGTATAGCATGTAGTTCTAATTTAAACATATTACACTTTCTCTTTTTAGAACATGATTTGTTTGTATTGAAGTCCCTTTTGAAATGGAGTACTACTACTTGCTCCTTTTATGCATATCTTCTCTTGAGATATAGGCGTCTCCTTGTTTATTGATCTCATTATCTTGCTATGTGTAGGGATCTGTTTTTTGGTATGACTATGTTAATGTACTTAAGTATTTCTGTTTAATATAAAGTGGCACCGGACTCCAAGCACACAAGAGACTGATGGCTTCCAGGTTAAGCGGCCGGGCGATGTTAGTGTGCGCTGCACCCTGCTCTTAATGCTGGATTATCAGGTAACCACACTGCACCCTGCTCCTAATTCTGGATTATCTGATAACCGCTCTAATCGTAATCCTGGATTATCTGATAACCGCTCTGCCCCTAATGCTGGATTATCTGATAACCGCTCTGCCCCTAATGCTGGATTATCTGATAACCGCTCTGCCCCTAATGCTGGATTATCTGATAACCGCTCTGCCCCTAATGCTGGATTATCAGATAACCGCTCTGATCCTAATGCGGGATTATCAGATAACCGCTCTGCCCCTAATGCTGGATTATCCGATAACCGCTCTGATCCTAATGCTGGATTATCAGATAACCGCTCTGATCCTAGTGCTGGATTATCAGATAACCGCTCTGATCCTAATGCTGGATTATCAGATAACCGCTCTGATCCTAATGCTGGATTATCAGATAACCGCTCTGCCCCTAATGCTGGATTATCAGATAACCGCTCTGCCCCTAATGCTGAATTATCAGATAACCGCTCTGCCCCTAATGCTGGATTATCAGATAACCGCTCTGATCCTAATGCTGGATTATCAGATAACCGCTCTGCCCCTAATGCTGGATTATCAGATAACCGCTCTGCCCCTAATGCTGGATTATCAGATAACCGCTCTGCCCCTAATGCTGGATTATCAGATAACCGCTCTGATCCTAATGCTGGATTATCAGATAACCGCTCTGATCCTAGTGCTGGATTATCCGATAACCACTCTGATCCTAGTGCTGGATTATCAGATAACCACTCTGATCCTAGTGCTGGATTATCAGATAACCGCTCTGATCCTAATGCTGGATTATCAGATAACCGCTCTGATCCTAGTGCTAGATTATCCGATAACCACTCTGATCCTAGTGCTGGATTATCAGATAACCGCTCTGATCCTAGTGCTGGATTATCAGATAACCGCTCTGATCCTAGTGCTGGATTATCAGGTGTATTGATGCCTTGAGGGTCCCCCATTAAAGTTATCTTGCACGTTCACATATTATCTCTTTGTCACACAGCCACCACAGTTTAAGCTTGACCCTCGCCTGGCCCGCCTCTTGGGGATTCACACTCAGACGCGAGCAGTGATTATTCAGGCTCTTTGGCAATATATAAAAACCAACAAACTTCAAGACTGTCATGACAAGGAGTATATCAGCGGCGATAAGTATTTCCAGCAGGTTAGTGAATGCAGAGTGTGTGCCTGTAGAGGTGATGGTTATAAGACAGTCCCTTACCCTGGTTTGGCATTTCCCTTGACACTCCCTCTGTGCTGTTATGCTTGCTGTTGTGTAAACGGCGCATGGTTTTGACTTTGAAATATCTGAGGTTATATCCCTCCATCTTCTACTATACAACATGGCCGCTGTACCAGAGCTGAGTGCCGAGGGAAGGTGTAGGGAGATAACTGGGAGGGTTTGTTAGCAAGCACATTATGTGATCTGTGTTGGTATGGAAGGGGGTTAATTAGAAGTGAAATAATGCCAGTGTAACTTGTAGCCATTACTTGACATGAAGATGTAAGAATGAAGAAATGGGGTAATAATAGGGACGTAAATGAGGGATGGTAGTTAGGCTATTTTAAGAAGGGGGGCCTACCGAAATCCACAGTAATATGCAGAATATAAGAGGATTCAGTATTGTAGTGTATCTCAATAACCTACAGCATGTATTACAGTGACCACCGTAACAGAGTATTGCAGAGCACCCCTATAGCAGGGTATTGCAGAGCACCCCTGTAACAGGGTATTGCAGAGCACCCCTATAGCAGGGTATTGCAGAGCACCCCTATAGCAGGGTATTGCAGAGCACCCCTATAGCAGGGTATTGCAGAGCACCCCTATAGCAGGGTATTGCAGAGCACCCCTATAGCAGGGTATTGCAGAGCACCCCTATAGCAGGGTATTGCAGAGCACCCCTATAGCAGGGTATTGCAGAGCACCCCTATAGCAGGGTATTGCAGAGCACCCCTATAGCAGGGTATTGCAGAGCACCCCTATAGCAGGGTATTGCAGAGCACCCCTATAGCAGGGTATTGCAGAGCACCCCTATAGCAGGGTATTGC
This sequence comes from Pelobates fuscus, assembly GCF_036172605.1. Classification (NCBI taxonomy): domain Eukaryota; kingdom Metazoa; phylum Chordata; class Amphibia; order Anura; family Pelobatidae; genus Pelobates; species Pelobates fuscus. The sequence continues at coordinate 392,092,885 of NC_086320.1, read as the reverse complement.
AGAGCACCCCTATAGCAGGGTATTGCAGAGCACCCCTATAGCAGGGTATTGCAGAGCACCCCTATAGCAGGGTATTGCAGAGCACCCCTATAGCAGGGTATTGCAGAGCACCCCTATAGCAGGGTATTGCAGAGCACCCCTATAGCAGGGTATTGCAGAGCACCCCTATAGCAGGGTATTGCAGAGCACCCCTATAACATAGTATTGCAGAGCACCCCTATAGCAGGGTATTGCAGAGCACCCCTATAGCAGGGTATTGCAGAGCACCCCTATAGCAGGGTATTGCAGAGCACCCCTATAGCAGGGTATTGCAGAGCACCCCTATAGCAGGGTATTGCAGAGCACCCCTATAACAGGGTATTAGAGAGCACCCCTATAGCAGGGTATTGCAGAGCACCCCTATAGCAGGGTATTGCAGAGCACCCCTATAGCAGGGTATTGCAGAGCACCCCTATAGCAGGGTATTGCAGAGCACCCCTATAACAGGGTATTGCAGAGCACCCCTATAGCAGGGTATTGCAGAGCACCCCTATAGCAGGGTATTGCAGAGCACCCCTATAGCAGGGTATTGCAGAGCACCCCTATAGCAGGGTATTGCAGAGCACCCCTATAGCAGGGTATTGCAGAGCACCCCTATAGCAGGGTATTGCAGAGCACCCCTATAGCAGGGTATTGCAGAGCACCCCTATAGCAGGGTATTGCAGAGCACCCCTATAGCAGGGTATTGCAGAGCACCCCTATAGCAGGGTATTGCAGAGCACCCCTATAGCAGGGTATTGCAGAGCACCCCTATAGCAGGGTATTGCAGAGCACCCCTATAGCAGGGTATTGCAGAGCACCCCTATAGCAGGGTATTGCAGAGCACCCCTATAGCAGGGTATTGCAGAGCACCCCTATAGCAGGGTATTGCAGAGCACCCCTATAGCAGGGTATTGCAGAGCACCCCTATAGCAGGGTATTGCAGAGCACCCCTATAGCAGGGTATTAGAGAGCACCCCTATAACAGGGTATTGCAGAGCACCCCTATAGCAGGGTATTGCAGAGCACCCCTATAGCAGGGTATTGCAGAGCACCCCTATAGCAGGGTATTGCAGAGCACCCCTATAGCAGGGTATTGCAGAGCACCCCTATAGCAGGGTATTGCAGAGCACCCCTATAGCAGGGTATTGCAGAGCACCCCTATAGCAGGGTATTGCAGAGCACCCCTATAGCAGGGTATTGCAGAGCACCCCTATAGCAGGGTATTGCAGAGCACCCCTATAGCAGGGTATTGCAGAGCACCCCTATAGCAGGGTATTGCAGAGCACCCCTATAGCAGGGTATTAGAGAGCACCCCTATAACAGGGTATTAGAGAGCACCCCTATAGCAGGGTATTAGAGAGCAGTCCATAACAAGGTATGGTAGAACAGCCATTGTTTATTTACACTGGGTTTTTGTTTTTGTTTTTGTCATGAAATCCAGTTTTGAAATGTGTTACATTAAGTATGAAAGAGAAACCAATACAAGTCCCTTGTTTCTGCTTTTAGATATTTGACTGTCCGCGATTAAAGTTTTCTGAGATCCCACAAAGGTTGACAAACTTGTTGCTTCCTCCAGATCCAATTGTAATTAATCACATTATCAGGTAAGTTGAATGATCAAATCATGTTAGGTGTGCAATCTCCACATAGCCACTAGGGAGCGCCAGCCACATGCTATGTGATCTCTTCATGTTCCACCAGATGAAGTCAAGAAGCCAGCCATCTACTTTGTAATCTCACCCTAGCCCCTAGGAAGCACATAGGGGACCAGCCACATTTCTCCATATGCCTGACCGATGGGGGAAAAACCTAGTAAACACTGCTCCAAAGAGAGTGCTTGGTTTTAGCTTGAAGCAGTAAAGACAGACAGGTCTCATGACAATGCAGATGAGTTTCAGCAGGTGGGTTAGCTCATCTCAGGGGATTACTAAAATAGATTGGTTTGCCTCAAAGAATATCAAGGGGATTGGTTTATCCTAAGACATTATTCTGGTGGTTTGATCTATCTGAAGACAATATTGCAATGATTTGATCTATCCCAAGACAATATTGTGCTGGTTTGATCTATCCCAAGATTATATTGTGCTGGTTTGATCTATCCCAAGATTATATTGTGCTGGTTTGATCTATCCCAAGACAATATTGTGCTGGTTTGATCTATCCCAAGATTATATTGCAGTGGTTTGATCTATCCCAAGATTATATTGTGCTGGTTTGATCTATCCCAAGATTATATTGTGCTGGTTTGATCTATCCTAAGACAATAGTGTGATGATTTGATCTATCCCAAGACAATATTGCGATGATTTGATCTATCCTAAGACAATATTGTGGTGGTTTGATCTCTCCCAAGATGATATTGTGGTGGTTTGATCTATCCTAAGACAATAGTGCGGTGGTTTGCTCTATCCCAAGATTATATTGTGGTGGTTTGGTCTATCCTAAGACAATATTGTGGTGGTTTGATCTATCCCAAGACAATATTGTGGTGGTTTGATCTATCCTAAGACAATATTGTGGTGGTTTGATCTCTCCCAAGATTATATTGCAATGGTTTGATCTATCCCAAGATTATATTGTGCTGGTTTGATCTATCCCAAGATTATATTGTGTTGGTTTGATCTATCCCAAGACAATATTGTGGTGGTTTGATCTCTCCCAATATGATATTGTGGTGGTTTGATCTATCCTAAGACAATAGTGTTGTGATTTGATCTATCCTAAGATTATATTGTGGTTGTTAGATCTATCCTAAGACAATAGTGCGATGATTTGATCTATCCCAAGATTATATTGTGGTGGTTTGATCTATCCCAAGATTATATTGCGGTGGTTTGATCTATCCCAAGATTATATTGTGGTGGTTTGATCTATCCCAAGACAATATTGTGGTGGTTTGATCTCTCCCAATATGATATTGTGGTGGTTTGATCTATCCCAAGACAATAGTGCGGTGGTTAGATCTATCCCAAGATTATATTGCAGTGGTTTGATCTATCCCAAGATTATATTGTGCTGGTTTGCTCTATCCCAAGATTATATTGTGGTGGTTTGGTCTATCCTAAGACAATATTGTGGTGGTTTGATCTATCCCAAGACAATATTGTGGTGGTTTGATCTATCCTAAGACAATATTGTGGTGGTTTGATCTCTCCCAAGATGATATTGTGGTGGTTTGATCTATCCCAAGACAATAGTGCGGTGGTTTGATCTATCCCAAGACAATATTGTGGTGGTTTGATCTATCCTAAGACAATATTGTGGTGGTTTGATCTCTCCCAAGATGATATTGTGGTGGTTTGATCTATCCCAAGACAATAGTGCGGTGGTTAGATCTATCCCAAGATTATATTGCAGTGGTTTGATCTATCCCAAGATTATATTGTGCTGGTTTGATCTATCCCAATATTATATTGTGTTGGTTTGATCTATCCCAAGACAATATTGTGGTGGTTTGATCTCTCCCAATATGATATTGTGGTGGCTTGATCTATCCTAAGACAATAGTGTTATGATTTGATCTATCCTAAGATTATATTGTGGTGGTTAGATCTATCCTAAGACAATAGTGCGATGATTTGATCTATCCCAAGATTATATTGTGCTGGTTAGATCTATCTTAAGACAATAGTGCAATGATTTGATCTATCCCAATATTATATTGTGGTGGTTTGATCTATCCCAAGATTATATTGTGGTGGTTTGATCTATCCCAAGACAATATTGTGGTGGTTTGATCTCTCCCAATATGATATTGTGGTGGTTTGATCTATCCTAAGACAATATTGTGCTGGTTTGATCTATCCCAAGACAATATTGTACTGGTTTGATCTATCCCAAGACAATATTGTGCTGGTTTGATCTATCCCAAGACAATATTGTGCTGGTTTGATCTATCCCAAGACAATATTGTGCTGGTTTGATCTATTCCAATACAATATTGTGTTGGTTTGATCTATCCCAAGACAATATTGTGCTGGTTTGATCTATCCCAAGACAATATTGTGCTGGTTTGATCTATCCCAAGACAATATTGTGCTGGTTTGATCTATTCCAATACAATATTGTGCTGGTTTGATCTATCCCAAGATTATATTGTGGTGGTTTGATCTATCTCAAGACAACATTGTGGTGGTTTGATCTATCCCAAGATTATATTGCGGTGGTTTGATCTCTCCCAAGATGATATTGTGGTGGTTTGATCTATCCCAAGACAATAGTGCGGTGGTTAGATCTATCCCAAGATTATATTGTGGTGGTTTGATCTATCCCAAGACAATATTGTGGTGGTTTGATCTCTCCCAAGATTATATTGTGGTGGTTAGATCTCTCCCAAGATGATATTGTGGTGGTTGGATCTATCCCAAGATTATATTGTGGTGGTTTGATCTCTCCCAAGACAATAGTGCGGTGGTTAGATCTATCCCAAGACAATATTGTGGTGGTTTGATCTATCCCAAGATGATATTGTGGTGGTTTGATCTCTCCCAAGACGGTAGGGATGTGGTTTAGCCCATGTTGAGATTTTCTCTTTCTAACAGTTTAACTGCAGAGATCAATTCTTATAAATACCTGTGTGAGGTGAGGTCACTGTTATTTCCTTAGTAAGTTTATCTGCACTGAGAATGTTCACTAGAAGGTTCAAAGCCACTTCCTCTCGTTGGTGAGTAAATCTCCAAGATTTCCAGTTAATTGGGGAAATTAAATACGTTGTATCTATCATAGAATAGGCAGCTCCAATTCCTTCACTGTACATTGTGTTGCACTTTGGGTCTGCAATAAATATTCATGATTCTTTGGTAAATTACAATCACTGTCAATATGAACCAAGTCATTGAAGAAAGTTGATGGGCTTCTCCAGTAATAAAACAAATATTAAATTAATACATTTTAAAAAGTGCAAGAAAACCCCAAATTGGTTGTCCAATTGAAACCTGTGGAGGTGTTAAATTTTTCATTTATAAAAGAAAGAAAAAATACAGTCTACATCAGGGGTGCCCAAATAGGTAGATGTTGTAAAGCTATAGCTTCCATGATGCCTTGTCATTCTAAAGGTATAGAAATCTCGGGAGTAGCAGTTCTACCACACGGACCTCTCATTGGTTGAGCTAAGTACATACTCAGAATGTGTCTAATAAGGAAGTTTCTTAGTGAAAAGAGGGAGTGTGATGTTGGGTTATTTAAGGTTTTCTATGTATGGAATATAGATATTCACACACACATAGAGCCTTCAGGGACCATGTAGGTCTCTATTTTAGGCGGTGATATAAACACTTGTGAACCGCAAATGGGAAAGATTTTGCTTAAAATATATATAATTTTTATAATACACACTATAAAACCCAAATCGAAAAAATATAAAATTATAATCAATTTGCTACACCATATATCATTTCAAGTCAATTAATTTACTTGACAAGCCAAAGGGTCAGCATTAAACCTCTTTTCATCTAAAAGTTTATCAGGAAACGACAATAAAACAGATACAAAGAACCCAGCAGAACCCAGCACGCAGAACCAACAATATGGCGCCACTTGAGCTAAAGAAACTATTGTTGGTTTGTCAATCTGTTGAAATATCAACCAGTCCTGCCAAATCTAAGCCAATAAAATGTAGTTACAGTAACCTGATATATGACCTTATGCAATGATTGGCCACAACTTTCTTTAACCCTATTGATATAAAACATAAACTTATATAATTAAAGGTTCCTTCTAACTTGAATATATATCTATATATAGACTGTATGTTGAACTGATAAAATAAGTATTCATAATATTCCTTAACTTACTAAGGTATATCTTTCTCAGACTGCCGGTAGAATAAGAAATAACTTGCATGGGAATAAGGGAAATGGGAATTTGTTCTCATTGATTACTTGGTTGAATAGGTGAATTGACCTTTAATTCACCAATACTGGTGTTAGTTGTGATTACTTTAAATATCTATCTTTTTCTTCTATGATTTTCTATATTCTTTAACCAAGCCCTGGGGAAAAAAGGTGTGGAAACTCACCCTAGATTATCTCCTCCATCTCCCCTTTAAAAAAAAAAAAGTACACTCCTATGCATATAATGCAGTGCAGGGTGTGTATAATGAATGTAGTGTGTTTGTAGTGAATGCAGAATGTGTATAATTAATGCAGTGTATGTAGTGTGTTTGTAATGAGTACAGAGTGTTTATAGTGAATGTAGTGTGTTTGTAATGAGTGCAGAGTGTTTATAGTGAATGTAGTGTGTTTGCACTTACTACAAACACACTACATTCACTATACACACTCTGCACTTACTACAAAACACTACATTCACTATACACACTCTACATTCACTATACACACCCTGCACTTACTACAAACACACTACATTCACTATGCACACTCTACATTCATTATACACACTCTGTAAGTGCAGAGTGTAGTAAGTGCAAACACACTACATTCACTATACACACTCTGCACTTACTACAAACACACTACATTCACTATACACACTCTGCACTTACTACAAACACACTGCATTCACTATACACACTCTGCACTTACTACAAACACACTACATTCACTATACACCCTCTGCACTCATTACAAACACACTACATTCACTATGCACACTCTACATTCACTATACACACTCTGCACTTACTACAAACACACTACATTCACTATGCACACTCTACATTCACTATACACACTCTGCACTTACTACAAACACACTACTTTCACTATACACACTCTGCACTTACTACAAACACACTACATTCACTATACACACTGTACATTCATTATACACACTCTGTAGTAAGTGCAGAGTGTGTATAGTGAATGTAGTGTGTTTGCACTTACCACACTCTGCACTTACAAAGTGTGTATAATGAATGTAGAGTGTGTATAGTGAATGTAGTGTGTTTGTAGGAAGTGCAGAGTGTGTGTAGTGAATGTAGTGTGTTTGTAGTAAGTGCAAACACACTACATTCACTATACACACTCTGCACTTACTACAAACACACTACATTCACTATACACACTCTGCACTTACTACAAACACACTACATTCACTATACACCCTCTGCACTCATTACAAACACACTATATTCACTATACACACTCTGCACTCATTACAAACACACTACATTCACACTACACACTACACACACTGCATTCATTATACACACTTTGTAGTAAGTGCAGTGTGTTTGTAGTAAGTGCAGAGTGTGTGTGTGTGTGTGTGTATGTGTGATGATTGTATGTGTAATGATGGTGGAGGGAGCCAGCCGCTGCACACGGGGGCAAAGCACACTCTGTTTTCCTCTCCAGCTCTGTCTAAATCTCGCAAGACTCGACTGCGTGATGTGCGGGCAACGCTCTGACAGCCGCGGGTCTTGCAAATGTGAGACACAGAGCAGCTGGAGAGGTAACACAGAGTGTGCTGGGCCCCTGTGTGCAGGTAGCAGGGCAGGTCCTGCAGGACTACTAGCGGGAACGACGTTCCTGCTTTGGAAAAAATGCAGGAACGCCGCTCCCATGTGTTCCTGCAGGACTCAAGCCCTGAGGATGTTTCTGTTTAACCCCTTAAGGACATGTGTGACATGTCATGATTCCCTTTTATTCCAGAAGTTTGGTCCTTAACCCCTTAAGGACCAAACTTCTGGAATAAAAGAGAACCATGACATGTCACACATGTCATGTGTCATTAAGGGGTTAAGGGGTTAATTTCTCAGGTTTTCCTGAGACTACTTTGAACTTTGTCCAGAAATGTTTAAAGCAATATTCCAAATTGAAAACTCCAGCCAGTCTCATCCTCCATATTGTTCTCTGAATATTAAAAATAATACTGTACCAAGCATCACAACAGTGGCTATGGAGGTAGTTTTTCCACATTTAGCTAAACGAATAAGCTGTGAATGTGAGGAAACGCAGCATGAACATACACTGATAAGGAAGCCTTTCAGGAAGGAGAGGACATGGCTAAAGGCAGAGGCTTCTGGTTCTGCAAAACGGTTTTTGGTGCAAAAAACTATAAATATTTGATTATACAAAAAGCAGCATATTGATGAGGTCAAGACCTATCATCAAATGTATTAAAGTTGTTTTGGTGACTGGTGTGCAAACCATGTTTCTATTTATTTGTAAATGGACGTTGTAGGCAGACAATATGAAACTTGAAGAACGTGGAACCATAACAAACTCTCGTATTAGCAGCACAGTATAATGCCAGTCTATCAGCTTGTGCGAGGAACATACAGTTCATTGGTGAAATTTTTAACAGGACTGTACAAAGGATAAACAATTCTCCATTAAGATTCAGCCACCAGTCTCCACAAAATTTGCCCTCATCACGTAGTAGCAAAGCATGGCTGAGGATTGGTTCTCTCCTGGATCTGTCCAACTGGGCACCAAGTAATAAAACAATGTGTAGCAATTTACCCTCTGCGAGGTCTTTAGAGAAGTGGCCATGGACTCTGGGCTTATAGTCTATTCTATGGTAATTACGGTGAGCTCATAGTAGTTCAAACCCCTTGCCTTGCAGTGTTGACCCAACAGACCAGAAGAAAACCGCCTGTTATGATATCGACGTTGAAGTAGAAGATCCTCTGAAAAGCCAGATGAGCAGCTTCTTGCTGTCCACAGCCAATCAGCAGGAGATATCTGCTTTGGACAATAAGGTACACAAGCCAAGGCAAAATACTAGGGAATCAAATTATCAGGTGTCAAAAATGTCTCAAAATGCAGTTGTCAATTCCTCTATAACTGGGAAATATGGAGGTTAGATAAAGACATGTCACCGCTTGAATGTCCTCAATTTCATCCAAGACAAGGAAATCTGATCCATTAAGATCCAGTATCAGAAACATTCCTAAACAAATTCCATTTTTTGCACTTCAAATATCATTTAGTGTGTTTTAAATGCGTGTTTTCACATTAGAGTATAAGGCCACTTTTATTGTCTCTGTATGTTGCTCCATTACCAGTAACTTGGCCTATTCACTGCCTACATACCAGAATTGTACTTTCTTTTTTTTTCTGCATTGGGTCTGTTATTGGGGCTTTTCAGTGGACTTACCTGCAGGTTGATTTTCAGAAAATTCACTGTAAGAGTCTAAGGGGTGAAATTACTCAACAGAAACTCCACAAATCTACAGTGCATTTCCCTTACAGCAAGCATGTCAAATTTAATTAATTAATATATTTGCGGCTCGCCTGCCCTGGAGCCATTTTGTGCTGTGTGGCTGCGACCAGCCACACGACTGGTGCCACGATCATGTTCTCCCACAAGACCGCCAAGCATTAATCCACACCGGCTGCGCGGCTCTACAGTGCACAGAGTGTGCTCCCGCAGGCCAGCCACTCCCCCTTCCCTCGTGCATGCAGTGCCAGCCACACCCCCTAACCCTCGTGAATGCAGTGCAAACCACTCCCCCTTCCACCTCCTGCTTGCAGTGCCATCCACTCCCCCTTCCCTCCTGCTCGCAGTGCCAGCCACTCCCCCTTCCCTCCTGCTCGCAGTACCAGCCTACCAGCCACTCCCCCTTCCCTCCTGCTTACAGTGCCAGCCACTCCCCCTTCCCTCCTGCCTGCAGTACCAGCCTACCAGCCACTCCCCCTTCCCTCCTGCTTACAGTGCCAGCCACTCCCCCTTCCCTCCTGCTCGCAGTACCAGCCTACCAGCCACTCCCCCTTCCCTCCTGCTTACAGTGCCAGCCACTCCCCCTTCCCTCCTGCTCGCAGTACCAGCCTACCAGCCACTCCCCCTTCCCTCCTGCTCGCAGTGCCAGCCACTCCCCCTTCCCTCCTGCTTGCAGTGCCAGCCACTCCCCCTTCCCTCCTGCTTGCAGTGCCAGCCACTCCCCCTTCCCTCCTGCTTGCAGTGCCAGCCACTCCCCCTTCCCTCCTGCTTGCAGTGCCAGCCACTCCCCCTTCCCTCCTGCTTGCAGTGCCAGCCACTCCCCCTTCCCTCCTGCTCGCAGTACCAGTGCCGCAGCTTTTTGTCACACATGCACAATAGCCTCACTATGCTTTCCTGTGGGAAAGCATTGGATTGGCTGAGATCGTCAAGTTTGATGATCTTAGCCAAAGTGCACATCACACTCATAGGACTTTAAAAAACAAATGATGTTATCTTGTTTATTTTGGAGCTGTGCAACAACAAACATTCACCATTTCAGTCCCATTACCAAACATTTCTTAATATGTCAAGGCAGTTGGACTGAAACATTGGTTAGATGCAAATGTGCGTCTCCTTAAAATCAATGTGCTCTTTTTTTTACTTTGACACTGGACGTCCTCACGGTCATAGGGTTTCAGTTAGGCAACTTTTTTATACTATACCTAGAAATAAACATCCATTTCTATGAAAACTGATGTTTTTTTTTTTTTGTTTTTTTTTTTGCTACCCACATAAACTTAAAACTTGTTGGCCTGTGAGTTTGACATGCTTACCTTACAGCATACAAGGGTGCAGAGCAAGATAAAAACAAAAGTCACGAGCTGGGCAGCCAAGTCTATCTTGGAGTCCCTAAATCCCCTTAGGGTGAATCCCAAGTGATGTACAAGCGCAGGGTTTCTTCTCTTTCCCTCATCTGCAGATCTTTTATTTGTCTGTTTATGGTGCATGGGATCAATGACTCTGTCTGTCATAAACCACACGGGAAATATCGGACAACCTTGCCTTGCTCCCTTAGTAACAGACACCACTCATAATTCAGTTTATTTTATTAAATGGTCACTGTCAGTATCAACACAGGGAAACAACATACAGAGAGCAGGTCCCCCTCCTGTGGGTTCCAGAGAGTCAAACATTTCACTCAAATCTAATATTCAGTGAGCAATTTTTCAGTACACAAGATGCGTGGGGGTCTTTTTACTAAAATTCAAACTCTCGCAAATTGAAAACACAGCAAACAAAGCAGCTCTAGAGAAATTCTAACCTATAGTTACAGCTTGCAAATTGTATTTAGATTTTAAGGAACTCCAATTCCAAGTTTAAAGAATAAACATAGCTGACACGTTTCTCTTCCTCTCCAGATACATGAGACTATTGAATCGATTAATCAACTAAAAATCCAGAGGGATTTTATGTTAAGCTTTTCCCGGGACCCCAAAGGATATATACAGGACTGGCTGCTATCTCAGAGCAGAGACCTCAAGGTGAGATTGTTTGTATATTTACATCACTAGTCTGTCTGTCTAATACCGAGCACTGAGACCAGTCCGTATATTACAGAGAGACTGGGAGAGTTCTGCCATCACATGGTCACTAACAGGGATATACAGACCTGTCTGATACCGAGCACTGAGACCAGTCAGTATATTACAGAGAGACTGGGAGAGTTCTGCCATCACATGGTCACTAACAGGGATATACAGACCTGTCTGATACCGAGCACTGAGACCAGTCAGTATATTACAGAGAGACTGGGAGAGTTCTGACATCACATGGTTACTAATAAGGATATACAGACCTGTCTGATACCGAGCACTGAGACCAGTCAGTATATTACAGAGAGACTGGGAGAGTCCTGACATCACATGGTTACTAACAGGGATATACAGACCTGTCTGATACCGAGCACTGAGACCAGTCAGTATATTACAGAGAGACTGGGAGAGTTCTGACATCACATGGTCACTAACAGGGATATACAGACCTGTCTGATGACGAGCACTGAGACCAGTCAGTATATTACAGAGAGACTGGGAGACTTCTGCCATCACATGGTCACTAACAGGGATATACAGACCTTTGATACCAAGCACTGAGACCAGTCAGTATATTACAGAGATACTGGGAGAGTTCTGACATCACATGGTCACTAACAGGGAAATACAGACCTGTCTGATAACGAGCACTGAGACCAGTCAGTATATTACAGAGAGACTGGGAGAGTTCTGCCATCACATGGTCACTAACAGGGATATACAGACCTGTCTGATAACGAGAACTGAGACCAGTCAGTATATTACAGAGAGACTGGGAGACTTCTGCCATCACATGGTCACTAACAGGGATATACAGACCTGTCTGATAACGAGCACTAAAACCAGTCAGTATATTGCAGAGAGACTGGGAGAGCTCTGCCATCACATGGTCACTAACAGGGATATACAGACCTGTCTGATACCGAGCACTGAGACCAGTCAGTATATTACAGAGAGACTGGGAGACTTCTGACATCACATGGTCACTAACAGGGATATACAGACCTGTCTGATACCGAGCACTGAGACCAGTCAGTATATTACAGAGAGACTGGGAGACTTCTGCCATCACATGGTCACTAACAGGGATATACAGACCTGTCTGATACCAAGCACTGAGACCAGTCAGTATATTACCGAGAGACTGGGAGAGTTCTGCCATCACATGGTCACTAACAGGGATATACAGACCTGTCTGATAACGAGCATAGAGACCAGTCAGTATATTGCAGAGAGACTGGGAGAGTCCTGACATCACATGGTTACTAACAGGGATATACAGACCTGTCTGATACCGAGCACTGAGACCAGTCAGTATATTACAGAGATACTGGGAGACTTCTGCCATCACATGGTCACTAACAGGGATATACAGACCTGTCTGATAACGAGCATAGAGACCAGTCAGTATATTACAGAGAGACTGGGAGACTTCTGCCATCACATGGTCACTAACAGGGATATACAGACCTGTCTGACACTGAGCACTGAGACCAGTCGGTATATTACAGAGAGACTGGGAGATATACAGGCCATTCAGTACAATATACAAGATTTATTGAAAACAAATTTCAGATTATGCTATAGTATGTTATTTAGTTTAATCACATTTTCCATATTGTTCGTGTCTCTAGTTTACTGCTTTAATTGGAATGACGTTCTATTTCCAGATTATGACTGATGTGGTGGGAAATCCAGAGCAGGAGAGAAGAGCTGACTTCTACCAGGAGCCCTGGTCTCAGGAGGCCGTTAGCCGATACTTTTACTGCAAGGTGAGGTGTCAGTGCTCTGTGTCCTTATCGATGTCATTATAAATAAACAGAGAATTAAATTGTCTCAATTTCTCCCATTGTTCATAGATCCAGCAGCGCAGACAGGAACTGGAGCAATCTCTTGGAGTTCGGAACACGTAATCATCGGTGGCAGTGACCGATCAATGTCCACAATGTGTCTGTGTCAGATTACCTTGTTACATTCAGTGTTATCGCCCCAGTCTGGTTTAGATCAGGGATGTGCTGATTCCTATCAAGAATTCTACCAATTCACTCATTTTCTATTTTCTCATTTCTATCTTTTTTTTGCTCCTCATCTTCACTTTCATTTTAGAAATAAACAGTAAGGGTATAATAGTTTAGATCCTACAGATATGCCGTCATATTCCAACACATTGCCATTTGCAATCTGTTTTGGGCCTCACTGGTGTATAGTTAGATTGTATTCTTTCCAGATTATCAAAACCGTAAAATGCTCTGCGCCAGGCTGTCAGATCTGTTATTACCCTCTGTGCCAGGCTGCCAGATCTGTTATTACCCTCTGTGCCAGGCTGTCAGATCTGTTATTACCCTCTGTGCCAGGCTGCCAGATCTGTTATTACCCTCTGTGCCAGGCTGTCAGATCTGTTATTACACTCTGTGCCAGGCTGTCAGATCTGTTATTACACTCTGTGCCAGGCTGTCAGATCTGTTATTACACTGTGTGCCAGGCTGCCAGATCTGTTATTACCCTCTGTGCCAGGCTGTCAGATCTGTTATTACCCTCTGTGCCAGGCTGCCAGATCTGTTATTACACTCTACGCCAGGCTGTCAGATCTGTTATTACACTCTGTGCCAGGCTGTCAGATCTGTTATTACCCTCTGTGCCAGGCTGTCAGATCTGTTATTACACTCTGTGCCAGGCTGTCAGATCTGTTATTACCCTCTGTGCCAGGCTGTCAGATCTGTTATTACACTGTGTGCCAGGCTGTCAGATCTGTTATTACCCTCTGCGCCAGGCTGTCAGATCTGTTATTACCCTCTGCGCCAGGCTGTCAGATCTGTTATTACACTCTGTGCCAGGCTGTCAGATCTGTTATTACCCTCTGTGCCAGGCTGTCAGATCTGTTATTACCCTCTGTGCCAGGCTGTCAGATCTGTTATTACCCTCTGTGCCAGGCTGTCAGATCTGTTATTACCCTCTGTGCCAGGCTGTCAGATCTGTTATTACACTGTGTGCCAGGCTGTCAGATCTGTTATTACACTGTGTGCCAGGCTGTCAGATCTGTTATTACCCTCTGTGCCAGGCTGTCAGATCTGTTATTACCCTCTGTGCCAGGCTGTCAGATCTGTTATTACCCTCTGTGCCAGGCTGTCAGATCTGTTATTACCCTCTGTGCCAGGCTGTCAGATCTGTTATTACACTCTGTGCCAGGCTGTCAGATCTGTTATTACCCTCTGTGCCAGGCTGCCAGATCTGTTATTACCCTCTGTGCCAGGCTGTCAGATCTGTTATTACACTCTGTGCCAGGCTGTCAGATCTGTTATTACCCTCTGTGCCAGGCTGTCAGATCTGTTATTACCCTCTGTGCCAGGCTGTCAGATCTGTTATTACCCTCTGTGCCAGCCTGTCAGATCTGTTATTACCCTCTGTGCCAGGCTGTCAGATCTGTTATTACCCTCTGTGCCAGGCTGTCAGATCTGTTATTACCCTCTGTGCCAGGCTGTCAGATCTGTTATTACACTCTGTGCCAGGCTGTCAGATCTGTTATTACCCTCTGTGCCAGGCTGTCAGATCTGTTATTACACTCTGTGCCAGGCTGTCAGATCTGTTATTACCCTCTGTGCCAGGCTGTCAGATCTGTTATTACACTGTGTGCCAGGCTGTCAGATCTGTTATTACACTGTGTGCCAGGCTGTCAGATCTGTTATTACCCTCTGTGCCAGGCTGCCAGATCTGTTATTACCCTCTGTGCCAGGCTGTCAGATCTGTTATTACACTCTGTGCCAGGCTGTCAGATCTGTTATTACCCTCTGTGCCAGGCTGTCAGATCTGTTATTACCCTCTGTGCCAGGCTGTCAGATCTGTTATTACACTCTGTGCCAGGCTGTCAGATCTGTTATTACCCTCTGTGCCAGGCTGTCAGATCTGTTATTACACTGTGTGCCAGGCTGTCAGATCTGTTATTACCCTCTGTGCCAGGCTGTCAGATCTGTTATTACCCTCTGTGCCAGCCTGTCAGATCTGTTATTACACTGTGCCAGTCTGTCAGATCTGTTATTACCCTCTGCCAGGCTGTCAGATCTGTTATTACACTCTGTGCCAGGCTGTCAGATCTGTTATTACCCTCTGTGCCAGGCTGTCAGATCTGTTATTACCCTCTGTGCCAGGCTGTCAGATCTGTTATTACACTCTGTGCCAGGCTGTCAGATCTGTTATTACCCTCTGCGCCAGGCTGTCAGATCTGTTATTACCCTCTGCGCCAGGCTGTCAGATCTGTTATTACCCTCTGTGCCAGGCTGCCAGATCTGTTATCACCCTCTGTGCCAGGCTGTCAGATCTGTTATTACCCTCTGTGCCAGCCTGTCAGATCTGTTATTACCCTCTGTGCCAGGCTGTCAGATCTGTTATTACCCTCTGTGCCAGGCTGTCAGATCTGTTATTACCCTCTGTGCCAGGCTGTCAGATCTGTTATTACCCTCTGTGCCAGCCTGTCAGATCTGTTATTACCCTCTGTGCCAGCCTGTCAGATCTGTTATTACCCTCTGTGCCAGCCTGTCAGATCTGTTATTACACTCTACGCCAGGCTGTCAGATCTGTTATTACCCTCTGTGGCAGGCTGCCAGATCTGTTATTACCCTCTGTGCCAGGCTGTCACATATGTTATAATACACTGTGCCAGTCTGTCAGATCTGTTATTACCCTCTGCCAGGCTGTCAGATCTGTTATTATCCTCTGTACCAGTTTGTCAGATCTGTTATTACACACTGTGCCAGCCTGTCAGATCTGTTATTACACTGTGTGCCAGGCTGTCAGATGTTATTACTCTCTGTGCCTGGCTGTCAGATATGTTATAATACACTGTGCCAGCCTGTCAGATATGTTATAATACACTGTGCCAGCCTGTCAGATCTGTTATTACCCTCTGTGCCAGGCTGCCAGATCTGTTATACTCTGTCCCAGGCCATTAGATCTCTTATAATGCTCTGTACCCGGTTGTCAGATCTGCTATAATACTCGCTGTCAGACCCGTTATTACACTCTGTGCCAGGCTGTCAGATCTGTTATAATACACTGTGCCAGGCTGTCATATCTGTTATTACACTCTGTGCCAGGCTGTCAGATTCGTTATAATACACTGTGCCAGGCTGTTAGATCTGTTACTGGTTATAATACTCTTTTCCCTACCATCACCTGGTTATAGTTCTCTGTAGCTTGTCACAAATTGGCTAATTGTTTAATGGGCTGGTAATTAACATATTAGTTACCAGATTAAAGATGTCAGCACGTGCAGTATTCTTAGTTAATGTAAAACGTGCCATAAGAGTGATCAATTATTCAGTCTCCAAGGCTCTGCTGACATATTCTGAGATGGTATTTTCCCTCAAGGTGGTAATGCCAATAATGTGGTTAACATCCTTGTGAGGATTCCTTCATCTTGGAGTTCTGGGGAAGAAGAAAACTGACAAATAACTAATTGTGTTATGGAATCCACAACACTCAATGGTGAGATCTTACCAGGGGCTCCACAACACTCAATGGTGATTTCTTACCAGGGGCTCCCCAACACTCAATGGTGATTTCTTACCAGGGGCTCCCCAACACTCAATGGTGATTTCTTATCAGGGGCTCCCCAACACCCAATGGTGAAATGTTATCAGGAACATCCCAACACCCAGTGGCGAGATATTACTGGGGACTCCCCAACACCCAGTGGTGAGATCTTACCATGGTCTTCCCTGTCCTGTTGCCTGTCAGGTGACGGAAGCCGGGGCAGTTGTACAATGAGCGTTAGTAATCCTGGTTTAAATGGGGACTTGTAATAATATATCAAATTGTGTGTGTCACAGTGTTTCCTTGCTGTAGCTGCTATAAATGTAGAGTCACAATGTGACATGAAAATAAATTTCATTTCTAACAATGTGCCCAGCGTCTTCTGATTCCAGTAATATTCTGGCTACAAACTCCAATAAACTCTGCTCTACATGTAGCTCGTTCCTTTTCTCGTACCGCAGTTTGGAAATATGCTCCAATCTAGTAAAACAAAATATCTAGATTTAATGCTGTGCTTCGCTCCCTAGACTCAGATATTGCCTGGACCAGCAGCTGATAGGAGTCAAAATAACATCGTCAATAAAGAAAATTAATTCTGATATACCCTGGTAAACATAATTCCTTAAATCTAAAACGTCTCTGGCATCTGAGGTACAGGGTTCTCAAATGATGTAGTCTGACCTAGAAATTGTTTTATAGAACTGGAATAACTATAATTGACCATACTACTAGTTGAAAATCTATAGCTGCAAAGAAATATATAGAAAAACCAAGAACCAATCATAAGTAGCCATAGGTAATCAGAGTTATAGGAAACTGATGCACTGCCTCTTTCTTTGCTGTTCCATCACAAGAAAGGTCAGAGGAGTGGTCTCCTCTCCGTCACTTTGTTTTACTTGACTTAACCTATACTTTGCTATTGGTACTTCCTCTTCATCTTGCGACATCACAAGTTCCTAAACCAAAAAAACGAAATACGGTAATCCAAGAAATAACTACGTGTAGTAATACAACCAGAAATACTCCAAATTAGGAAATCCAAAGCGATTCAAGCTGTAAAATATCAAAAAAAGGTTTAGCCAAATGGAATTGGACGTAAAAAAAATGAGCAACACAAATAATCATAACAACCGTCATTAACCAATCCACTACATATTATAGAACATACAGTGTAAACCTACTATGCAGTATCTGAACAGAAAAAACCAAGACTTACCATCAGCTGTTTGTATTCCCTAAAGTAAGGGTCGGGAAACACAGAGTGGAAAATACTCACTGTAAGAAATTATGACCCTCTTACAAGGATATTCTTTTAGAGAATGTGTGAGAAATAAGACAAACACAAGTGTTTATTAAAGTGTATTGTAAAGATTAATTTAGGATACTGTTACAGATTTTAGAAGGATATACCCATTACAAATTATAACCATATCCAGTACATAATCAAAATATACATAGTAAAAGGGCAATACTTAGAAATTTAAATGAAGATCTTCCCCTTGCGCCTTCATCATGGGTAGTCTGGGACAGTCTTCTCAGTTAACCATGGCACCTGTGCTTATTGCGCTGTCCTCTTCAAAAGAGAGGAGAGGAGCCCAACCTCCTTGGCTGTTGTTCTTTTAAAGACTGAATGTTGAAGTCATTAACTACAAGTCCCAGAATCCATTTTCCCTCCCAAAAGTGGTTTATCCCGCCCTCTTTTTCCAGAGAGTTCTGTCTTTACACAAGTCTTTCCCTTTGATCTCTTCCCTCCAGCTATACAATGTAACATTGAGTAAGATGTGACCAGTTAAAGTAGTTTTTTGGGTAGGTTGGGAGCAGGCCTGGACTTCTTTTAGAGACAGGATAGCTTGGGAAAACACATACTTCCATGGTTGTTTTAGCTGGGTGGTGTAAAATGCAACTGAAAGCTTTGATCCTTATCACACTGTTATCAAGTAAATGACCCCAACTTTTGAAACCACATAAGCAAAATGTTATATACAATATTGCAGTTTTGCATATAAATTTTATCACATGACAGGAGGATTCATATTTGCTTAAGTCTCTTGTAACAGAACCTTACAATCCCCTGAGCTCTGTGGAATAATCAAGGGAATTGCATTGTATATCATCTGTTCGGTAGTTTGATTCGTTTCTTTATCAGTGTATTTCTACCGAACACCGGACCACCTTGGTGTGTAATTAAGAAGTACTTTACCCCCCAGCTTGTTTCCAGCCGTTCGCATAGTTCAGCACGAACTCCGTGTGTAAAATATAGGTGGCCGCCATTTCGGGACTTTACACGTGTTCGCGGCCATCTTGCGCACGAACAGCAGTGTTTGTCTGTGAACGCATGGAACTAAAAACGGATACGCAAATAGGCGAACACCGCTGAGACCTCCATACACCCATAACTTCGTGCTGGAACTACCGAACAAACGGCCGTTCGGTAGTTATACTTAAATGGCTATGGGGATTCCAGCGAACAACAAGATGACTGTGGATGGCAAGGATTTCGTGGAGTTTTAATATACGAACGGAGACCGACCGCAGGGCCAAAACTTATGGAACTCTTTTCGGCTACAAAATCTGTGCGGTCGGTCAAAACTTCAAAGACCCATAACTCCCGAACCCCTCAACCGAATAAGCTGAAATTTGGACATGTTGTTCCAGCGGTGCTGGACTTAAAGGTGTACCCCCTGTTTTTGGGGTACACCCAGAACTAGGGTATAATTGTGCACGTTTTAATTATGTTATATGTTATCTGAGGGGAGGAGACGTGGAGGTTGTACCTTGTATGTAATTGGTTATTTTCTATTTGTACCTGACTGTAATAAAAACCAAGCAAGTAAATTAGGTGGACAGCGCTGAGAATTATTATAATAAAATCATACATACACAGGTAGCAGCAGATTTCGCAATTATGTGTCTTACTCTTAAAAAAAAAAAGGGAAATAAAAGTACAATGATAGTGCAGTATGTTATGAATAATATGGTTATAAAGATATATTCCAAAGGGGCACTCATGTTTTCCAGAGCTTAAAAAGCTCTATTTTAGGAGCCTGGACGGAACAATCCCCGTCTAAGGATTTCTTTTTGCTGGTATCAGATTCCCAAGGTAGTGCGATTCATCATATGAAAAAAAATAAGGATGTATACCAATGGTACAGTACGTATGTAAAAGTAGGATAAGTAAATAATATTTGGCCTACTTACATTTGCTAGAGCAATGACCTGCTCTAGTGTATGGAGCTTTAGGTGGAACAATCCCCACCTAGGGATATATGTAGATCAGGAACAGCAGAGTGATGGTGAGAGTATAAGGAGCTCAAGAATGACTGGGTGTTAAAACAGAATCTTTATTAGTAAACAGAATAAATAAAACTATTTAAAAGTGAACTATATAGTAAAAAGAAGTATAAATAAAACCAGTCCTTGTAGGCAATCCTTAATCTCCACTTGACATGTTTCGCTTACAGCTTTCTCAAAAGTGAATGAGAGGACGAAGGCAGTTGGGGTGAGGAAGACCCAGAGGAGTCTTCGTACCATCAGGAAACCGGTGAGACCGCTTCGCAACAGCTGCACGCTGCACTCCTCCTTAGGGGAAGACGTATTCATGGACTCTTTAACCTGCGCACCATCCGGCACCCCTGGTCTCATGAGTGGTCCCTACCCGAACATCTGGCTCAGTTTGTTCATTACTAGGGTTCGCAGACCCCTAGATTGGAAGAGATTGAGGGCAGAGTGCCCCAGACCCACCTTACCTGACAGGTGACAGGTCGCTATGACACCAGAGTTCGACTCAATGGTCTCCACCTATCTGACCTGCACGGGTCGTGCCCCCAGGAAAGCGATTGAGCGCAGCCTCCGCCTGGCACAAGATAAGGTGCTTGACATGTTGGGGCCATTGGCCCGGATCCTTATGATGGCGAACGAAGCTGTCTCACAGGGCTCGACCCTGGACCTAGCGGCCATAAGTGATTGGGCGTTACGCTCCATTTGCCTGCTGGGCAACTCCAACGTGGCGCTATGCACAGAGCGGAGGAAGGCTGTCCTTATGCGCATGGATGCTAAATTATCAGAGTTAGGGTCCAAAGAGCTGGGACCGTTGGCCAAGGGGCTACTGTTCGGGGAACCCTTTATCAAGGAGCTCCATAGACACGTCAATCTCTATGCTACCCTGAACAAGGCCCAATCTTCAATGAGGAGAGTGTTACGCACTTACACTCCACGTGTTTTTGGCAGGGCCGGCAGGCAGCGGGGTCATGCCTCCGGCCGTTTCTGGCCATCAAGCCACTGAGGATCCCGGACACCGACTTTTTCCCCCAGCTACCATTCTGGGTCCTTCACCTCCCAGAGGTCAGACCGTGGCAGAGGAGGCCAGACGCGTGGAAGAGGCAGAATGCCTACAGGTGAGACAAGTTCCACCACATGTTTTTTCCAGTCTCAACAGGTGGCGGGACTTTTCTTCAGACTCATGGATACTCCATACGGTCCGAGGTTATGTTATAGAGCTCCATTCACCTCCCACTCAGGGTGTACCTCACCCAACTCTGATCAAGAGAACATCAAGCTCTGGTGGACACCGAGATAAAGGCCCTTTTCGACAAAGGGGCAGTTCAGGGGCACCGGACGAGGGAGGTTTCTTCAGCTCCATATTCCTAGTCAGGAAAAAGACTGGAGAGTTCCGTCCGGTTATAAACCTGAGGAACCTGAACGCCTTCATCTTCTACCAACACTTCAAGATGGAGGGCATTTCTTAGAGACGTTGGCTTTATTTGGAAAGGAAGACCGTGCCAATTCACCTGCCTGCCCTTCGGCCTCAGTTCGGCACCATGGTGCTTCACCAAACTCTTGAAACCGGTGACGCTCGCCTACGCTCCAGGGGCATCCGATGTCTGATATATCTGGACGATCTACTTCTATTCTGCGTGGACGCCTCCAGGCTGAAATCTCAGACGCTTTATATGGGATCTCTGTTCGAATCTTTGGATTTTGTGGTCAACAGGGAGAAGTAGGCCCTCTCACTGATGCAAGTAGTTCCATTCTTGAGATTTGAAATAGATGCGACCCAGTGCATCCTTCGCCTCCCTCAGGCCAAGATTACGGCCATTCTGAAAGAAATCCGACGGATCTAAGACAGGAACAGATTCCACTCAGGGTCCTGGCACGGGTGGTGGGCCTCTAATCCAGGCCGTCTAATCGATCCAGGCCATCTACCCAGGACCCCTTTACTGCAGGGCTATGCAGCGCCTGAAAGCACGCTTCCTGTGCAGGAGACCCTTATACGACCAACTGATCCCCATTACGCAGGAAGTCAAGACCGAACTTGGCTGGTGGCTGATACACGTCAGCCTGGAACGGCAAGGCGATTTTCGACCCGACTCCGAACTTCATCCTGGAATCGGATGCGAGCCTATGGGGCTGGGGAGCGACCTGCGCAACCGCCTCCACAGGAGGCCCCTGGTC
Source organism: Pelobates fuscus (assembly GCF_036172605.1). NCBI lineage: Eukaryota > Metazoa > Chordata > Amphibia > Anura > Pelobatidae > Pelobates > Pelobates fuscus. The sequence continues at coordinate 392,070,692 of NC_086320.1, read as the reverse complement.
ACACATGGAAACGGATTACCACATTGATTGCCTAGAAATGATCGCGGGCTCATTTGCAATGCAGAGCCTGGCGGGTCATCTGTCAGATTGCTGCATCTTGCTGAGAATGGACAATGTATCAGCGGTACAGTACATCAACCGCCTAGGGGGGGACAAAGTTGACAAAGGAGATTTACAATTTCTGTCTTCAGCGCAACATCACTCTCCAGGCGGAGTACCTCCCATGTGTGACGAATCTGACAGCAGACTGGTTCTCGAGACACTAGAGGGATGCCAGCGATTGGAGGCTCCATCGCCCGATATTCCTCGAGGTGGCGCAAGGGAGAGGCCCATTCACGGTGGATCTGTTCGCCTCAAGGATGAACTTCCAGGTTTCGACTTATTTCAGCTGGCTTTCGGATCCGACGTGCGCAGCAGTGGATGCTTTCCTTCAGGACTGACGGTCACAGGGAGCCTATGCATTTCCACCATTCACTATGATCTTCCGGGTCCTACTCCAATTACGGAGTCAACAGGTATCGTTGGTGTTGCTGACACCTCTTTGGCAAGGCCAGGCTTGGTTCCTGGAATTACTGGAGATGTCATGTCGGGACCCGCTTCTCCTTCTGTCCCTGCAGATGCTCCTTTCGGACTCACGAGGCAACCATCACCCCCTCGTACTGGAAGGCCACCTCCACTTGGTGGCTTGAACTCTTTCCGGGGTGCCTGGAATGTCAATGAATATCAGGATCAGCTAGAAGCCTCCTCTGGACTCCTGGGCCCCAGGAACGAGGAGATGTTATTTGTCCGTCTGGAACATATGGTGTAATTGGTGCCTGGAACGGAGTATCGATCCCTTTACAGCGCCTGTATCCAGTGTACTGAATTTCCTTTCTCACCTCTTTGATCAAGGGAGGTCATATCGTTCGGTTAATGTTGCCAGATCGGCCATTTCAGCGGCTCATTTTCCCCTTCAAGGGACGCCCATCGGACAAGACCCCTTGGTTTGTAGACTCTTAAGGCATCATACTGTCACGTCCGCCGGCACCTAAATATGCATCCCTCTGGGACGTACACCGGGTTTTGGATTTCATTCAGGAGTTGCCGGATAATCAGGACCTATCCCTACGACCGTTGTCGGCCAAGTTTACGCTTTTTTTGTGCCTTGTATCTTTTCATCGGGTCCCGACGTCCGGGCTTTTGATGTTAACGCGTTCACTTTTTCTCCAGACGGGGTGACCTTTTCGGTGTCAAGACGTACCAAGTCCGACTCCACTGCCATTTTCTATCCATACTTCCGAGAGACTCTGAAGCTCTGTGTGGTTTCTACTCTGTCTCGCTATGTGACAGTTACTGCCCCGCTTCGAGGTTCCCAATCGGGACAACTGTATCTTATGTGCGTCCTCAAAAAACGGTTTCTTCCATTACATTGGCTCGTTGGATCAGATGGTTACTATCGGTGGCCGGTGTGGACTCCTCATTTGGCTCTCATTCGGTAAGGGGCGCGGTGGCATCGGGAGCCCTAGTAGCGGGTGCTTCCCTTTCTGATATCCCACTGTCATGGAGTAACACTTCCGGGTTCGGCACTCAGCGGTGAGGAGCCGGTCCCCGCCCCCCTCTGACACAGCTTTGACGGTATTTAGGGAGGCTGGGCCAGAGAGAGGGTGCTTGGTGATTGATTGTGTGAGCTAACGTGTGAGCTGCCTCTGCGAGACCGCGGGCTCCACAGGCTCAGCTACTGGGAGCTACTTCCACCAGACTTACCTCTCCACAAGCTCAGACACGCCGTTCCACCCTTTGAGCAAATGCAAGGATTGCTGCATGCCATAAAGGATTACTGGAGAACGGATACTTTGCTACTTTACAAGTGGACCATATCTCTGAACTATTGTAGGACTACCCATATTAACCTTAAGTATATATTTCAGCTATTTGTCTGCAATATCATTTATTAATGAACTAATGCTTGCTTACTCAAACCTTCATTGCTACAAGTTACTAATCTCATGAAGGACAACTCCCATAATGCTTATTCACTATGAACTGTTTCTTGCTTTGCAATTACATTCAGTGCTTCAAGTTACTAATCTCATGAAGGACAACTCCCATCATGCTTATTCACTATGAACTGTTTCTTGCTTTGCAATTACATTCAGTGCTTCAAGTTACTAATCTCATGAAGGACGACTCCCATCATGCTTATTCACTATGAACTGTTCTTGCTTTGCAAATATTCTTAGCTACTTGATTATTGTTCCTATTGAAGATTATTCTCATGAACTAATGTTACTTAATGCATCTCTGAAGAAATACTTAATAATGAACTTTGTGTTGTTGATTACTTGCACTTCTTCCTATTGGATTATTGCCTAAATGCAACTCATTTAAGTTTAACACTTATTAAAACTTCGGTTGAATCAAGTTACCAGTGATTCTCTCTTTTCTTAAAGCTACAGTATTGATACTTAAGGATTCTCCATTTCTTCACTATTGTAATTAGGGAGATTACAAGCTGCAGTTGAGTTCCAATCCAAATCACCCCTAGTAGCGTAACACCCACATTCAGCAGACTGGTCTCGAGAAGATACCTTTCAACAGTTTTATTTCAGACCGGTGGAACATGCATCGTTTGCTTTGCTGGCTGAGCGTTGAAACAGCAAATATGAAGCCTCCTGTCATGTTATAAAATTGTAGATTATGCTAGCTTTAGTGTACCTATAATCTTAATTTTATTAATGACAGGAGGCGAATATTTCCCACCCTTTTTTTTCCCCGACCCTTTTTTGTAGACGTTTATTGTGTGTTGAATATCATTAGTGGAGGTATGTTTCTACTCAGATGTACCTTATTGTTATTAGATCATCTCTCTGTTTTACTATTATCTAAGGCGGGGATCTGTAGTTTTGGTGGTGTTAACATAATTTTGCACTGGGTGATAAGTACATTTACTTGGCTAATCATATTTTTCGATTCTGTTTATTTCGTTTCAGTGTAAACTTTCCAGGATGAGATCTCGTTAAAAGTTCCAATTCGGTTGAAGACTTCTGTGAGAGTCGTTATTTTGCCATATGTCGGACTGTTATTGTTATCTTATGTTTTTATGTCTGTGTTGTTATCGCAGCTTGAAAGAGGAAATAGAATGTGGAGAAGGGAGTTATATGGTCTCCTTGCTGTTTTCTGATTGGTTGTTTACTCTCTGTGTGTTTTGCTGCTGTGGAGTTCTAGTAAAGAGAGACTTAAGCAAATATTCGCCTCCTGTCATTAATAAAATTAAGATTATAGGTACACTAAAGCTAGCATAATCTACAATTTCTTACACTCCGCTCCTGTCATTATTAAAATTAAGATTATTAGTACACTAAAGCTAGCATAATCTTTTATTTTACAAGATGACAGGAGGCTTCATATTTTGCAATCTTAACGCTGCTAAATCAAGGCAGCATTCGAATACAGGCAAAAATAAAACATCAGAAAAGTAGACTCTCGTGACCAATCCACAGCATGTAAGATATCCAAAAAAGAAGCATCAGTGGAGAAAGCTGATGACGCAGCTGTGCCCCTGATGGAATGAGCCAGAATCAGTAGTCAAGAGCGGCCAGAGATAGAAGCCAACAAATTCATCTGGCCAAGGTAGTAACCGAAACCGAGCCATGAGGCTGGACATAGGAGATAAGCAATTGGTGAGAGGATGAGGACATGAGTGCCGCCGTAGTCTCCACCTAGCGACTTAAAGTAGAAGCAATGCAGAGGTGAGGATCTGACCTGAAGGGTTAGAAAATGTACATTGAATTAGACTTAGTACGACATGAGATCCGGAATGTGACTCCTGGAGAGAAGGAAAAAGCGTCCGAGACCAAACAGAGAAGGAAGGTAAAATCTAGGGCCCCCTCCTTGCACGCCTCCTGTATAATAACTCGAATGGAGAGAACCCAATGGACTCCTGTGGCACCGCCCGTTATGCAAACAGGAGGTGTGCCAGTTGTCGCTTCCAGTCCTTGTGAGTGGCTACAAAAGCCCAAAGCTCCAGGGCTCTGTTGAACCTCTCACAACTCTGTTTGTCTGGGGGTGATATGGGGAGCTTTGCAGGGGTTTAATCCCACAAAACCTCCATAGTTGATGGATGAACTGGGTCCCTTGATCAGACACGATCTCCTGGGGGAATCCTACTGTGGCAAATATTCTGAGCAGGACATCCGCAATGGTTGCTGCCTGGATATTGGACAGGGTGACAGCTTCCAGGTAGCGGGTGGCATAGTCTACAACCGTCAAAATATACTTCTTCTCGGTCATACTGGGGAGACCACCTCTGTAGAAAAGCATCCACTGCCATGCAGTCCGGGTCCGGTACCCAGCTAAAGTAGTTTGGTAATTGATGGTTGTGACAAACTCTCTTTCCCTTGCCCTGTTAATTTTTTCCTACATTCGGTAGTTGGATCTACCGAACACCAACTAATTAAACTTCAAAGTAACCATAAGATTTAGTGCTCTCCCTGTGCGTTGATCTTGTCTCCTGAAATCAGGCAACGGGACTTGGTCGTCGAGTATCTGGAACTATAAGTCGGATACACGAGGGGACGTGGCCTGGACGTCGACCTTCATGGCTGCTTGATCTTAATGTTCCGCTGACCCATACTCAATATAGCACTTATCTGAAGCATCGAGACCCGATATCGAATTTGTACCACCCCAGTATGTCAGCTGCAGGCTCGGGAGCAAAGCAGCCACGCAAAAATAAAGGTGACAGGAGCTGTTCCAGCACCTCCGTGATAGATCTCTTCACAGAGACCCGTACGGTTTTGGCCTCGCAAGATGGCGGCCACACCAGTTCGCATGGCTCCCTATCTTGACGCATCCATAAGGGAAGGCGAGGCACCCGCTGGTCACTTAGGCGACACCACGCAAATCCTCCACAAACTATCGGAGGTAAGGAGCTATCTCGCAGGGGAGATCACCCATAACTTTAAGAAAGTCCGGGCTGAAATCCAAGCCTTAGGGGCCCGCACCTCAGACCTCGAGCAACGAGTGGAGACGACCGCAAAGGCCCAAAACTCCCTAGTTACCCACTCTGAAACAACACCCACACATACTGGGTGTGCACATAGGCCGACAACAGTTCAAAATGTCCACTTACGCTGATGATGTCCTGATTACGCTATCTGACCCAGTCCAATCCTTTGAGCACCTGACCAAACCAGCTCTGTATCTGGCTACAAAGTCAACATGGCAAAATCCACGGCTATGACCTTTCACCTCTCGGACACGGCACTGATTTGCAATAAATACAAGCTAAGCATCACTGCAGATGCACTCCCTTACCTGGGCAGTAAACTTACAACAGATCACGCCCAACTATACAGACACAACTACTCACCCTTGCTTCCCACCCTGATACGGGACTTGGAGCAATGGACGGTGAATGTACCCTAGGGACTTTAAAGTGATAGAATACACAGGGCTACAGAGATATGTCCACCTATACATAGATAATGCCATCGTCACATACGAGAAGCTCAAGGAGCACGCCCCTCTCACCACAAGGGCTTATTTTCACTATTTACAAATATGTGACTTTGCAAATAATAGGGCGGTTGAAGAGGCCGCTAAAAGCTCTTTAACTTTGTTCGAAAAAATGTTCTCCCAGGAAAAACAACCCAAGGGTCTTATATCCTTACTTTATACCACATCAGTGTAGAATCTAACGAGTGGGTAAAACTCATATATACCAACCAATGGGAGACCGACCTGGGCGAGGTGCTAGAGCGAGGGGAGTGGCAGGACATATGGGAGGCGTGCGCACACTCCTCCATCTGTGTCACCTTCCAGGAACAATCCTTCAAGACATTATTGTGCTGGTACACCACCCCGGTCAAGCACCTTTACATGAAACTATACATACATATGTGGTGGGAGTGTCCGATCGTCAGGCTCTTCTGGACCAGGGTGGTGGACCTGAGCACTAAAATACTACACAGACACCTGGACATGGACCCACGGGCATGTCTCCTATCTAGGCCCACAGAGGGCTTGTCCCGTCACGAACAGAAACTGCTTAACATGCTCTATTTGGCTGCCCGAAGGGCATTGGCCCAGAACCCCCTCCCCTGTCACTAGTCATCACAAAGATAACCACCTTATGGCCAAGCTGAACTTATGGGTGCAGAACACAACAAAGACCTTTCAAAAGGTGTAGAACCTGTGGGAGCAGTACACTGATGAGACAGGGATTTAAACTGACCGGTCCCTGGGCAATAAGATGGAGAGCGTGGGATGTGGGACCACAAATGGGGCGGTGGGGGAGCCTGGAGGTGAAGGGGCGGGGTGGCGCACCGAATGGAACCCCCATACATCTAATAATTAGTCGCACACTGGTAAATAGACCCATCCAAACCACATCTTACGATGCGTTCATATGTGTCCTATATTTTGCCACTCCGTCTTCCAACCCTATAGACAACCACAGGGGGTGGATGGGTCTCTCCCTTCAGAATGAACTGAAAAACCACCAGAACAGAGCTAAACTCCGGGTGCACAATGTTTGAGGCTTTGGGGCCGCCCGCCGCTCAGCCTCTCGTGCTCTGCTGGGGGCGCCGGTCGGGGTCACGGCTCCACCCCCAAAAAGGGGCCCTGGCCGGTGTGCTCGGCAGGGGGCGGGGGTATCCCTGGGCTCAGAGGGAGGGGGTGGTGCTCCCTGGCCCCAGCCTCAGGGACGGAGGTGGGGAATGTATGATGGCATAACTTATGACACTCCCCAAAAATTGATTACTAAAGCACATGGGGGGTCCTTTCAAGTACCCTGTATTCTCCTGTTTTTTCCTTGTTCTCTCAGTGTTTTTATTCTCATGATAAATTGTTTAAATGTGACAGATGGTACATACACCAATCACCACTGCATTACATGCCTTGTAACCCTTACTGCAACAAACAGTGATTCGTGAAACTAGAATCGGCTTTTGCACAGGCCTCTGTACAGCAGCTATACCACAACGAATGCCGCTGCATGGCTGTTTGCACTCATCCCTAAGTCGGTCAGACAGCCTCTTGAAGGGCAAAAGAAGTGACGGATGCAGGATATGTGCTCACTGAAATGTTTAGATTTATTACTTTATTACATAACTCAAACACACAATGTACCAATTACGACACTCGTTCTCGGTGCTTCCTTTTTCCTTTTATATTGTTTATTTTATTGATTAAGTTAAATACAACACTATAAAACCTTGACGGATTGCGACCATATCAAACACCACTACTGCAACCTACTGCAAGCATTAACGATATATCCTTTGCTTTCTGGAACACAATGATACTGATATAAGAAATGTGATTGGGCTTTTGCACAAGCCACTATTGATGCACCACAACTTCTCTCATTGCAAAAATAAAGAATTAAAAAAAAATAAGTCGGATATACCGAACACCGGTGATTTTATGCGAACGCCTGCTTGTATTCTTGACAAGCCAGGAGAATGCTATTTGGGGAAAAGGTACGCACTAACATGAGGAACAATCGCTACCTATGAGCCAGGGGAACCATTTGGTATTTTGTTTGGTTTGGGACTCCTGAAAGTGACCGACCGCTGCTTCTTTTCTCATGGTCAAAACTTTACCCCGGTGGCGATTCGGCTGTATTTGTGGGATCTAAGCTCTATTTGGACACGTTGGTCACTTAGATGCAGGCTATCCGGGCATATAGGATTAATGGGGGTCCCTATTAGTATTATGTATGTTTTAGCGTGTTTTATAGTTTGTACCTCTATTTTAAGCAAAGTTCGCACAATTATCTCTCAGACACAGAGACGCGTGGGTGTGTTTTATGTGTTTTTGCTGGAGACCCCCTGCTGGGAGTCTCTGTATAAAAGTGGGCCATATGGCCATTATAAAACCATTCCTGTTGTATCTTTCATCCAGTCTCGACTGATGTTTGGGCATGTGAACAAAGAAGTGCTTGGTTTTAACCACGATCTACTGGGATTTTGGGAGAGTAAGAACTAGCGTACTATGCAAACGGGCTATAAGCACTCAAGCCTATAGCATTTCGGGAGTGTGCGAACGAATGTATCCTACAAGATAGGGGTTCGTTACAATGGTTGGTATGAGAGGCAAATAGGTTGATGTAAAATGGGCCCCTTTGGGAGTTCAGGGCCAGGAATACTGGACGAGCCAGTCTCCAGTTGCTGATGTCCTTCCAGTATTTGGCGAACCAATTGGATGTGAGATTGGATTCCCAGTAAAGTGTTCCACCATCAGTGTGATATTGCGTTAGAGGCAGTAAGCGAATATTCTTTTTGTGAGCTCTGTCAAGTGGCACCCTAGCCCCACAGGCTGCCATCTGATTCCAAAACGTAATTCGGACGACTGCTGTATATGATATGACAGTTCCAAGCCTGCATGCAGTCCAGCCACCATTGGAGCTCCTCGTGTATTTCTTCCAACATTGGCACTGATTGGCTGTCGTAGAAAACGGGCTTTTAGACATTGCAACTTTGCATAGCACGATAATGGAGAGGTCCCGGGAAGATTGCCTGATTGGAAGCAGACAGTAATCCAACAAACCGTGCAAGAAGTCTCAGTGGTATGGTGTTGCACCTCATCTCTTTGCGAATAGTCTCCACCTTGGAGGCGGGAAGATGTAGCATGCAAGAGATAGAATCCAGCTTGAATTCCGATGATTTGGACACGTTGAGATAAATTTTAAAGGCAATTTGGCCAGATTGACCACGAAGGCCAGAGATTCCAGAAGGTCTGCTGCGTAAGTGGTGTGATCCTGAATCATGGTTCTGCTGTCGCAGAAAATCAGCAGGTTGTCTAGATAAATTATGTAGCATATTCCCCTCTCTCTGAGGGTGGCTATTACCAGCTTCAGGACCTATGTAAAGCACCACGGGGCTGAGCTGACTCCGAACAGTAGGCACGGAAACTGACATTGTTGTGCCAGGGGAATTGGAGGAATGGACGACTGTCCACATGAATCGTAACTGACAGATAAGCGTCCTTTAGATCCAGATGAGTGAACCAATCCCATTCCCGCTAGAGGTCCCTGAGGAGATGGATGCCTTCCATCTTCAAATGCCTGTAGACCACATGAGCGTTGAGATCCCCAAGGTTGATGACCGGACGGAAGTCTCCTGTCTTTTTCCGAACCAGAAAAATGTTGCTGAGTAAACAACCAGTCCCAGTGGCCGGCTGGATAGCCCCTTTCACCCGTAGTTTGTGAAGTTCGAAGTCGAGCTGAACATTGGCGGCCTCAAAGTGTAGTGGCGAGATGGTCGGGTTTGGTCGGGTTGAACTCAGGGGTAAATGCGACCTTATCAGGCAATGTGGGACGAGGGCATTCCGACCTTATCCGTTTGCTGACCTCTTTGCATGAACTTCGCTAGGTGTTCCGGTGGGGTCCAATCCCCTAAGCGTGGGTGCCGAATGTTCTTGGGATTGAGCATCCTTTCTCCTGAGGTGTCTCAGAACACGCCTTCTGGCGCCCTTAATCCCTGGGGCTCACTCAGGACAGCTTTCTTTCCGAAGGACGAATCCCTAGATTTTGAATCCCACACCCCATTGTCAGAATCTGAGGCGTCCACCTGCCACTCATCAAGGACAAAAAGCATGTGTTAGAAACTGCCATTTGTAACTGGCCCTTTAAATGACAAATTGCCCTGCTTCCCTGGGTTGTGGAGAAGCATATTTGCCAGCCTCCTTCCTCATGACTATGGCCCCTGGGAGATTGTGCCCCTGAAAACTTATGGACTTTTATTGGGTGTGTATGGCCCTTTAAAGGAACACTAAAGTCACCTAACTTACTTTAGCTAAATAAAGCAGTTTTAGTGTATAGATCATTCCCCTGCAATTTCACTGCTCAATTCACTGTCATTTAGGAGTTAAATCACTTTGTTTCTGTTTATGCAGCCCTAGCCACACCTCCCCTGGCTATGATTGACAGAGCCTGCATGAAGAAAAAAATGGTTTCACCATCAAACAGATGTAATTTACCTTAAATAATTGTATCTCAATCTCTAAATTGAACTTTAATCGCAAACAGGAGGCTCTTGCAGGGTCTAGCAAGCTATTAACATAGCAGGGGATAAGAAAATCTTAATTAAACAGAACTTGCAATAAAGAAAGCCTAAATAGGGCTCTCTTTACAGGAAGTGTTTATGGAAGGCTGTGCAAGTCACATGCAGGGAGGTGTGACTAGGGTTCATAAACAAAGGGATTTAACTCCTAAATGGCAAAGGATTGGGCAGTGAGGCTGCAGGGGCATGTTCTATACACCAAAACTGCTTCATTAATCTAAAGTTGTTCAGGTGACTATAGTGTCCCTTTAAGAACCATCTGGGGACATATTGTGACTTTGTTGAACAATGCCCCTTTAAGACGGTGTCCCCAAACCTTTAATACACTGTGTTCCTGTAAATGGGGCTAACTGAACCAGGTACCACACAGGCGGATCACCCAGAAGTGGAAGTGTGCAGGCAATTTACCTCCCAGGCTGTGAGGTTACTGCAGGTTAATTGCCGAGCGCTTGGTGGCCGCTGTTCGTGCAAACGAACACGTGGCGGCGGCCATCTTTGTTCATTCGAACGAGGTCAGGGGTATGTGTAAATCCATGGAACTAAAATCGGCTACACATTTCCGTGAACACCGCTGACCCTTACCTTCTCCTACACTGAACTTTCAGCTGCAGAGACGAAGTCCCGTTCGAAGAGTCATTTTTCTGCATAAAATAGACCGACCGCACAGCCCAAATCTATGGAACTGTTTTGGGCAGGAAAACGTGCTTGCGGTCGGTCATAAAGGACTTCCGTCTAACTTTTTATCCACTGGATGGATTTGTCTTATTTTGTGGTTATGTTTATATTTAAAGTGTGCTGATTCTATTTATTGAGATTGGAGGTATGGTTTTAAAGTTACAGTGTATGTGTAAAAACTGTATTTTTCCTGCCTGTGATAATTATGTTAAGTATTGTGTACCATAATTATATCACAGGCAGAGGGGGAGGATTTTGTGTGTAATTGCTGGGAGTGTTTTCTGTAATGTACGTGTGTGATTGGTTGTTTTGTAACACCCTGTGGGTGGTCCTATCTAAGGGAAACCTGCATAAAAGAAAGCCCTTTGGGTGCCAATAAACAGAATGACAAAATAGAAAAGTCGAGGCACTCCAAGGTACAAATCAGGCAATTTTATTGAACCCACTCCATCGCAACGTTTCGACCTACACGGTCTTTGTCAAGCTACTAAGTGCATGTATACATTCATTTTTATAGGAATACAAGTGATTAACAATATCGCATCAAACAATTAGTTAAAATGACATCCATCTACAACCCCCAGAATGGCCACATTGATAGTAAAGGCTAACAGCTGTGTCACGAGTGTCAATTAACTCAATTGGAAGCTTTCTCAATCAGTACCATCCCTGGGATATGGAGACAGAATTAGAAAAAAATTAAAATGTAAATATCACAGTAATAAACAATAAAATGAATCAAAGCCAGATCGAGTCCAATTTCTCCTCAAGCATTACTATTAATAACTTTAGTATGATAATATTTGATTCTCTGACATATATAATATAGAATATATACGAATGTAAAAAAAGAAACATATATAAAAGTGATAAAGATAAACAATCAGTATATGTGCTCCAAAAGTTATATGTACACACATAAAGAGACGTGTTGTATATATAGAAAGGTCTACAGAATTTGGATAGACAGTGTACATGTTAATAGACAGATTCCAAAGCTGTGAGTAGTTCTAGTTCATAATTATATTTTAAGTGTTGAAGTGTATTATATGAAATATCACAATAAAAAGTAATTTTATGGCAGGACAGGAGGCTTCATATTTGCTTTACCTTCTTTACTGAAACCTCCAGCAGCAAAGAAACAGTTAACAGAACTTTTCAAAACAACCAATCAGAACAAAGCAACAGTAGTATAAAACCCCTAAGTAGGCTCTTCCACTTCCTCTTTCTTTGCTGCTGCCTCCAGGTGAGCACTCACCAACTCAGAGTTGTCTCTGCTCTGGGTTGTTTTTTTTATCCTACATGCTGCTTGCTTATTTGAACAGTCTGTTTAATCAGTCTATTTACTAGGTTTGTTTTAGCAGCTTAATTGCTGCATTTATTTAGGCAGGCTTCTTGCTGAATTTATTTTAACAGTTTATTGCTGTGTTTAGCTAGGCAGTCTCATGCTGTGTTTAGCTAGGCAGTCTCATGCTGTGTTTAGCTAGGCAGTCTCATGCTGTGTTTAGCTAGGCAGTCTCATGCTGTGTTTAGCTAGGCAGTCTCATGCTGTGTTTAGCTAGGCAGTCTCATGCTGTGTTTAGCTAGGCAGTCTCATGCTGTGTTTAGCTAGGCAGTCTCATGCTGTGTTTAGCTAGGCAGTCTCATGCTGTGTTTAGCTAGGCAGTCTCATGCTGTGTTTAGCTAGGCAGTCTCATGCTGTGTTTAGCTAGGCAGTCTCATGCTGTGTTTAGCTAGGCAGTCTCATGCTGTGTTTAGCTAGGCAGTCTCATGCTGTGTGTTTAGCTAGGCAGTCTCATGCTGTGTGTTTAGCTAGGCAGTCTCATGCTGTGTGTTTAGCTAGGCAGTCTCATGCTGTGTTTAGCTAGGCAGTCTCATGCTGTGTTTAGCTAGGCAGTCTCATGCTGTGTGTTTAGCTAGGCAGTCTCATGCTGTGTGTTTAGCTAGGCAGTCTCATGCTGTGTGTTTAGCTAGGCAGTCTCATGCTGTGTTTAGCTAGGCAGTCTCATGCTGTGTTTAGCTAGGCAGTCTCATGCTGTGTTTAGCTAGGCAGTCTCATGCTGTGTGTTTAGCTAGGCAGTCTCATGCTGTGTTTAGCTAGGCAGTCTCATGCTGTGTTTAGCTAGGCAGTCTCATGCTGTGTTTAGCTAGGCAGTCTCATGCTGTGTTTAGCTAGGCAGTCTATTCTGTGTTATTTCCTATACCACTCCATGCTATGTAGCATGCAGTTTTCTCTCTCTGCTGTATGGGGAATGGGTGTCCCTGCTTTAATGCTTTTACTCTGCCTGTACTCTGTTTCCCCTCCCTGGGTCCCCCTGCTGGGCTCTGTAGCCCATACCCTTTCTCCCTTATTCCCCACCTGCTCCCCGCGGCCCCTGGCCGCTTGCTGAGCAACTTTTTCAACCGTGGCAGTGCTGCAGCGGCCATTTTGTTGGAGCCGCGGCGGGCATTTTGTTGGAGCCGCATGGGCTCCATGCATCGCATACAGCCCGGTCTCACCCATCGAGCTGCCCTGCTACCTGCTGGCCATGTGGCCAGCCTTCCCTCTCCCTATACAAGGGGAGATAGCCCAATATTTCAGCTACCCCCCTACTTACTGTGCCTGTCTCACATGCTGCATATGTAACAGATCCTGGATAGCAGGATCTGTCCCAGGCACTCTCACAGCTCACACTGCAGCTTACTATGATGTCTGATGCAATGTGACTAGGTTCTCTATCCTAGCAGTAAACTTGCCACACCTTTTGCTACTAAGGAGAATCTTAGATTTACAGGGGTATTACTGCTCAAATAAATATCTTTGTTTAAAAATCATTGTGTAACAAGACTATGCCACATGTAATATATGCTAATCAAGCCTTTCTCTCAACAAACATTATATGGTCTGTTTTCAGCACCTAGCTCCCCTGCCAAGGTTTTGCTGCCCTTCCTGCAAGGGGCTTAAAATTTTCCACTATACATACACTTCAAATGTATCCTATTATGATTATGCCTGTGTGGTCTGTAGCTGTGCATCAGCTTCTAGCTGTATGGACCCTTCTACCCCTCAGGGGGGCTAACCGACCCCACATACAGTCCTGTCATAACCGTAATGAGAGTGACCCCCCCTCTCGCTGACCGCACTACTGGGTGTACAGACCTCTATGATACCACCCTGAGGGTGACCCCCTCTTACCTACAGCTCTGCTGGATCTGCAATGCCCAGTTATGGTTATATGAGGGTGACCCCCTCCTGCCGTCTGCACTGCTGGACTGGCAATGTCTGGCTACTTTATTATACGGCTAACCACTACGGCACTACTGTACCTACAGTGTCCGATTATGTTCAGACTGAGGGTGACCCCCTCCCCTGCTGGCCTATACTGCATAGAATGCTTGTGCTTGTTGGGTGACCCCCTCTAGCACGCTGGGTGACCCCCAGCTGGCCGCACCAGGTATCACTCAGACAGTGTTACCTCCATGGCAGTTATGCAATCACGTCTGAAGGCCAACCACTACGGCACTACTGTACCTACAGTGTCCGATTATGTTCAGACTGAGGGTGACCCCCTCCTCTGTTGGCCTATACTGCATAATATGCTTGTGCTTGTTGGGCGACCCCCTCTCGCACGCTGGGTGACCCCCAGCCGGCCTCACCAGGTATCACTCCAACAGTGTTACCTCTATGGCGGTTATGCAATCACGTCTGAAGGCCAACCACTACGGCACTACTGTACCTCCAGTGTCCGATTATATTCAGACTGAGGGTGACCCCCTCCTCTGTTGGCCTATACTGCATAGTATGCTTGTGCTTGTTGGGTGACCCCCTCATGCACGCTGGGTGACCCCCAGCTGGCCGCACCAGGTATCACTGAGACAGTGTTACCTCTATGGCAGTTATGCAATCACGTCTGAAGGCCAACCACTACGGCACTACTGTACCTCCAGTGTCCGATTATATTCAGACTGAGGGTGACCCCCTCCTCTGTTGGCCTATACTGCATAGTATGCCTGTGCTTGTTGGGTGACCCCCTCTTGCACGCTGGGTGACCCCCAGCTGGCCGCACCAGGTATCACTCAGACAGTGTTACCTCCATGGCAGTTATGCAATCACGTCTGAAGGCCAACCACTACGGCACTACTGTACCTACAGTGTCCGATTATGTTCAGACTGAGGGTGACCCCCTCCCCTGCTGGCCTATACTGCATAATATGCTTGTGCTTGTTGGGCGACCCCCTCTCGCACGCTGGGTGACCCCCAGCCGGCCTCACCAGGTATCACTCCAACAGTGTTACCTCTATGACAGTTATGCAATCACGACTAAAGGACAAATCTCCCGTGCCCAGAAGGTCACTTGTCCTGTCCTCATGCCACCCCGCTGACCTCACTGCCAGAAACCATCGGTACCCTACAGGGGACACTCCACCGGCCATCCTAGACGCTACACCGAGCACCCCTGGTACGCGTTGGCTAATGGATGGATTCATCTAGAGGATCAGTCTTCATGACGGAGTCCGGAAAGGTCCACGCAGACACCTGATACAGGGTTTGCACTCTATCCGGGACTAACCACTGGATGTCGATGACACGCGGACACAGATGTTTCCTCGGGACAAATGGCGCGTTACAGCTTGGAAAGCGAATAATACTAAATTCCGTTTTGGAATGTACCTATATGACTTATAGGTATCGCCTAGTTGGTTTCTACCCCTGAGAGCCGCAAAACGGGGATCAAGGTTACAGAATCTTGGACCGTTCCAGAAGCAATACGCATGACCAAAAGAGGCGTCCATTCCGAAGTTGCCATGCTGGGCGAAGTGTGCGGCGGAGTGGACTCCCGCCCCATCCTACATGCTCCCAATGCATATGTCGCCTGTGGACACAGAGCTGCTCGGCGTGGATGATTGGTTCTCTCCCTCAACTGGGCATGAGAGAAAACCACTTTGGACTGCAGTCGGATCTCACGTAGAATCGCTATCTATAGCGTCTGGACAAGTATTCGTCATTTGTGACAATGTCTGCGGGACGAGACACTCATGTGGCGGACGGCTTCATCCGACCATGGAGAGACCCCAATGATTGGTTGCCTCACCCTCCGGGGTCTCGACTACTGGCATGATTAAATTCGGTACGAACTGCCATACGCAGCGGTTCTCCAGCTGGCTGCCGGACCCTCAGCAAGGCGAGGGATGCGTTTTCCAAGCTTGGTCTCCTTCGGGGCGTACGCATTCTGTTTACTTCCAGGATACTTCAGGCTTTGCTTCAGACCGAATTCCTGGGAGTGTCGTTTCGCCTGGCCACACCACTTCGGAGGAGTCCTCCGTGCTTTCCCCTTTTGCTGGAGTTTGCCATGAGAAGGCAATCTACAACTACCTGTCTCCAGGTCCTGTGTGGGATCCACAGGGGTAGCCTGCCATGACTGGTGTCTGGAGAGATGTTTGGGTCCCTATGGCTGTCCCCATTGTCTGGCTGAGTGCCCTCTCAGGGTAGGATCGTATGGGGCCATTCACGTCCTATGTCAGCTAGAGGACGACTCATGTGCGTTTTCGCAAGATTCTGGCATTGGTAAGGATCTCGTGGTCTGCAGTCTACCAAGAGGAGTATACCTTACAGGAGCCCTATCTCTTGCTATTCCTCAAGTCTAGTGGTATCGTGTGTTCTGCATTTCCTTGAGGAATGACCTGATGACAAGGACTTGCCTTGGCCAGTTTTTCCGCTTACGGTTTTCCCCAGTACATCTTATATTTCATGACGTTCTGACGTCATGGTATCGACGTAGTGTCTTCTTCCTTCTTGCAGTTCAGTACATCGGTTTATGCTCCAGACATATTTCATTTCTATTCGTCCTCTGTGTTGTACCCCTACTCTCCGGATAGGCCACGGCTCTGACAGGTTGTACACGACCATGTAGATCCAGGATCTGGTTCTTTCCTCCGTCTACTCATGGACAGCTGTTAATTTCTGCGTACAGACGTTTTGATCTGTTTCTGCATTTTCTATACACCGCTGCTTGGTTTAGGGAATGGGTTTTCCATTCTCCTTTCATTTCAGTCCTATGTCATATTGCTTCTGGTTCTACTATTTGGGCGTTAAAATTGCAAATATGAAGCCTCCTGTCCTGCCATAAAATTAGGGATTATTCTAGCCTCGGTGAGGGAATAATCTAAATTTTATTAAAGACAGGAGGCGAATATTTCCCCCCCTTTTCTTACGTTCCCTCCCTGGATTTGGGTCTTATAATTAATTGGGGATATTTTTATGTTTTGTGAATGCATTGTTTTACATAATAAAGGTTATTTCTATTATTTAGTGATTGTCTGTGTGCATTTTTATTCATCATGTTTGTGTTGTAATTATGTTTCGTCCATGCCTTTTAGTTTAGGTACATACTAGATACTAGGTCTTCATAAGATCTGTAGACTTTGTTTATTCATCAGATATTAGAATGTGCAAGTAATATTGTATGGATATGACATCTTGCCTTGACAGTTTACTTTCACGATGTTTTCCTTTTTCTTGCAGTGTAATCTATTTTCTCTCTGGGCTTGAAGATTATTTCTCTGGATGTGTCTGCTACAAGGTGGAGTCGTTGGTTTCCTTGCTCTCCTGCTCGACCTCATCAAAGAAAGAGGAAGTGGAAGAGCCTGCTTAGGGGTTTTATACTACTGTTGCTTTGTTCTGATTGGTTGTTTTGAAAAGTTCTGTTAACTGTTTCTTTGCTGCTGGAGGTTTCAGTAAAGAAGGTAAAGCAAATATGAAGCCTCCTGTCTTTAATAAAATTTAGATTATTCCCTCACCGAGGCTAGAATAATCCCTAACTATATAACCAAATATAAAAAGCAGGTGTAAAACCCATTTTTCTTAGATAAAGTGCATAAAGGGAAAAACGATCATATTAAAGAATTTATTCAATAAATCTATCAGAGATCTATATTAAGTAATCAAAGTCATTCAATTTTAAGAGATAAAGACCTGACTGGTCCAGAAATCATTTATGTGCATTTAGTAGATATGTCCCCAGCACCAGTATCACAGACTAAGAATAATCTGCAAAAACAAAAAAATAGTTAAAATCCAAAAATTAAAACCAATATGACAATGTCTATAATAACGGATTGAGATCATAATAATTAGGGCCTATTGAAGTCAGGGTTTTAAATTCCCTAATTTCCAGTGAGCTTCTCTGAATACTAGCCTTATGTGTGTCCCCATTAATTGACTGTTTAACTCTATGATGTAATCAATCCTGTCCAGCATCACTATAACACCACCCCTGTCAGCTGGTTTAAAGACCAACTCCTGCTTAAGTGTAAATATTATTAAAGCTTTATATTGTGCTTTTATTAAATTATTAGGGTGTGTATACGCTGGACAGGGTTATTCACATCATGACTCACCAAGTCAATAAAAGTATCAACAGCATGATTAGCAATAGATGGATTAAAGGAACTTGTACATCACTTAATCTTAATATTACTTTACATGGGGTATTCAGATCAGTAGAAAGCAGCGGTTTACTAAAGAACACTTTTAACGTCACATTACGGAAGAACCTACACAACACCAAATTATCTCTAGCATTTGGAGTATAAGTAAGACAAAAAGTCAAATATTTTCTTAAAGTTGTAGTATAGTCTTTAGACAAAATCTCAGATAAATTGATTATTGTGTCTTCATCTTCTGGGGGACTTTGTTTCTCCATATTGCTGGTACAGTCCTGCTTCTTATGGCCACCCCTTCGGATTCTTCCGATGTTTCTCCACTGATCAAACCCCTGTACGGGGGAGTTTCTTCTAAACAAATACACTGAACGGTTACTGGATTGATTTTCTTGTGAAGGATTAACTTAGTGTTGAATTGGATGTACCTTTTCCATTTTGATTTGCTCTTTTTTCTTAACAATAGAGCTTTGTAGACATTCCTGATTTAATAATATCCAGACCATGGAACATTTATTCAAAATTCCTGCAAGCTTTGTGCGATATTCAGTATTATCCATCAATGAAATAGGTCGTGCATACATACACGTTCCCCTAGGAATACATCTCATTTAATCGTAGTCCACCAATGTGACACTGTACAATGTAAAACTCATTTTTTCTTTAAGGCTTTTACCAACTCTTTACTTATAGTTTGCCCAATTTGGTGTATTAAAAAGTTCAAGATTATTTTCTTGCAGCAGATAAAATCCGCCTCATTCCTTCATCCAAATAGACATAAAAGCTTGTGCTGGGTTGGATCATGGGTTCCATTTTGCCAAAAAATATATAGTAAACTTAATCAGATTATAGACTTGTAGCCAATTCAAAAATTGTTAGGGAGGTGCAAAATTCCAATGGTACTCACAATTCAGAAGTAGTTATGGTAGGGTGTGGAACTGCACTCTATCCCTTTAAGCAGTATGTAGCTGGGTGCAACTCAGACAGTCTCAGTACCAGAGACCAAAATGCTGAATAACAAAATAGAAAAGTCGAGGCACTCCAAGGTACAAATCAGGCAATTTTATTGAACCCACTCCATCGCAACGTTTCGACCTACACGGTCTTTGTCAAGCTACTAAGTGCATGTATACATTCATTTTTATAGGAATACAAGTGATTAACAATATCGCATCAAACAATTAGTTAAAATGACATCCATCTACAACCCCCAGAATGGCCACATTGATAGTAAAGGCTAACAGCTGTGTCACGAGTGTCAATTAACTCAATTGGAAGCTTTCTCAATCAGTACCATCCCTGGGATATGGAGACAGAATTAGAAAAAAATTAAAATGTAAATATCACAGTAATAAACAATAAAATGAATCAAAGCCAGATCGAGTCCAATTTCTCCTCAAGCATTACTATTAATAACTTTAGTATGATAATATTTGATTCTCTGACATATATAATATAGAATATATACGTATGTAAAAAAAGAAACATATATAAAAGTGATAAAGATAAACAATCAGTATATGTGCTCCAAAAGTTATATGTACACACATAAAGAGACGTGTTGTATATATAGAAAGGTCTACAGAATTTGGATAGACAGTGTACATGTTAATAGACAGATTCCAAAGCTGTGAGTAGTTCTAGTTCATAATTATATTTTAAGTGTTGAAGTGTATTATATGAAATATCACAATAAAAAGTAACTATATAACCAAATATAAAAAGCAGGTGTAAAACCCATTTTTCTTAGATAAAGTGCATAAAGTGAATATGATCGTTTTTCACTTTATGCACTTTATCTAAGAAAAATGGGTTTTACACCTGCTTTTTATATTTGGTTATATAGTTACTTTTTATTGTGATATTTCATATAATACACTTCAACACTTAAAATATAATTATGAACTAGAACTACTCACAGCTTTGGAATCTGTCTATTAACATGTACACTGTCTATCCAAATTCTGTAGACCTTTCTATATATACAACACGTCTCTTTATGTGTGTACATATAACTTTTGGAGCACATATACTGATTGTTTATCTTTATCACTTTTATATATGTTTCTTTTTTTACATACGTATATATTCTATATTATATATGTCAGAGAATCAAATATTATCATACTAAAGTTATTAATAGTAATGCTTGAGGAGAAATTGGACTCGATCTGGCTTTGATTCATTTTATTGTTTATTACTGTGATATTTACATTTTAATTTTTTTCTAATTCTGTCTCCATATCCCAGGGATGGTACTGATTGAGAAAGCTTCCAATTGAGTTAATTGACACTCGTGACACAGCTGTTAGCCTTTACTATCAATGTGGCCATTCTGGGGGTTGTAGATGGATGTCATTTTAACTAATTGTTTGATGCGATATTGTTAATCACTTGTATTCCTATAAAAATGAATGTATACATGCACTTAGTAGCTTGACAAAGACCGTGTAGGTCGAAACGTTGCGATGGAGTGGGTTCAATAAAATTGCCTGATTTGTACCTTGGAGTGCCTCGACTTTTCTATTTTGTTATTCAGCATTTTGGTCTCTGGTACTGAGACTGTCTGAGTTGCACCCAGCTACATACTGCTTAAAGGGATAGAGTGCAGTTCCACACCCTACCATAACTACTTCTGAATTGTGAGTACCATTGGAATTTTGCACCTCCCTAACAATTTTTGAATTGGCTACAAGTCTATAATCTGATTAAGTTTACTATATATTTTTTGGCAAAATGGAACCCATGATCCAACCCAGCACAAGCTTTTATGTCTATTTGGATGAAGGAATGAGGCGGATTTTATCTGCTGCAAGAAAATAATCTTGAACTTTTTAATACACCAAATTGGGCAAACTATAAGTAAAGAGTTGGTAAAAGCCTTAAAGAAAAAATGAGTTTTACATTGTACAGTGTCACATTGGTGGACTACGATTAAATGAGATGTATTCCTAGGGGAACGTGTATGTATGCACGACCTATTTCATTGATGGATAATACTGAATATCGCACAAAGCTTGCAGGAATTTTGAATAAATGTTCCATGGTCTGGATATTATTAAATCAGGAATGTCTACAAAGCTCTATTGTTAAGAAAAAAGAGCAAATCAAAATGGAAAAGGTACATCCAATTCAACACTAAGTTAATCCTTCACAAGAAAATCAATCCAGTAACCGTTCAGTGTATTTGTTTAGAAGAAACTCCCCCGTACAGGGGTTTGTTCAGTGGAGAAACATCGGAAGAATCCGAAGGGGTGGCCATAAGAAGCAGGACTGTACCAGCAATATGGAGAAACAAAGTCCCCCAGAAGATGAAGACACAATAATCAATTTATCTGAGATTTTGTCTAAAGACTATACTACAACTTTAAGAAAATATTTGACTTTTTGTCTTACTTATACTCCAAATGCTAGAGATAATTTGGTGTTGTGTAGGTTCTTCCGTAATGTGACGTTAAAAGTGTTCTTTAGTAAACCGCTGCTTTCTACTGATCTGAATACCCCATGTAAAGTAATATTAAGATTAAGTGATGTACAAGTTCCTTTAATCCATCTATTGCTAATCATGCTGTTGATACTTTTATTGACTTGGTGAGTCATGATGTGAATAACCCTGTCCAGCGTATACACACCCTAATAATTTAATAAAAGCACAATATAAAGCTTTAATAATATTTACACTTAAGCAGGAGTTGGTCTTTAAACCAGCTGACAGGGGTGGTGTTATAGTGATGCTGGACAGGATTGATTACATCATAGAGTTAAACAGTCAATTAATGGGGACACACATAAGGCTAGTATTCAGAGAAGCTCACTGGAAATTAGGGAATTTAAAACCCTGACTTCAATAGGCCCTAATTATTATGATCTCAATCCGTTATTATAGACATTGTCATATTGGTTTTAATTTTTGGATTTTAACTATTTTTTTGTTTTTGCAGATTATTCTTAGTCTGTGATACTGGTGCTGGGGACATATCTACTAAATGCACATAAATGATTTCTGGACCAGTCAGGTCTTTATCTCTTAAAATTGAATGACTTTGATTACTTAATATAGATCTCTGATAGATTTATTGAATAAATTCTTTAATATGATCGTTTTTCACTTTATGCACTTTATCTAAGAAAAATGGGTTTTACACCTGCTTTTTATATTTGGTTATATAGTTACTTTTTATTGTGATATTTCATATAATACACTTCAACACTTAAAATATAATTATGAACTAGAACTACTCACAGCTTTGGAATCTGTCTATTAACATGTACACTGTCTATCCAAATTCTGTAGACCTTTCTATATATACAACACGTCTCTTTATGTGTGTACATATAACTTTTGGAGCACATATACTGATTGTTTATCTTTATCACTTTTATATATGTTCTTTTTTTTACATTCGTATATATTCTATATTATATATGTCAGAGAATCAAATATTATCATACTAAAGTTATTAATAGTAATGCTTGAGGAGAAATTGGACTCGATCTGGCTTTGATTCATTTTATTGTTTATTACTGTGATATTTACATTTTAATTTTTTTCTAATTCGGTCTCCATATCCCAGGGATGGTACTGATTGAGAAAGCTTCCAATTGAGTTAATTGACACTCGTGACACAGCTGTTAGCCTTTACTATCAATGTGGCCATTCTGGGGGTTGTAGATGGATGTCATTTTAACTAATTGTTTGATGCGATATTGTTAATCACTTGTATTCCTATAAAAATGAATGTATACATGCACTTAGTAGCTTGACAAAGACCGTGTAGGTCGAAACGTTGCGATGGAGTGGGTTCAATAAAATTGCCTGATTTGTACCTTGGAGTGCCTCGACTTTTCTATTTTGTTATTCAGCATTTTGGTCTCTGGTACTGAGACTGTCTGAGTTGCACCCAGCTACATACTGCTTAAAGGGATAGAGTGCAGTTCCACACCCTACAATAAACAGAATGACTTGACGCTCTAACTTGCAGCCTTGACTCATGTTTGTAGGGGACAGCTATAATCACTACAGGGATTGCTATGCTCTTCATACTCCCTTAGCTACTGAGCTCTTGTAAGAACTCTTGTTCCTGATCCTGCTTTGCTCTACAGAAGGAAGAGGTTCACCTACTGGAACCTGGAGCCTGGTCGTAGGTCCAAGAGAGTGAAGCAGGAACAAGCTCTTAAAAGAGCTTAGTAGTGATTAGCTAAGGGAGTATGCGGAGCATAGCAATACTTTGCAGTGATATAGCAATTCCCCAATAAGAGACAGGACTCTAGATTGAGGGTGAAGACAAACTGTCTAAAACTTTATTTTCCTTGGGACTAGCCCATATGGTCATTACATTAATATTGCTGTGAAAACTCAATAAAATTACAAACAGTCAAATCATAGCAGGCAACATACAGTGACTTATTATAACACAATGGCATATTTTTAAAGAGGTGGGGGAGACAATAATTAACAGAAAATATCTCACATGCCTGCAGAATTAGCAATATGCAAATCTACCCGAATGTGCAAATGAACCAGTCTTGCTATTCAGGTAGTGCATATTGCTACCAACAGAGGGCACTAGACAAGCTCCATAGCCAAATCCACCTAGTTTGTAGCAAACCTCAGCAGTACAGGAGAGCAGGCAATACATCCCAGGGGCCATAGTCACATGGCAGGAGGCTGGCAATCAGTCTTCTCCAATGCCCAGTGGCGAGGCTGGTTCCGCCACAGGCAGGTTTAGGTTTCCTGACAGAGGAGACAATAGGCAGTTGAGGCACAGGGTCAGGAGGGAGGGAGTAGCAGGGAACAGTAGTCTGCACTGAAATAATGGAGTATAGTCAAACACTGGGGCTCACCCATGTGACAGCAGTCTGCTTGGACAGCCCCTGATCAGCAGGATGAACAAAAAAGGGGCTTGTTAAGGCCAGTAATTCAGGATATACCCACTGGCATCCACTTCCCAGGTACAAACACCAACCTGACCCAGATGGGGCTTGAAGCAGAAAGCAAGCAATAATAGGTAATCTCAAATACATGTGATCCTAGCGTGTAAGCAGATTCCAAGATCAGAATATGGCAGCTGGAACTCGCAAGAGAGTATGGAGATTCACATCCCACACATCTCCTCCCCTTTGCCTGAGAGGTAACACAATTAACCGTACAGTTTAAAACATACTTTTTACCCAACTTTCATTACTCTAAAACTATAGATCCAATATTAATAAAAGTCACATATTATTAATCAGCCTATTTCAAATACAAACATACCCAAAAATCATGCGAATCCGTTCAGCCGTTCGGGAGATAGGTATAAGTCACCTTTGACCGACCGCAAGCACATTTTCATGCCCAAAACAGTTCCAGAGAATCGGGCTATGCGGACGGTCTATTTCCCATGTTAAAGTCAGTTCAAACAGACAAACATTAACCATTCGAATTGTTGAATGAACTGTTGAATGCATTAGTTCCAGGGAAGGTAAAACTTCAGCGGTGTTCGTGCCGTTCTGTAGCCAATTTTAGCTCCATGAGTTTGACGGCACACACCGCTGACTGCATTCGAATGAATCTAAATGGCCGCCGCCACATGTTCCGTTTTCTAATGGCAGCCACTTCAACTACTTCGGCACTTCGGCTGTATCCGAAGTGCCAATTTAAAGTTGCAACACTGCTCCAAAGTAATTAAAGGGCCAGAAACAGCATTATAAAAATCATTATGCCCAAATCAGTTCCTTAAAGGGCAATACATCCCAGGGGCCATAGTCACATGGCAGGAGGCTGGCAATCAGCCTTCTTCAATGCCCAGTGGTGAGGTCAGTTTCGCCGCAGTGACTATAGTGTCCCTTTAATCAAGTGCAGTGCAAGGACCAAGAAGTATGCTGGGTTGTGATTGGTTACAGAGGGCCGACTTAAGTGAGTACAGTTCAAAACCAGTAATGAAATCTATCTGAATTCCAGAATGTAAATGGCTGTATTGGTAATACGAGTTACCAGTGCATTATATTGTAAATAAATAAAAAGAATAAGACAGCGCTAGATAACTTTTGGCAGCAACCTTAAAAAAAGGGAATCCCTCAAACCCTTTGAAATAAGATAAATAAATACAATAAAAAAGGCTGCGCACAAATATAAAATCCAATGGTTAAACAAAAAAGGAGAGAAATAGTCCAGCTATTGTGTCCTTACAAGTGTCCTTGGATGTTGAGGTCTTCTACTTGTATAGTGGTATCACTTGATATGAAAGATAAAAAGGAACAAGGAACAACCAATGGTGTAGTACGTAAAATTCAGGTATAGGTGTGAAAAGAAATAGTATAAAACTCACATTTACCAGAGCTAATGTCCAGCTCTGGAGTGAAGTGCGTACAGCGGTTTAATCCCCGCTTATGGGATATAAGGCAGGTTCCTCTTCCATTTGAAAAAGTCCTTGAGTGACGAAACGCGTTATGGATATTTAAATATTGTGTTTTATATATTAAAGTATTATTTGGTCATTTGTTTGTGCCAATTATCTTTTTTATAGACACATAATTTCTATTTTACCCTGGCTTTTTATTGTTATTTTTATCTTTTTTTACTGGTTTTATAAAAAACCTTGAATACTCCTGGAAGTTTCCTGTACTCAAAGAAATCCTTAGGTGGGGATCAATCCACCCAAGCTGTCATCAAAGAGCAGTGTGTCTGCTCTTATTTTGTAAGTACAACATTTTTTATTATTCTTATTTATATTGCCATACAGTGAGCACTATTGGCTGTTTCTTCTTTTTATTCCGAGAATCGAAAACCACTCACGGAGAGGAACCTGCCTTATATCCCATAAGCGGGGATTAAACCGCTGTACGCACTTCACTCCAGAGCTGGACATTAGCTCTGGTAAATGTGAGTTTTATACTATTTCTTTTCACACCTATACCTGAATTTTACGTACTACACCATTGGTTGTTCCTTGTTCCTTTTTATCTTTCATATCAAGTGATACCACTATACAAGTAGAAGACCTCAACATCCAAGGACACTTGTAAGGACACAATAGCTGGACTATTTCTCTCCTTTTTTGTTTAACCATTGGATTTTATATTTGTGCGCAGCCTTTTTCATTATATTGTAAAGCCATGGAGAATATGTGTAAGGGCACAAAGCAGGTTACAGCCTCGGTACGTCGGATGCAGGCAGACGGAAAACTCAACAGAAACGGGATGACAAACTTTATTATAAACAAGAAATTCAGCAGACCAGGGGCAGCAGCGGTGTGACGTATGCACGCGCACACGCATGTCTGCTCGCCTGATCTGGAGGTCAAGTGAGTCGGAGACTAACCCACGATCCTGTGCAGACGCCGAGGCTTGGACGAGACCGCGTGGGTAATGTTGGACGAAGCGGCATAATACACAGGCACACATGAACCAAGCCTTAAATCTATCAAAACCAGGAAGGAAGGGTGAAAGAGAAATCTTATCAAGTGTACTGCGATCCCACATTGATCTTGCAGTCAACAACTTATAGAGTGTATGCAAATGGAACAAAAGAGACATTATTTTGAGTGTAATAGTAATATAGTGACTGAGGCTAAATCACAAAATTTACTTGCTCCTAGTTTATATAGAGCTCGGTTTGGACAAACTGTGAAGTGAGACTGGACTTTCCCTTGTTTGGAGAGAGCATTAGAAAAATCCCTTTTCTTTTCTCACCATCTTGAGTGAAGGGGTCAGTTACTAAATAGTGTCCAAAAAAGAAATCAGTTTTGGCATAATAACAATTAGAGATTTAGCTGAAATGAAGAAGGAAGGGCACAAAAGACTGAAATAAACATATTAAAGAAATAAAGACAAAAAAAAAAATAAGTCAAGAAGAAAGAGTGAAAAGGAAAGTCTGAAAGAGTAAGCCAAAAGATCAACCACTTTTGGGAGATTGAATTCAAGTCAAACTAAATCTCTACAAGGAAAATTGGATTAACCACTGTAAATGGAAAAAGAAAAAGAGAAACATGTTGCGCCGAATACAGTGAGGGTAGTACTTGATAATAAGTTGCAAAATTAGATCTAATACAAATACCAAGAGTCCCAAAGTCTTATTATGGTTGAGCAGTAAGTGGTCTTCGTAAGGTAGGTAAATTCGGCTAGTAATCCAATATTTTCACCAACTCAAATCAGTTCCATAATATGAAATAAAAAAATAGGAAAAACAAGATAGTATAATATTGTATGTGTCAAAGGAGAAAATGGAAGATGATTGAAAATGCACTCACAAAAATGGAGCTATCTATTAGCTCTCAGATGTTATTATTTGACAAAACAATCCTTGTCACTGGATATGGAGTGGATGATCAATCAATCACAGCTTTGTAGTACTCAGAGGGTGGGCATCTCACATGGAATATATAAATGTGGAGACAAAAAGCCAATGGAGCCAATAGTACAATCCAATAACAGGATCTTAAAATATTTATTAAAATTAACTAAAATACACTCACAAGTAAAGAGCTTCAAATGCAGCTCTTAGTATAGGCATGAAACAGTAAATACCTAAATCTATTTTTATTTAAAAAAACATATATATATTCTTTTTTTTTTTTTCTCATTCTTGGAGTTGCCGCACTTGTAACTAAACGGTGTATTAGGGTTAATAACAACTTTAAGTGAGATAAGTTAACTAAAGAAAAAATTGAAGAATGATAGCTGAAGTGAAGGGGGGAAAAGGAAGAAAAGGAAAAGGGAAAAGACACTAAAGATATAAAAACAAAAAAATCAAAGGTCAAAAAAACTGGAAAAGAAAGTGTGAGAAAGTGAAAAGAAAATTTAAGAGGCCAACTACTCCTGAGAGTTTGAATTAGAGATAACCAATTGTGGCGAAAGTGACCTCGACACTGGTTTTTGGAGGGGCCTGTTTGCCAGTTTGGGTGGGTGGGCTGCGAGACTAACTTAGGCACTGACCGACAGAAGGTCAGGTGCCTGGTTAGTCTCCCTCCAAAAGGTGAGATATGTGGCGAAAGTGACCTTTTCGGAGGGGCCTGTTTGCCAGCCTCCTGCCCTGCAATTATGGCCCTAGGATGTATTGCCCTTTAAGGAGCTGATTTGAGTTTATTATGCTGTGTATGGCCCTTTAGGAACCGTCTGTGGGCACATTGTGACTTTGGTGAACAATTCCCCTTTAACCCCTTAAGGACACATGACATGTCTGACATGTCATGATTCCCTTTTATTCCAGAAGTTTGGTCCTTAAGGGGTTAAGACTATGGCCCCTGGAAGATATTGCCTGTTAAAGACTATTTTAGCAGATTGGATTTTAAAAGACTCTTGCTGCCCCTTTAAATTATATTGGAGCAGTTCTGCAGCTTTAAATTGGCACTTCAGATGCAGCCGAAGTAGTCGAAGTGGCCGCCATTCGACAAACGAACACGTGGCGGCGGACATCTTTGTTCATTCGAACAAGGTCAGCGGTATGTGTAGCCAAATCCATGAGACTGAAATCGGCTACACATTTCAACGAACACCGCTGACCCTTACCTTCTCCTACACTCCGTTTTCAGCTGCAGAGACCCGTTCGGCAGTTTGAACTCACTGCTATACTAAGCTAAATGCACAAACGGCCCCGTTCGTGCATTCGAATGGGATTTAGTCATTTTTCTGTGTAAAATAGACCAACCAAATCTATGGAACTGTTTTGGGCAGGAAAATGTGCTTGCGGTCGGTCATAAAGGACTCCCAGCTAATGTTTTATCTACTGGATGGATGTGTCTGATTGTTTTGAGTGTTTATGTTTAAAGTATGCTGATTCTGAATATGTATTTTTTATGAAGATTGGACGTATATTTTTTAAGTTATAGTACATGTATAAAAACTGTATTTTTCCTGCTTGTGATAATTATGTTAACCCATTGTGTACCATAATTATATCACAGGCAGAGGGGAGGATTTTGTGTATAATTGCTGGGAGTGTTTTCTGTAATGTACGGGTGTTATTGGTTGTTCTGTAAAACCCAGTGTGTGGTCCTATGTAGGGAAAACCTGCATAAAAGAAGGCCCTTTGGTGCTAAGTAAAAGAGATCTTCTTGACCCTCAATACGTAGCCTTGTCTCGTTATTGGAGGGAGCTGCTATAATCACACTGGGGATTGCTATGCTCTGCATACTCCCCATAGCTTGAATCACTTAGCTCTTTTAAGAGCTTGTTCCTGATACGCTCTCCTGGTGGAGAGGTGTTCCCCACACGGTCCTGGAGGACAGAAGCTGATCCAGGGTGGACGGAAGACGGCTAGGCTCCAGTTAAGCTACGGCGGTTGTGGAGTCTGCGGTGGTTTTGGTGTCCAGTGTGGTGCTTGTGGTCCTCGGTGCAAGCTAGGAAGAGTCTATTAACAGAAGGTTCCGTTACACCAATATCTTATACCTCAATTTATTTTTCAGTTCAGATACTTGTTTTCCTTTCACTTAAAATAAGAGAATAAGGGAAAGAGAACAAAATATATATATTTATAAATATATATAAGGGGCCTTCTATACATTCTTCAGAATTGGATAAAGAAGAATACTTTTTAGTGTATAACTAGAGTTGAGCGGACATCTGGATGTTCAGATTCGCTGTGTTCGGCCGAACTTCGTCAAAAAGTTCGAGTTCGCACCCGAACTTGACCCCAAGCCCCATTGAAGTCAATGGGGACCCGAACTTTTGGGCACTAAAATGGCTCTAAAAATGTCCTGGAAAGGGCTAGAGGACTGCAAAAGGAAGTAAAATGGGGGCAAGAGTAGGACAAGTGCCCTGCAAACAAATGTGGATAGGGAAATCACTTAAAATAACACAAAATACATAAAAATTAAAAATACAGCTGAGCCATAAAATAGCACTAGATGGAATCTTTGATTTTAGCTTTGGAAGAACATAAATCTAAATCTAAAGCACGGCTGTCTGGAGGATCACCAGAATTATCCATTTGAGAGAGGGTTGGAGTGCAGGGTATTCTCTTTCATTGTTCAAACTGAGCTCAACTCCTGATGCACGGAGAAAAGGCAATCACAAGCCTCTGCTATTGTGTACATAGTTTATACTAAGTGACCTATAGGTTGAGGAGGCGGTGACCGTGGCGGTGTAGGTGGAAGCGGCGGTGGAGGAGGAGGAGGTAGCCAACACTGTTTTTTTTAATTAGGACATTTGGGACATATAAAAAAAAGAAACATTTGCAGCCTGTGGTGCATTTCTTGCAGTCCAATAACGCCATCAGGTTTTTAAAACTGAGTTTTTAAAAC
Source organism: Pelobates fuscus (assembly GCF_036172605.1). Taxonomy (NCBI): domain Eukaryota; kingdom Metazoa; phylum Chordata; class Amphibia; order Anura; family Pelobatidae; genus Pelobates; species Pelobates fuscus. The sequence goes on along the minus strand of NC_086320.1, from coordinate 392,040,331 downwards.
TGTCCGTCTCCACCAGACGGAATGACACTTTTTCAAATGCCAGGGATCGCGGGTGGGTGGGGGGGGGGGTACTCCCTCTTTCTCTCCAGTGTTTGGGAAATTGACAGCTGAACGCTTCCATGAGACAGTGTGGAGATGCTTGGGGACGGTGGCAGACTGTCACTCTAGAGGTGGAGGAAGAGGCCGAGACAGCAGCAGAAGAGGAAGCAGGAGGAGCCTTAGACCTTTCTTGGTTTTCGAGGTGCTTACTCCACTGCAGCTCGTGCTTTGCATGTAGATGCCTGGTCATGCTGGTTGTGCTCAGGTTTAGCACGTTTATGCCTCGCTTCAGGCTCTGATTGCACACCGTGCAAACCACTAGTGTCTTGTCGTCAGCACATTTGACGGTTCTATTTGACTCAGATATGAAGTGCAGGCCCCAAATTTACTTTTTAGCACCTAAAAATTTAGAATTTTTAAAACTGCTATGTCACAGCAGTATTTGACGGTTCTATATGACTCTCAGATATGAAGTGCAGGCCCCAAATGTACTATTTATCACCTAAAAAAAATTAATTTTAAAACTGCTATGTCACTGGAGCATTTGACGGTTCTATTTAACTCTCAGATATGAAGTGCACGGCCCAAGGGCGTGGCCTGAGGTCCAAGCAGCATGGCTGCCTAAATCCGGAGCTCCTCGCCACCACGCTACTAATAGCCACTTACCGCACGCATACCGACCCTGATGGGGCGCATAAAGCGAGCGGAGCACCCCCCAGACCCCCAGGGCTGCACCCCAGACAACCTCCTCGGCCCGATGGACGGATTCCTTCAAACCCCGCTGGGGCCTAGCCGCGAGGCGCACAGATCCAAAATGGCGCCCGTCTCCCCGGCCTCCTCCAGCTCAGACCAGGAGCAGCCCACGCTGGCAGATATTGGAGCAGAGATCAGACGCCTGGCAAGTACCATGGTCACAAAAGCTGACCTGCAGTCTCTTACCTCTACCCTCACAGCATCCCTCACCTCAGCAGTGACTGCACTGAGGACCGACATAGATGCGCAGGCTCTGGAAGCACAGGCTCACACCACGCGGCACCAAACATCAGCTGCTGACACAGCCCTAACAAGACAGGGCAACATGCTACTGGCCCTGCACCATCAGGTGGAGGACCTGGACAACAGGAGCCGCCGCTCCAACATCAGGGTAAGAGGGGTACCTGAGCAGGAGGGAACAGAAAATGCAGAGGTCCTGCTGACCGGGCTGTTCCGACAGATACTAGGGGGAGAAGCGCCAGCGGAGATACGCTTTGAAGGGGCACACAGGGCCATGAGACCCCAGGAGGAGTTTGCGGCCTTCACTCCTTCCCCATAAAGGAACGCATAATGCTCTCCGCCAGAACACGGCCCACATGGCTATACAAGGGCACTGAGGTCTCTCTATACCAGGACCTCTTCCCTGCCACGTTAGAAGCGCGACGAGCCCTCAGACCCATAACAGCTGCCCTCAGGGAACACAATATTCCATATAAATGGGGCTTCCACTTCAGCATAGAGGTGCGCCACCGCAATGAGTGGGTAGCCGCACACTGGCCGGATGAAATCCCACGTTTCCTGCAGCGTCTGGATATACCACCTATAGCTGTACCGGACTGGATCCTGGAACCACTGGATAGAGAACCCAGACCCCAGAGACCACCCCGGGGAACACGGCGGGACTCCAGGGAGAACCACCCGGGCGTCACGCCCCCCCACCTGACTAACAGCAAGCCCACCTGTGCCCCGATGGTCCAGTAGGTCTGCACATGAAGGAATTATAGTGAAAGGCGACCCATAAGCTACACCTTAGCCACGGCAGGCTGGCCGACTGGCTTGGGTGGGCACCTGGCCTACCACTTGTAATTTTATTTTGTATTTCTTTATTTTTTCTCTTTTGGTGGGGGACGGGGATAGATCTGCCCATATTGCTACCATAGACCGGGTGGGAGGCTTCCACGTCTCACTACGGGGGTCAAGATAATGGTCTATCACCCCTTCATGTCTCTCCTACGGTGACTTGGACCCTCCATTTTTCCCTTTTTCTTCCTCCTAGAACTGGCCAGGCTGTTTTGGGAGGGGGGCCTGGGACGGGCATTACTAGCTTGGAGGGGCTCTGTCAGCCCGGGGAGGATGGCTGTAACCAGCACGAGACATGGGACATCTGCCTTCTAAGCTACTGCCCCCTACACCTGAACCCTTCAAGCTGTTGGCTACGCCTGGACTGACCATGATTGGCGGAATGCAGGACACTCTACTAAAGGTTTATGCGGGGATGGGGGGGAAAGAGGGCGGAGGGGGATTGGGGAGCTCAGTATACAGGGGGATGGGGGTAGGGTGGGAGAGTCTACATGAATCATTATCCTATAATAAAAAAAATAATATATAAAAAAAAAAAAGGGGGAGGTGAGGGGGGAAATGGGAGGAAAAAAACAAAGTGGAAAAAAAAGTAAAAGAAGGGGGGGACAAGTTTAAAAAAAAAAGGGAAAAGAGAGAAAAAAAGGAAAAGAATGGAAAATAGTAAAAAAGAGAACAATAAACAGATAACAATGCTCCACAGGGGCGTGGGGGGGGGAGAGGGGGGCATCCCTAGGAACTGTGGAATGTATACAGGCCATTATGTAACCAACTGTCTCAAATCCAGGCCTACACGCAAAGGGAGAAATGTAATGTATATTATGCATTTTACCATGTACATGTAAACAGGCTTTTATATACCCGACTATCTCAAGTTCAGGCCTCCTTGCGACGGGTGAAATGTCATGTATGTTATGCATTTTCCCATGTGACATGTATGCACCTTCCCCACCTCAGGTAGGCAGATAACATTGGCCTAGCTCACCCCCTAGACAACTGACACCCCGTGTCACACAAAAAACACAGCATGAGCTGCTGCTGGTGATGGTGACTTGGCCCCCCTCCCGACACCCAGTGGTGTATTTTGGATTTGTGCTGCCCTAGGCACAACTAAATTTGGGCACCCCCAAAATCTAAATCCCCCCCCCCCCCCAATTCGGGTCAAGGACACTTTTTTGACTGACAGACACATGCCCTCATTGATACATGCACTGTATACACTCACTGACAGACCCAATGTGCCAATGACAGATACAGTCATTGGCACACACACACTGACACACCCATTCTCACTGAAAGACACACGCACACTTTCAAGCAATGGACGCGCACAACTTGACCGGCAGACACCCCTATTTACAGGCCTAAACCCTCCAGCCCGAAGTTCCGATGTGCTCTCTCCCCGCCCCACCATACAGCAATGCATGACGACCTGCACTGACTCATACTGCCCCCACAGCGGACTGTGATATAGGCAAGGTTAGCCCCCACCAAGACCACACCGTGTCTCCTAAAAAGACGACATATGACCCCCCTATCATTGAGGTCTACTTAGGCTGACGATACAATTCACTGTATACACTAATCCACATAAGTGACATATGACTAATGACGAGGTGGCTGAGCACCCTTAGGTTTCCCACGATTCTAATCTAACTCTTCACATAGAAGAGGAATCACCCAGAGTGGTGATGCTTGCCGGACACACCCACTAACCCCGAACATATTCGTGTAAACAAACCCTTCCCACGGGGAATCGGTAGTTGGACGCTGATGGACTTGTTCTAGCAGACCCGACTGTCGCTTGCCGCCATGGTCACACAAAAACTCCCTCCTAGAAGGGTTACTTGACACCTACATATAGGTGTAATTGCCGTCTCTCATCAGAGGCGAGCACTCTAATTCTCATTTACTAACTTCAAATCTAACTGAGGTAACGTCGCTTGGAAGGGGAAGGAGAGTGAAGGGGTGATTGTTACCCCCTCCATTTTCTCAAGCTATCTCTTAACACCTCCACACCCCCTTTTTATTTTTTTTTATTTTTTTCCCCCACCCTCTCTTTTCTTTTTTCTTCTTTCATCCCCCTCTCTCGCTCCTCGCTCTCACTCCGCCTTCCCCCCCGCGCCCGTGCAGGACTCGATGCTGCGAGGAATCGCCATGGACCCTCGCCCTCTCACGACCTACAAGCCGACCCATACCGAATCTTATACTTGAACTGCCATGGTCTCAACATCCCGGAGCGCAGGACACAACTCCTACGGGACCTCTACATCAGACGTATATCTATAGCCTTCCTGCAAGAGACACACTTCAAAGAGGGTGCAGCCCCAATGCTGAAAAGTAAGCACTATCCCAATGCCGCCTGTAGTAACCATTCAACAGCCCGCAGGTCGGGGGTAGCTATCCTCCTAGAGACGAAGGTACAATTCTGCAAAGCAGACCGACTGTCGGATGCAAATGGCAGGTACCTCTTCCTTAAAGGAGATATTCAAGATAGACTTTCACAACAATCTACGTCCAAACAATAACCAAGCCCAATACATACACAAAACCCTCCTCAAGCTCTCCTCCTTTACAGAAGGAACCTTGATCCTAGGCGGAGATTTCAATGTACCACTGCACCCTCTTACTGACTCGTCCACGGGACACAGCTGCATAACTCAAGGTGCTCTCCGAAAAATACTGAAATCCTTACGGAACCTTCGACTGGTGGATTGCTGTCGCACAATGCATCCCGACGACAGAGAATACACCCACTACTCCACGATCCACAAACGCTATTCGAGATTAGATTATATATTCATGCAACAAGAACAGTTGACGACAATTCAAACAGCAGAGATAGGAGCTGCACAATGGTCTGACCATTTACCAGTCATTCTGAAGATAGATTCCCCAAGGATGCGCCCAACCTCGTGGGCATGGAGGCTCAAAGACTCGCTGCTGCTTGACCTAACAGTAAGGGAACAGGTCTCCGAAGAGCTCAATTCATATTTTACACTCAACGCACCAGAAGACCACACAACCACGATCTGGGAGCCGCATAAAAGCGTTATTAGAGGCACACTGATGCAAATGGCTTCCAAAAAGAGAAAAGAATCTCTACGACAAATAACCGACCTTGTGGACCGCATATCTACACTCGAGACACAGCATAAAAGATCACACCTTGAGTCAACATACGCGGAGCTGCTGGAAGCCCGGAGACAGCTTCAAACACATATGACGACCTGTCACTACCGTTCATTGCAACGCTCGAAGGCCTTCTTTTATCAACATGCTAACAAAGGCGGGACGCTACTGGCCAGGATGCTTAAAGATCCTCAGGGACTAGCCCAGGTCAACAGACTACGGCAACCTGATGGCACAATCACACAATTTCCGGATAAGATCGCCTCGGAATTTCGAACATTTCGAACAAAAACAAGTCGAGCGCCAGGCCCAGACGGCTTCACCCTAGAATATTATAAGAAATTCCAACACATCTTAATCCCAAAACTTACCAATGCATTCAATGCTCTCATCGAGGACGCTCAGTTCCACCAGGAGTCACTGGCGGCTACAATCACGGTTCTCCTGAAGCCAGGGAAAGACCCTGAACTATGCAGCAGCTATAGACCGATCTCCCTACTCAATGTGGATGCAAAACTACTGACCAAGATATTATCCACCAGGATCGGAGGCCTACTGCTGAAGCTAGTCCACCAGGATCAGACGGGATTCATACCCGGACGCAAGGCCAGGGATAGCACTCTTAGGGTCCAATCCATCCAACACCTGGCGAAGCGGTCGAAAGACAACCTCCTATTACTCTCCACAGATGCTGAGAAAGCATTTGACCGGGTAAACTGGTAGTTCCTTATGGCTACGCTGTGGGAGATGGGCTTCGGGGAGAATAATGAAGTGGATAGGAGCCCAAGTGCCAACCCTTTCTGATCTGGAACGGAACACGGTAGGGATGTCTGCTCTCTCCTATGCTCTTCGCCCTCACCCTTGAACCATTCCTGGAGGCGGTGCGCAGATCAGATGAGATTCTAGGATTCTCCAACAAGGGCACTACCCACAAAGTAGCGGCGTATGCAGACGATCTTTTATTTATTATCAACAAACCCGAGACCACCCTACCTCACTTGATGTCGACATTTGAGACCTATGGGAGATATGGGGATTTAAACTGAACATACCCAAATGTGAGGTACTTAACATTTCGACCTCACCGACACAAGTCGACATACTGAAGCGCCAATTCCCATTCAGATGGTGCTCGACCCACATGCAATACCTGGGCATAGCCCTTAACAGGGATCTGGGAGATGTGTATCAGACAAACTTCCTCCCCTTGCTACAAAAAATACAGCGAGACTTACCCATATATTTTGTGGTTCGGCCGTATAGTGATCCTGAAAATGAACATACTGCCCCGGATCCTATACCTCTACCAAACGATACCTCTAGCCATACCGACAGCATACTTTCAATCGCTTCGGACCGCTATGATACGATTTGCGTGGAGTGCGACTCAGACAAGAAATCCTATGCCTGCCACGAGCGTGGGGTGGAACGGCACTCCCGGATCTCCGCAAATACCATCATGCTACAGTGCTACAATGGGTTTTGGAATGGCATACTCACCCAGCACACAAACAATGGATTTAACTAGATAAGAACCACATGGGGTCGTCACTTCTCACTTCAGTATGGAACTCGAAGAGACCTCCGCTGTCGCCCCTAGACTGCACCTCCACTGTGGCACAGACGCTAAAAACGTGGAACAGCATCAGAATCCCACAGCTGTCTCCAACACCGAGCCCGATGATACAGCTACCATATAACCCTCAGATAGGAAGTGGGCTACCGCCGACATCTTGAGATGCTGAATAACACAGGCATACTACCACTACGGGAATTGATAGAGAACAACCAACCGTCCACAATGCAAGTCTTCCGCTACACACAAATTAAATATTTCTTCCAAACCCTCTCGCACAAAGAAGCCCTACATAGGGACCTGACGTGGTTTGAGGCACTCTTTGACCGAAGGACCAACCTAGCCAAGTCAACATCCCTCATTTACCAACACCTCCTTGTAGGTCACCTGGAGAACGTGGACACCTTTCGCCGACGCTGGGAACGCATTCTAGGTACATCGTTCACCGCAACTAAATGGGAAAAGATCCTGGTCCTACATCACAAATGCTCCTCTAGCTCCAACTATAAGGAAACCAATTATAAGCTCCTATCGTTCTGGTACAGAACACCCGACAGCCTGCACAGAATCTTCCCGGCAGTACCCGACACATGCTGGAGATGCGGAGAGGGACAAGGAACGATCTTACATATCTGGTGGGAATGCCCACGCATCACACTGTTTTGGGACGAGGTCAAACGACGAACGGAGGAAATACTGGGGACGGACGGCAGATTCGACAGAGAGACAGCTCTCCTAGACTATACAACAGTCACCATTGGGGTGTATAGAAAATCCATACTCTGACACCTGCTGAATGCCGCCAAGGCTTTGATTCCGCTGCACTGGAAGCAAGATGTAACCCCGAAGATTGGACTATGGATGGAACAGGTGGAGGAGATATACAGGGCGGAATCGATACACGCCTCATTGATAGGTATGGAGAAGAAGCATGTTGAGAGATGGCGGCCGTGGCTGGCCTACGTGGTAGGGCAGGGTGTGGAGGCCGGGGGGGCAGGGCCCGTGAGGGGTACCCCTTTCTCCCCCCTCCAGCCGCGCCCCAGAGCTGGTGACACCAAACTGCACGGAACACCACAGATCCAAGAATACCACTGGCACAACTCTGGTGCTCCTCGAGACCCCCCCCCCTTTTTTTTCTCTTATCTTTCCTCTCTCTTCCCCATCCTCTCCTGTCTTTGTGTTTTCCTTTCTACACCACTTGCTCTCTTTCCCTGCCCTCGCGCAAGAGTCTGACCTCACTAGTCTCAACCGCAGTCAAACAGGAGGGTATGGCAGGCTTGGGCCTCAGGTGTTATACGGATGCTACGCTAACTCACTACTGCCCACTATTATAGACTACCCAACTGATTATACCACCTGTATGACAAAACAGGGCCTGCGCGAGATGTGCGCGGTCAAAGGAAATAAGATCCAATGGAAACCCACTATTTATCAATATTGTATGGGACGACGAGTCCCCCCTACAAATTAAACTTTTAGGTTAGCTATACCACAGACACTATAGTGGCCCCTACCCGCCTAGAAGATACTCCTAGGCTATATGCAATCATTATGATAACAGGCGAATCTTGGCCACGTACTACACAGTCACTACCTGGCTCACCCAGAGGTGACACACTCACCCCTTAATGTACGACCATAGGATGCTGACGTCTGCATATTGTAACATGATGAGTTTACCGATACTGATACTGCACCAGGGCCGGACTGGCCCCCTGGGATACCGGGAAATTTCCTGGTGGGCCACGGCACCTGGGGCTGGGCTGACAGCCCTTATCAGTGATTAGGCACAGAGCCCCATGGGAGCAGGGGGAGCCAGGCGGCCGGCACAGCTCACACATGGCCGGCCGGGATCATTTAAAAAAAAAGAGGGAAAAAAATTGCGGATGGGGCGGAGCCTAGTGTGCGGCAGGGGCGGGGCTTAGCGTGCAGCGGGGCGGAGCTTGCTGTGCGGCCGGGGCCTGGCTGACTGCAGCATGGGAAGCAGGAGGGAGTCCCTGCTTCCCCAACAACCAGCCTCCAGGAGCTCCAAGGGATGTGGAGGTAAGAAGCAGGTCAGTGTGTCTGTATGTGACTGCCTGTGTGTGTGTGTGTGTGTGACTGCCTGTGTGTGTGACTGTCTGCCTGTGACTGTGTGTGTGTGACTGTCTGTGTGTGTGACTGTCTGTGTGTGTGACTGCCTGTGTGTGTGACTGTCTGCCTGTGACTGTCTGTGTGTGTGACTGTCTGTGTGTGTGACTGCCTGTGAGTGTGTGACTGTCTGCCTCTGTGTGTGTGACTGCCTGTGTGTGTGACTGCCTGCGTGTGTGTGTGACTGCCTGCGTGTGTGTGTGTGTGTGTGTGTGTGTGTGTGTGTGACGTCCTGTGTGTGTGTGTGACTGTCTGCATGTGACTGTCTGTGTGACTGCCTGTGTGAGTGACTCTGTCTGCCTGTGTGTGTGACTCTGTCTGCCTGTGTGTGTGTGACTGTCTGTGTGCGTGTGACTGTCTGCCTGTGTGTGTGACGGTCTGCCTGTGTGTGTGAGACTGTCTGCTTGTGTGTGTGACGGTCTGCCTGTGTGTGTGACGGTCTGCCTGTCTCTGTATGTGTGGATGTTTGCCTCAGTGTCAGTGACTGTCTACCTGTCTCTGTAAGTGTGGATGTTTGCCTCGGTGTCAGTGACTGTCTGCCTGTCTTTGTATGTGTGGATGTTTGCCTTGGTGTCAGTGACTGTCTGCCTTTGTGTGTGTGCATCTGCTAGTGAGTGAGCGAGCGAGCATCTGTGTGTGTGTGTGTGTGTGTGTGTGTGCGCACGCATCTGCTAGTGAGGGAGCCTCTGTGTGTGTGCGCCTGCTAGTGAGTTTGTGTGTGTTAGTGAGCTTGTCTGTAGTGAATCTGTGTGTTAGTGAGCTCTTCTGTAGGGAGCATGTGTGTGTCAATGGGCTTGTCTGTAGGGAGAGCGTGTGCGCATCAGTGAGCTTGTCTGTAGTGAGCGTGTGTGTGTGACAGTGAGCGTGTCTGTAGTAAGCTTGTGTGTGTATCAGAGTTTGTCTGTACTAAATTTGTGTGTGCCAGTAACCTTGTCTTTGTGTGTCATTGAGAGTGTCTGTCAATGAGCCTATTTGTGTGCATCAGTAAGATTGTCTGTGTCTGCATGTGCGTATGCTTTACTGTATAATTTAATTACCCTGAAAGAACTAATATTTTGAATTAGAAGAAGAAATGTATCAATATATATATATATATCCAGGCAATTAAAACAGTTGGCTGCACTCTCAGATTTCCTTAAAACGTAACTTTTTTAAAAATATTTAAGAGAAGATCAACGTTTCAGTCCCTCTTGTGGACTTTCATCATGATCCTGATGAAAGTCCACAAGAGGGGATGAAACGCTGATCTTCTCTTAAATATTTCAATAAAAGTTACGTTTTAAGGAAATCCGAGAGTGCAGCCAACTATTTCAATTGCCTATATATATATACACACACCCTACATAGCACAATGACTTATGGGGCTGGCATAGATTTTTTTTCCAGGGCTGTTTTGTATCCCCAGTCCGGCCCTGTACTGTACTACCTTCTAACTGTTAATATTGTTTAGGTTTACATTCTCTGCACTGGTGGGGTTGGGGTTGATCCCGGTCCTCAGCCTGTGGCCCCAATCACTAAAACACATTCAAGACCCGGCGCTAAAGCCATCCTGATCTGCAGCCCAGGTTCTTCACCTAAAATCGCGGAGGCCATGTGCGCAAGTGCGAGGCTCGAGGGGCTTCCAGCGTTTTCCCCACACTCAATTTAATCAGTGCGGATTACTGGCACAAAATACAAAAGATATACGGTAAGTGGGGTAAAGTGCAGAAGGCAGTGCAGGCAAGCCACTCTATGAAGGGATCACTCCCAAATCCCCCAGAAACAGTAGATACAAAAGGTGTATAAATATAAAGATATATAGATATACAGGTGAGGGCGCCACTATCACAAATATGTGGGTTATAATTACCACTTGGTCAGCAGAGATGACATGTAAAAAGAAACATAAACATACATAGTGAAGTATTTAATGGTATATAAATAACAATAAAAAACAAACTCACAAAGAGAGTGGCACAAAAATAAATGTTTCTAATTTGTGCACAAAATCTTTTAAGCCTAAAAGTGTGTGTGTGTGGGGGGGGGGGTTTATTCCCCAGTCTCTGGAAGGGGCAGTGGGTACCTCTTGTAATTCAGTCCAACCGTTAAGTAATGGTGGGGTAGATGAGGTAGATCATTCTGAGGTAGATGAACACAGACTCCTAATGCCAGCCTCCTTCTTTAGGATAAGTATACTGGCACAAGCTGACCGATATCTGCAGCGGCCTGCCACACGCACACACCATAGTGCCCCAGCACAATGCCTACCCCTGGAGACTCATAGCAGGGTGTCGGCTCTTTTTAGGTGCAGGGCAGGCCCGAAGCAGGCGGAAGAGATGGAGACACATCAGGCCAGCACACAACTCGCAGCAACTGCCATCGATAAATTATCTGCGAAAACCTACCCTCAAGTCGGGCCGGGGAGCGGGTCCCCAAGGTAAGAAGCCACATCCTCTCCCTGGATCGTCATACCGCACCTCCCGGTCAGCAGTAAGGGAACCGCAACACACACAGATAGCTGGCTTGCAGCATGACTACGCTGAGCCCACAGAGGGTATCAGCTAAGCTGAAATTCAAGAGGACACTTTGCATCGATGTCCCAATGATCCAATTCTACTTAGTATGTGCATTGCATAATTATGATCTAAGTTTCTGTGATGGGCCAACCAGACTGATCACATCCATGATTGACATTAGGGGTCTCTGGGGTGAATTAATCTCCCATAATTATTGCAGCTACCCAGCTTATTACAAGCAACATGTATTTACTCACTTATATTTCTCTAAGCTGGAATGTTTAATCTAACCTATCCTAGTCTGTCCTACTAGTTTTCCAATCTATTCCTAGTACCCGTTAAGCAATAGACACTTGATAATGCCTAAAGTTAGCATGTTTAAAACACAAAATTGTGCATGTGTTCTCGAATACCCCAAATGTGAAGCGTGATAATATGCCTGAGGATTGTCGTTGGGGTACCTCAGGCTTGTTTGTAATCTTCTTATGCACGGCAAAAATAAAAAAATAAATAAAAATTAAAAGTCTGGGTTATTATTGTATAAAACACAAATTATTCAATTGTAGGAAAAAAGCACGGGGAATAATTAAATAGTTAAAAAAGAGACTATAAGAAATGTTCATCTTTTTATTTATTTTTTTTTATTTATAATATTTTATTAAGTTTTTAACATAGATATATATAAACATTCATACAAAGACATTGTCATTTTTCAAAGAGAAATGGTACAAAAATTGCATATTAAAGTTCTTTCAATTGCAGTACAAATTCTATTATTCAGAACCAGTCTTTTTGTGTTTTCCCCTTCTTTTCTAACAATAATTCCATATCATGCAACAGACAAATACAAAAAATCAAAACATTTATTCTCCGATGTTGACATTACATATGGATTTTTGGGTATTCGGTTCCGTTTTCTACCATCATTCCCCATCCCCAAATGTCCAGTTTATAAGAATAAAAATTCTTTTCTGTAAACTTGCGCAGCCTATCTTAATGAGGTGGTCAGACTCCATCTGCCTGTACTAAGAAGCACCAAGCTCTCTATGTCAATTTTTTCCCAATAAAACAACAATACACACACACACCTTTCGCTATACCAAGATTCGAGGGGGAGAGGGTTAGGGGGAACAAACTTTTTCAAGCGCTATGAAGCACAATAACCAGGGTTCAAGAGATGCTTGTCTCCAACCGTCCTTTTATACTACAGAGCCTTAAATTTGTATACCTATCGGTCTATCGTTCTTATTTTCCCATAACCTTAAGACCCACATCATGTGTTGTTGCAAGAGTCATGGAGAGAAAGACTGGGGAAGACTCTATGAAACGTATTACGTTTCAGTCATAATTTGGCAATTTTCATTCTGAAGAAGATGGTATTAAGTATGTGTAATAATTTGTTAAGGCCCTTTCCTTTTCTAATTCCCCTTTCCTCCTTCCTCTTGGTTATAAGTCCCTTTCTTAGATGTTTCTACCTTGCCCTAAATTTCCCTATTGCCCTGGCCCTCTATTAACAAAACCTAGGGGAAAAAAAAAGAAAAAGAAAAAAAAAAGAAAATCACACTCCCGCCGAGGGTCAGTCCCGAGTCAGTCTTAAGAACCCGAAGGGCAACACACATCCTTCTAACTACTAATCAGGTTTCTCATAACCACAAGTATCTTAAAGGTGAATGCACAGGGTTCACCCCCAGCCACAGATCCATAGCATATACATCTTAGTGTAAATTAAGAATCATTTCTTCTACCTAATTTTATAATCCATTTCTGCCATTGTTCAATTCTCGGATTAAAGTAGTGTTCTTGTCTTAATATCCCTATTTCCATTTTACAGTTATTCAAGACCTGCTGTTTTATCAGCTCCCAAGTCGGGGAGTCTGGATTTTTCCAGAATCTTGCAAGAGTAGCTTTAGTTTCAATGAGAATGTGGATTATTAACTCTTTTTTATCCTTTGGAATTATAGGCCAGCCCAAGTGCAATATCATAGAACTACAGGTGTAATCAAGATCTACCTCTATTACTTCCCTGCAGAATTTCGCTACCTTTTGCCACAATGAAGATATAATCGGGCATGACCACCATATATGGACGTAGTCTGCTCTCAATGAAGCGCAACGCCAGCAGAGATATTGAGATCCTGGGTATATTTTTGTTAATTTAGTTGGAACATAATGCCATCTATTGATGACTTTATAATGACTTTCCGTTTAGGCAATGTGAAGCTTTCAGTACCGCTTTATTGGCCTTAAGCCATTCCTTTCTCGTAATTATAATTTGTAAGTCTCTTTCCCATGCTTTTAAGGCTGGAAATTCAGGGATTGCCTTATACTTACTAAAAAGTTTTAAGCTTTTAGAAACTAAATTTTTATTATGTCTGATGTTTATCAAGTCTACAAAAAGTTGTAATCCCTCGGAAATCTCAGTTATTCTGTGTCTCATTAGAAAATGTTTTATCCTTAAATACGCAAAACTTTCTCTATAAGAAAGCAAAAAAATTTGTTTAATCTCCTCAAAAGGTCTAATTTGTTGCTGTTGGAATAGCTGATCTATTCTATTAATACCTTTGCTTAACCATGGCTCTAGATTTAAATCCTCCATATTACTGGCCAATACGTGCAGTGGTAGATCAATGATAATTTTATCTTCAATCTTGAGTCTTTTTTTCCAGATTCTCCATTGACCCAATAGGTTAGCTAGGATTATACCCATATCATCTTTCTCAAACTTATCTATACTCCAGAATAAAGTCGTTAAGTCCGGAACTGCCGCTTTCCTAGCCTCAATTTTTTCCCATGTTTCACCACAAGAACTCTCTTTCATAGAGGAAATAACATGCGCAAATGAACAAGCTTCATATATGTCCATAATATCAGGGATTCCCATCCCTCCCAATTTAGGCTTTAAATTCAGAATTTTTTTATTAACTCTGGGTTTTTTCCCCAGCCATATATATTTGTCTAAAGCAGCTTGAATCATCATGAGCCATGGTTTAGGCATTTTCAATGGTAACATACGGAATATATAACTCCATCTAGGAACCAAATAAGACTTTACAATGTTAATTCTACCTGTCCATGATATCTCTGCTGTTCTCAAGTCCTTTAGTTGTTTATTAATTTGCATCATTAGAGGTAGAACATTATATTCCATAATCCTAAAAGGATTACTGGAAATCTTAATGCCTAGATAGGTAATACATTTTTTTGCCCATTCGAAACTATATTTCGCTTTAATATATATTTTCTCTTCCTTCTTTATATTTTTGGCAAGAATAGTTGTCTTATCTACATTTAACTTAAAGTTGGAATAGTACCCAAATTCATAAATCGCCTTTAACAATTCGTCTATTGATAATATAGGGTCTGATATAGTGATTAGGACATCATCTGCATAAAGTAAAGTTTTAAGTTCCTCTTGACCTATTGTTATTCCCTTTATTTTCTCATTAGACCTGATGTCACAAATCAAGGGTTCTATATATATCAAATATAGCAGCGGGGACAGAGGACACCCCTGTCTTGTCCCATTTCTTATGTTAAACCACTCAGAGGTTATTCCCCTACCGATTGTTCTTGCCATTGGGGAGCTATACAGGGCCATGATAGCGCTCAGAATCCAGCCTTCGAAACCAAAGGCCTTTAATGCCTCCCAAAGGAAGTCCCATCTGACCCTGTCAAAGGCCTTCTCCGCGTCCAATGACAGGGCCAGCAATGGAGTACCCGATTCTTGAACGTGTTCCAAAATGTCAATCACTGTCCTTATACTATTATTTGATTGTCTGTCCTTCATAAATCCAACCTGGTCTCCATGGATTATGGACGGGAGTACTCTTTGTAATCTCTTTGCCAAAATACTTGCATATATTTTTATATCGGAATTTAGTAAGGATATAGGACGATAATTCCCCACTGATTCCGTCGATTTATCTGGCTTTTGTATGGGGATTATATTAGCATATAGTAATTCGTTGGGCAAATCTTTTTCTCTAGCTATGCTATTGAAAAGATCTTCAAGGTGTGTTACCAACACGTCCTGGAACTGTTGGTAAAATATATTTGGGAAGCCGTCCGGCCCCGGTGTTTTGTTTTTTTTTAAAGACTCTATTGCATTTATTATTTCTAGTTTTGAAAAGGGTTCATTAATAGAATTCAGTTGTTCCCTTGATAATTTTTTTAGGGTTTTATTTTGAAAGTATGTTTCTGGTTTATAAGGGGGTTCAGGTAGATTATACAATTTTTGGTAAAATGAGTTAAATGCTTTACCTATATTTTCAGGCGTTAATTGGATGCCATCATCTGTAATAATTTTTTGTATTAATTTGTTTAATTTCGCACCTTTAACTCGATTTGTGAGCATTTTATTTGCTCGATTTCCTTTATAGTACCATTTTATTTTTAGATATTCGAGTTTTTTTGAGGTTTGTAAAAGTAGAATTTTATTGATTTTATCTTTTATTAATCCTATTTTCTCACTTATCTCTATATTTGGATTATTTTTGTTAAGTTTTGTTAGTTTATAGAGAGACACATATAATTCTGTCAGGGAAGCTTCTTTTTGTTTTTTCTTGATTGTACCTAATTTAATAAACTGTCCCCTCAGCACGGCCTTATATGTACACCAAACTATGGCATCTGAAGTTCCTTTATTCTTATTCTCCTCAAAAAAATTGTTTGTTAATTCTTTTATGGTATTTATATCTTGAGCCTCCCTAAGAAGGAATTCATTTAGTCTCCAACTATTTCTAATTTTAATATCTGGTGAGATAGTGAGATCAAGTATTACTGGGTTATGATCTGACCAGGTTACGTCATGAATCAGAACCTTTTTAGTCTTGTATGAGACCTCTAACGAACCCAAAAACAGATCTAGTCTAGAATAGGTACAGTGTGCTTTCGAAAAGCAGGTATAGTCTTTTTCTGATGGATGGTTTATCCTCCAAAGATCTAATAATTCATAGTTATTTATCAACATTGAAAATTGCATTGAGGATTTCTTTCCCCTTTTATCTTGCGTTACCCCTGCCAATGAGTTCCTATCCAACGTGCCATCCAGAATACAATTAAAATCTCCTCCTATAATGATTTTACCCTTTTTAATTTTTTCTAATTTACTCAGCACCATTTGTATAAACTGAACTGAATTAGTATTAGGAGCATAGATGTTTACAATAGTGAATTCTTCATCCTGTACTTTACATATGGCTAAGATGAACCTACCATTTTTATCTATATCCTGGTATGTGACTTGAATATCTAAATCATCTGTCGCTAGTAAAGCTACTCCACATTTCTTTTTATCCTCTAATGATGAGCAGATTTGGATTTTAAAATTTTTGGGGATGAAACGTTTTATATCTTTCCTTAGCCAATGAGTTTCTTGTAGTAATACAACTTTTGCACCTTCCTTTTTAATATATTGATACACCATGGCTCTTTTAGTTGGGTTATTCAGGCCCTGTACATTCAGCGTCATAAACTTAACCATAGTCTAAGCCTTTGAAACTCGAGACCGTACCCCCCGGCGGGAGGGAGAGAAAAAGAAAAGAAAAAGAGGGGGGGGAGGAAAGCACATAACAATTACATTCATATGACCTCATGTAAGTCGAACATAAGGCCACACATACCCACATTTTTTGTAAAAAATTCCGTCTCCACTCCCACTTAGTGGAAGACAGAAAATGCATCCCAGAACTCTGGGAATACATCCACAACTCCACAACGAAATATGGAGTTACTTGGGGGAGCATGAGAAAACCCTCCCCGAGAGTGCCGCTGGTGTCCATATATACCCAGCGGGAAGGAGAAGGGAAGAGAGAAAAAAAAAAAAAAAAACCTTTTATGTACATATCAATCATAAACCACGTTGTGAAAACTACTTTCAATATAATTTCAATTTCCTATAATACATCGTACTTTCCTTATGGTCTAAAAATTACTCTAGACCAATAACATCTCGTGTGTTCATCTTACTGTTCAATTTACTCCAATAAATGTACTTATATATATATTATCCCATTTCCCTTTGGCCAAAAGTGCCTTTAAGTGTGATTATTTCAATTTCTTTATACCAGTTTTATATTACTAAAATCTGTCTTTACAGTCTAAAGTGTTATCCATACAATATCTTGTGGACCAGATAGCCAATTTAACCCTTAAATTTACCCCCAAAAATACAGTAAACACACACAAAAAAAAAAAAAAAAAAAACCTTTTATGTACATATCAATCATAAACCACGTTGTGAAAACTACTTTCAATATAATTTCAATTTCCTATAATACATCGTACTTTCCTTATGGTCTAAAAATTAATCTAGACCAATAACATCTCGTGTATTCATCTTACTATTCAATTTACTCCAATAAATGTACTTATATATATATTATCCCATTTCCCTTTGGCCAAAAGTGCCTTTAAGTGTGATTATTTCAATTTCTTTATACCAGTTTTATATTACTAAAATCTGTCTTTACAGTCTAAAGTGTTATCCATACAATATCTTGTGGACCAGATAGCCAATTTAACCCTTAAATTTACCCCCAAAAATACAGTAAACACACAAAAAAAAAAAAAAAAACAAAAAAAAAAAAACCTTTTATGTACATATCAATCATAAACCACGTTGTGAAAACTACTTTCAATATAATTTCAATTTCCTATAATACATCGTACTTTCCTTATGGTCTAAAAATTACTCTAGACCAATAACATCTCGTGTGTTCATCTTACTGTTCAATTTACTCCAATAAATGTACTTATATATATATTATCCCATTTCCCTTTGGCCAAAAGTGCCTTTAAGTGTGATTATTTCAATTTCTTTATAACAGTTTTATATTACTAAAATCTGTCTTTACAGTCTAAAGTGTTATCCATACAATATCTTGTGGACCAGATAGCCAATTTAACCCTTAAATTTACCCCCAAAAATACAGTAAACACACACAAAAAAAAAAAAAAAAAAAACCTTTTATGTACATATCAATCATAAACCACGTTGTGAAAACTACTTTCAATATAATTTCAATTTCCTATAATACATCGTACTTTCCTTATGGTCTAAAAATTAATCTAGACCAATAACATCTCGTGTATTCATCTTACTATTCAATTTACTCCAATAAATGTACTTATATATATATTATCCCATTTCCCTTTGGCCAAAAGTGCCTTTAAGTGTGATTATTTCAATTTCTTTATACCAGTTTTATATTACTAAAATCTGTCTTTACAGTCTAAAGTGTTATCCATACAATATCTTGTGGACCAGATAGCCAATTTAACCCTTAAATTTACCCCCAAAAATACAGTAAACACAAAAAAAAAAAAAAAAAAAGATATGTGTACATTCTCCTACTCTTCACTACTACCTAGTAAGTTTATATTAGTGATTTCAATATTTGTGCTTTAGAGATTATTTTGAAGCAGTGTTCTATCATACAGAGGATTCCTATCAATTTAACTAATCAAATTACACCCAAAAGTGTCCATATCTATCATTATCTGTGGGTAATCTCGTTCTCCTCTGAGAGGATATACTTTCACGTGAGTGTCATTTATATATACCATAACCTATTCCCCTGTTATGTAAAAATTATATAAATTATGTAAACAATTTTCAGTATAGATATTGCAATTTCCCATGTACCAACTGCTAGATTATACGCCTTTATAAGCTGTAAGTAACCCGATCAGATCAATACCTTGTCAGCCATTTACAGTATAGTATATCTGGTTATTATATTTACATCAGAGGAGAGAGAGAAAAAAAAAAAAAAAAAAAAAAAATTCATCCCTTAGTCGATCCGCTGGCATGTCCAAACTTATTGATTAATTTTGCATGTGGACCTCCTGTAGCCATTTCCTGGCTAAATCTGAGTTGGCAAATACCAGAGTTTTTGCTTCATGAGTGATAATTAATTTTGCTGGGAAAGCCCAGAAGTGTCTAACATCATTTTTCCTTAGTGTCTCCAGAACCGCAGCGAATGATCGCCTTTTCTTCCTCGTTTCATATGATAAGTCTGGGAGAACTTTTATGTTCGCATATTCTTCCTTTTTACTGCCTTGCCTTGAGGTTTTTCTTATTTCTTCTCTAAATAAGTATGAGTTGCAGCAAACCATAATATCTCTGGGAGCTTCCATTGGGAGATTTTTAGGTTTTGGAATTCTATGATATCTCTCTAGAAATTTATAATTATCATCCTTCTGAATGCCCAGTTCCAGGAAGTATGAATCCAAGAATGCTTTTATTTTTTCTTGTGTGATACTCTCCGGGATGTTCCTTAATCTTAAGTTGTTTTGTCTTGATCTGTCTTCAAGATCATTTATCTTTGATTGTAGCTGTTGGATTTTCTGGTTTATTTCTCCCTGTTGCTGCTGTTGGTCTTTAATTAGTGAGTCAATAAGATCCATTTTTCTTTCGACTTGGTTAATTCTGAGGCCTATCTCTTTAATTTCCTTTTTTAAATCCTCATTATTGCTGAGAATTTCTTGTTTTATTGCTAATAGTTGCTGGTCTAGGCAGATTTTTAAAAATTCTGGCGTAACCATCGAGTTTTCCATTTGAGATGTTTCTAATTGGGATATTTTTTTCTCTCCCGCTGTCAAATTAATTTCTTTCACAGAACTCTCTGGGAATGATCTATCTGTTTGGGGGGAAAAGAAATTAGAGAGTCTTTTCTCCGTCTTGTTCTCTTTTCTTTCAACCTTCTCTTTATGTTCTTTATCTTTATCTTTGCCAAGGGACACTTTATTTTCTTGATTTCTTCTGGTTGACATAATCCCAGAGATATCATGCAGCACAGAGAAAAAAAAAAAAAAAAAAAAAAAATCACCAAAAGTATATCAGCTTAATTCCTTGTGTGAGATAGTTAGTCAACGAAAACGTGTTTCTGCAGCTTTAATAACGTTTTGGTTTATGTATCACGTTACGCCCTTAGATAATTGTTTGATTGATTAGAATTAGTTTTTCTTCTCTCTACTTCATCTTCATGGCATTTTTATTCTTGAATTCTTCTAGTTGACGTAATTTTAGTGATATCGTGCAGCACAAAAAAGAACAAAACAAAACAACAAAAAAGAAAAATCACCAAAAATATATCAGCGTGAGTCCGTTTAGTCAATGTAAACGTATTTCTTCAACTTTAGTGACGTTTTGACGTTTTAATTTATGTATCACGTTACACCCTTAGATAATTGGTTGATTAAAATTAGTTTTCCTTCTCTCTACTTCATCTTCATAACTCCTTTTTTTATTTTTTTCCCTTTTTCCTTTAAGAGTATGCATTCATAGGTGGAGGTTCTTTATATGCACTCTTTACTTTTTCCAAGCTATGGTGTTTAACACTGTTCAGTTTTAGGATAAATTATGGGGAATCATGGGTTTTCCCCCTCCTTCGCTTCCAATACACCGTTTCCCAATTCCTTCTATATTTATGAAGGCATGTAAATGTAAAAAAAAGAAAAGTAAACTAAAATATCACTTTCTCTGTCTTACTTTTCTTCCGCTTTCACTTTCCGTTGAATTATTTTTACCACCCCACGTTTAACTAGACCTGGGGGGAATTACTGCAGCGGGGAAAACAAGAAAAAAATTCCAAGATATTATATTGCTTTGTCGGGTGCTGAGTGCTGAGTACCAATATGTATAATTGTTGTAATTGGTATAATTCTCACCCGTCTTCCTTAAACTGCATCCGCCAATCAGCCTTAAGTTACAGCCAGCAGCTTAAGCGTGTAGTCATGAGTAAGAAGTCCAATGCTCACAGGTCTCTGCCCCGACCTCAGCAATAATAGGGCGCCTCTATTTCTCCCGCAATACATGTATCCACTCGGGTCGAAGGCACGACCGGGCTAATCATGAATCCTGGATCATAGATCTCGCGTTTCATTCAAATCTCCTCCGTCCGCCATCCGACTCCCACGGCACTCTCGGCGGGCTTCACTCCCTCCACCCCCCTTACGTAGCGCTCGCGCACACGCGTCCTACGTCATCCCCCCTCTCAATAGACACTTGATAATGCCTAAAGTTAGCATGTTTAAAACACAAAATTGTGCATGTGTTCTCGAATACCCCAAATGTGAAGCGTGATAATATGCCTGAGGATTGTCGTTGGGGTACCTCAGGCTTGTTTGTAATCTTCTTATGCACGGCAAAAATAAAAAAATAAATAAAAATTAAAAGTCTGGGTTATTATTGTATAAAACACAAATTATTCAATTGTAGGAAAAAAGCACGGGGAATAATTAAATAGTTAAAAAAGAGACTATAAGAAATGTTCATCTTTTTAGCAGTATTAGGGATAGCCGCTAGTTCACCCTCCCCCCAATCTCGGTTTAAGAAAAAGGTTGAATTTTATTATGTTATATAATATAACATAGGAATGTGGACATTTTCCCTTTATTGGACCTACCTGTACAGTGGCGGCAGCAGGATTAAGAACAGACTCACTTAAGGTAGAATCTTTGTGCTTTGGGTAATGAATGATAATGTCTCACCAGCGGTTCCTAGTGGACCCAAAGTTGAGAATGTATGGGTGATTGGATGTATGAATGAAGGCTGGGAGAGGATCTCGGTGGGGAGTGTGGAATGGTGGTGGGAAGTAGTGCAAGCGGGGAATTTGTTTGTCTAATGTGAATAAATCTAGTCTCTATGAATGTTAGGGGATTGAATTCTCCTCAATAACGCAGAATTTTATATGATCTCCTAGAGGAAAATAGAATTGATAAAGCGTTAACACAGGAAACCCACGGGAATGTAGTACCAACTAAATTATGGAGATATATTAAATAGCGACATATTTTTGCTGCAAACTTGGAGCGTCAAAGGAAAAAAAAAGAGGGGTGGCCATAACTTTATCTAAAAGAATTAAATTTGAGCAAATAATAATAATAATATAACAATAACATTAAAGATAAAGCTGACATAAACAGAAATCAATTATATGACTGTTGGAGAGTAAATCATTCAAGGGGCCGTGACTATAAAAATATTTCTCAAGTACATCAGACATACACTAGAATTGATTATTTTTTTATGAAACCCAAACACTTTAGATTTTTATAGCAAATGTGAGAATAGGTTCAATTTCATGGTCTGACCACACACCAATATTCATATCACTTAAGAACAACCTAGAATGTAGTTTTAGAAATAGATGGCGACTCAATGAAAGTCTGTTAAATAAAACTGCTAGGGCAGAATGATAGGGATGGGGTGTCTAATCCGATCTTGTGGTGTACTTTATAATGTTATGTGAGAGGTCTTATAATAAAAATATGAGAACAAACAAAAAAAATGCATGGAGAGACATTGAGTAACTTACACATTAAACTAGCTAAACTGGAGAGACAACACAAGATCGCCTAGGACACCTTTACCCTACAAGTAATTCAAAATGTGAGGGATCAGATAGCAGACTGGTTCCTTGAAAAAATTAACAAAGCCATTAAAATTGTAAAGCAAGAATGGTACTACGCAACCAATTGAACGAGTAAAAACCTATCAAATAAATTAAAGAATAAAAGAAATACAGAAATATTTTTGAAAAAAATTAGTGGTTAATAACGGGAAACACTTATTGACACGAAAACAGATTGGGCACACATTCAGGAAATACTATAGCTCCCTATATAATCTTAAGGAAAAGAATAGTGGTGAGAGCATTCAAATAAAAAAACAGATAATATTACCCACTTGTAGGATAACACTAAAAGGGAAAAAAAACACAATATAGGGTAATAACGTCAAATTAAAATAAAATTAAAAAAAAGGGCAAATTACACTCACAAACGAGGGGCCAATTAGAAGCTGGCCCAAGCTACACGCCTTGAACAGAAGAAATCTCCCAGAGACTGGAACAGGGACAAATTATAATGGGTGTCTTCCCAGGGTAAGTGCAACACACAGGAACGCAGGTTGTAGATTGCACACCAAATTTAATATAAATTCTTAAAACAAAGTAAACTAAAATTGTTGAAACGAAAAAATAACAAACTTAAATAAGGAAAGTCCCATAAAACTTGAAATAAATGTCCCAAAAACGTCCCCCGGAGTTTACTTTGTTTTAAGTATCTTTTTTTTTATTTTATTTTAATTTGACGTTATTACCCTATATTGTGTTTTTTTCCCTTTTAGTGTTATCCTACAAGTGGGTAATATTATCTGTTTTTTTATTTGAGTGCTCTCACCACTATTCTTTATTTTATCACTTGTGTTCTTTCTAGTGGTTTATTGTGGCCCACTAGGGTGATTGTAGCACCAGAGTGCAGATTATCTTTTCACCGTATACTTTTGTATTTTGTATAATCTTAAAGAGATTGATTACTCAAAAATGTAAATTTCTAAGTTCTTAAACAAATTAAATCTTCATAAAATGTCATTGGAAAAATTAGAATATCTGAACAAACCTCTTTCTACACTTGAAATTAAAAAATGTAATTAATACACTTAAATCTAATAAATCACCAGGACGAGATGGTTATTCAACAATATTTTTTTTTTTAAATTGAAAAGTAGTTTTTACCACTATTATTAAGAACTTTTAATCAATTCACTGCTAACAATGAAATTCCAACAGAAATGTTGCAAGCAACAATTACCCCAATACTTAAACCCAATAAGGACCCTACCTCCATCACAAACTACAGACCAATCTCCCTTATCAATTTAGACATAAAAACCTAAAATCTAAGTCTAGCGGAAAGACTGAAACAAATCATTCCAGATTTTATTCATTTAGATAAATGTAGCTTCGCCAAAGATAGAGGAACAAAGGACAATATCAGAACATTGTTCAATATTATTTATCATATAAATCAAACAGACAATAGTTTGGTACTGATGGCCCTCGATACCGAAAATGCGTTTGATCGAGTCAATTGGAGTTACTTGGACGCAGTATTTGAAGCCTTCGGCATCGAGGGCTCATTCAGAAAAGGGATCATGTTATTATATACTACACCAACAGCTAGAATTGCGGGGTACATATTATGATAATGTCTCACCAGCGGTTGGTTCCAAATAAAAAAACGGTACAAGGCAGGACTGTCCATTAGCCTCAATTTTACATATAATGACTATGGAACCATTGGCTAATATGATTAGGCAAGCTAAAAATATCAGTGGTATAAGGATTGGTACAATAGAAAGTAAGTTGACATTATATGCAGATGATGTCCTTTTAATGCTTACAGATTCATTGAATTCAATACCTCACATAGTACAGATTATAAAGGACTTTGGCAGAAATTCCACTTATAAATAAAAAAATTTAAAAAGTCCGATAATACTAAACAGTGTGTCTCCTGATGATGCAAAATATAAAAAAATGTAAGTTTAAGTTTGACTGGCACTCTAGATTTATAGATTATCTGGTTATAAAATTAAATATGGATCTGGCAGAAACAGTAAAAGAAAACTATCGGTTAAAAATGTTAACATTTAAAAACACAATATGGATAACGCTTTAGTTCATAGACCAATCTGGCTGGAGATAGAGAAACATGACTTAAAATAAAATTGGAGTCATTTTATTTATTTTGGTAAATATCAAAAATGAAAAAATAATTATGACACTCTTTCCTCAAATCCAATAATATGAGCTCTTCCTATAATTATATTTAATTTTAAGGAGAATATTTTGGGTCTATTTTTTCAGATACTCAGATTGAAATATTAGAGTATGATATACAAAATATTAATCCATTAGTATGGAGGAATAAGAATATTAAATCTTTGGAAGAAATAACCCCATATGGGACATTATCTACATTTAATACTCTTCAGAATAAATGTAATCTTTCAACAAAATATTTTTCAACTATCTCAGAGTGAAGAATTTCATCATAAAAAAACAAGATTAAATGGTAGAGTCCTCTAATTGAATGTTTTTTTTTTTTTTTGTAAATTCTTTATTATGACGAACAGGTGAGTACAGAATCACAAATATTCATACACCACAACAGTGTACATACGGTTGGTCAGTTCGTAAAATAACATTGAAAATAGGCATTGTTGTCTTCTGATCATACAGCAAGTGTCATATGGCTGTCAAGCAATCAGTAAAGCATAGGCAATTTGAGCAAGTTAAACAATTTAACGACTATAGATAGATGCATCGTTAAGAGCTAAAACAGTTCCAGTAAGGGGGCGGGGCCGGACCGCCATGCTGACCGGTCGCATGCAGGAGAGGCTCCGGAGTAATCTGGCCTCTTAAGCTACACTCAGAAGCTTTTGACCAAAAACAAACCCACACACAAACTCACAAGGCTGCGGCAGTTTTGGTCCCCCTGGAGGGGATACGAGGCTTCGGGGGCTGCGGCCTACTCAGAAGAGGGGCGAGGTGGACGGCCGCCACCATGCCCCCCCTTCCAGCTGCCACACACCGACTTCCTGAGTCGCTTGACGGCCCCGTTCACCCCCCCCCCTCTGGGCCGGGGGGGTCATCCCGGTCCCCACTAGGGAATCTACAGGCTGCGAGGAGCCTAACACCCAAGGCCTACCTTGTAAAATGGCGGCGACTCAGGGCACCTCACCATAAGAGCTGAGGTCCCGCCACTGACCCCGACGGAGACCCTTACAGCGTGTCCGACGATACAATAAGAATCGGAGCTGAAAGCAATCTACCCGGCATGAGTTCTAAATCTGTAACACTGCACTGAGAAGCTGGCCCTCGTGGCGCAACTAAGATGGCGGCCGATCACTTACCTCATACTCCAAGCTGGCCTTCAGGCCTCCAAGCCATAGGCGCCATCAGGTTACTGCTACAGATCCCCTACAACACCTTGCAGAAACTTTCCTGTGACGCTGGGAGAAAACTCATTAGCGTGCACTCACTAACTAGATGCTAGATACCAGCGGTGTTGCAAGCCCATGCCTTACCTCGGCAACCGGTCGCAGTAGAGGGTTCAGCACCGGAGAAGGAACCGCACTGAAACTGATACCTCAGCAACTATTCCTTCCCTTCCAACGACTTCAGAATCCGAAGGCTGCATCATCGAGGTGCCCGCGGAGGCCCATGTCGCAATTAACTACTCACTAAGTACCTCACTACATAGCCTAGCTCACATTCACGCAAGGCAGTAGTTTAAGTGACCTGAGGACTCCCTATGTCTGCCTTGGTGTAAAGGTGTAGCCCAGTGGTTATCTTATCCTAATTTAGCTAACGTTAAACGTTTGTTTGTTTTATGTTATTCAGCCTTTATATGACGTGCATAATGTTTCCAAATTGTGATATTGTTTTTTGTTGATTAGGCTCTCTTAACTAGTAGCCGGTGTTGAGGCGTTATAACTCTCATCTCACTCACCTGACGACATACTATAGACTACCATAAAAGTGCAGAATGTGACACGGCATACCGCCATATCTTGCTCTTAGGGTATAGTTAGTGAAGACCTAGTACCTGCATTAACATAGCTTACCTATGATTGAATATACGTTAACAAATATACTATGTAGTACCTTAGCAAATGTCATGAAACTGTATAATCTGTGACCATATCAAAAACCTGTCTATGCTGACTCATATAGCTACGCGTGCTTAGCCTGAATGTAATGTAAATCATTACTATACCATGCCCTGTTTTAAATGTGTTCCTATCTTGATATCACACAAAAAGAAATAGTGCAGCATATCTTGACTATCCATACCAAATGTCTATGACGACCTAATCTGTTGCACTAGTCTTTGTTTATGCCTATAACTTACCCTGCACTCTCCTTCTTTGTCACTCCTCTGAATACTCCTACCTGACGTATGCATCTTGTTAAATCTTGTTAAATCATTTAAACTAAACGAGAACCTAAGCTGTCGACATATTGATCTCATTAATCTAAAAATGTGCCTTGACAAACGAATGCCACGACTTGTACTGCAAATGTCTATCAATTTTTCTTGATGTCGCTGTTGTGGCGCACCAAGGCTTTTTGTTACTCTTGTGCACAACAAAAATAAAGAATAAAAAAAAAAAACAAAAAAAAACAGTTCCAGTAACATCAAAAAACAATCAAGCAAGTTTAAACAAGGGGATATCACTGGCATATAGACCTAATAACCAAGAGAGTAGGTATCAGCTTCAGTCTCAAACATGGTTAGATGTGGCATATATGGCTGAGAGAACCTGCGTATCCCCAGTTGGGTGTAGTGTCGAAGATATGTAGGTATTTGTTGTTGAGCTAAGTGTGTTGTGTTGCAGGCGAGATTGTGAGTTCCAAGCACATACAATGCACCACTAAGGGCGCCACCCCCAAGTCCGCACCTTAATCTGGGATCTCCTGAAGATGGAAATTCTAGCAGTTACCTGTGTTACAGAAGTGGTTTGGGTGTGTCTGTCTACTTCAGTAGTCCGTCAGTCAGACGTCTGATGAGGTGCCTTGGAGAGTCGTAGGGCGTAAGTCATATTCCCATCCTCTCGTCGGTCTGGTATGTCATACTTTGGGGTCACTGCTCAGTACGGTCAGTTCCCTAGTTGTCTCTATAGTCAGTATTTGGTGATGGTACTGGTACGCCTCCCTGTGATCTACTGCATATTTCGCCTATAGCTCGCGCATCCTCACAGTCGGGTACCCCCGATCCGACCTCCCTGGGCCCAGTCCGGGCCGCCGCCACTGAGTCCCAGAAATAGGTCGCGTGGGATTGAGTAGAAACCTTGTATGTTGCGAAAAAGAGAAAAAAAAAAGCGGGGGGGGGGGGGGGCGGTGGGAGGGGGGATAGATGTGAGGGGGGGGGGTGGGGGGAAGGAGGGTTGGGTTTATAGGTGGCACCATACGTCAGCGCGCGCCCGGGCACCCCTGGACCGTGTAAGATAGTGTGCATTATGGTCTTTCTGCTCCCAGTCGTGAGAGGTATACATACCACGGAGTCCAGGCTTCGACATGTTTGGTGCTCCTTCCGAGCAGTTCTGCATAGCGCGCCTCGGCCGTGTGTATGTCCTCTACCCTCTGAAGCCAGTCTGTCACAGTCGGTGGTTGAGTTTGTTTCCATTTAGCAGGTATGGATGCTTTGGCCGCATTAAGTAGGTGACGGGTTATCGATCTCTTGTATTGGGCTATTGAGCCTTCCGTGTGATGGAGTAGGGCCATTTCTATGGTGAAGTCAGGTAGGTCTCCCAGGATGATTGTCATTTCCCTTTGTATGTCCTCCCAAAACGGCTTAATCTTTGCGCAATCCCACCAGATGTGTCTTATTGTGCCTGTGTGGGTTTCACATCTCCAACAAGTATCTGTAGATCCCGGGAATATTCTATGTAGTAGGGATGGAGTCCTGTACCAGTGGGAGAGAAGCTTGAAGTTGACCTCCTGGTAGTTGGTACTGATGGAGCTCTTGTGTTGCAAAATCAATATCTGTTCCCATTGTGTGTCAGTGAACGTCCTATCCGTCAGCTCTTCCCATCTTCTCTTGAACGCCGTGTTCCGTGTGCGGTCTCCTGTTATTAGCTGTTGGTAGATGACTGAGATTCCTCCATCGGCAGCGGAGCCGGTCATGCAGGAGCGTTCAAACCACGTCTGTTCTCTATGTAACGCCACCCTGTTGGGGAGGTTGTAATAAAAATGTCGTAGTTGTGCGTAATTAAATCTGTGCATTAGCGTCGGTTGTGGTATTCCACTCCATTCCCGAAGGTTCCGTATTCCCGCGTTACTTAGGACCTCGAATATCGGGACAAAGTCGCTATTTCCCTCTATAGGCCAGGAAGAACGATGTAGTCCTCCACCTATCTCCGAATTATGAGTTATCGGTATCAGGGGGCTCGGCTGTGGGGAGATATGTTGGTTTCGTCTCAGATGAGACCATGTCTTTAAAGTTTGGGTGATGGGTGATTCAGCGCCCAGCTTTGATGTTACGTCCGCCGAGTTATGCCATGTGAGTCTGTGGAGGGCTTTGTTCATGCCTTCTCTATTCAATGCCACCCATAATTTGTTATCAGATGCCACATGCCAGTCCCTGATCCGCTGCAGTACCGTGGCATGGAAGTATTTGCGGATATCTGGTAGAGCCAGGCCCCCCCAATTCTTGGGTAGGCATAGCTTGTCAAAGCTGAGTCGTTCCCTTTCTCCCTTCCAGACGTATTGTATCACCGCCGACTTAAGAGATGTAAAGAATCCTGGCGGGATGTGCCAGGGAATGGTGTGAAAATGGTAAAGTAGCCGCGGGAGAATGTTCATCTTTATTACCGATATCCGTCCCTGCCAGGAGATGTGGTCGTAGTTCCAGTTCTTAAGGTCGTTTAGTATTGTGCGCAAGAGGGGGATGTAATTCTTGGCATACAGTTCTTTCGGGTTCCTGGGTATCCAGATTCCTAGGTATCGCATCTGGTCCTGGCACCAATGGAAGGGGTACTCACGTTGAATTCGCTATCCTGTGTTCGTTGGGGTCGAGACGTCTAATAGTTCGCATTTAGTTAAATTGAGCTTCAGCCCTGATAACTGGCCATATGTATCGAATTCTCGCATCAAGGCCGGCAGGGATTCAGCTGGATCGTTCACGAAGAAGAGCATGTCGTCTGCATATGCAGCTACCTTATGTTCCTGGGTCCCATGCTTAAACCCTCTGATCTCTGGTGTATGCCTCACCCTATCCAAGAACGGTTCCAGCGAGATGGCAAACAGGAGTGGCGATAATGGGCAACCCTGTCGTGTGCCATTGTGAATGGTGAAGGTGTCCGTAAGCGCACCGTTCACCCTTACTCTGGCGCAGGGGTCTGTATAGAGCGCTTCTATCCAAGTCATCATCCCTCTTCCTAGTCCCACTTTTCGCAGCGTCGCCATCATGAAGCTCCAGTTTACCCGGTCAAAGGCCTTTTCGGCATCTGTTGAGAGCATTAGCAGGCCTGATTTCTCTCTAAGGGCTAATGCTTGTATGGAAAATGCCCGGAGTGTGCAATCTCTGGCTTCCCTTCCCGGGACAAAACCCGTTTGATCTGGATGTATTAAGCGCGGCACATACTTTTGTAGTCTGGTGGCAATGATCTTGGTGAAGAGCTTCACATCCGCGTTGAGAAGCGAGATCGGTCGGTAGCTACTGCAGTTTTCGGGGTTTTTGCCAGGTTTAGGAATTACCGTGATGGTAGCTGCTAACGTTTCCTGATGGAATGTGTCTCCCTGCTGGAGTCGATTGAGGGCTGCCATTAGGTGTGGCGTAAGAATGTCTCTGAATGACTTGTAGTATCCCGCCGAGAGTCCGTCCGGTCCCGGGGCCTTCCCTTTCTTCGCTGCCTTAATTGCCGCCTGTACCTCTTCCGTGGTGATCGGGGCCTCTAGTAGTTCTGCTTCGTCTGGTGTTAGAGCGTCAGGTTGGAATCCTTGTAGGTAACACCATGTTGCGTCATGTAGGTCTGCTCCGCGGGCATCGGGGGGTGACGGAGTGGAATTGTATAGTCGTCGGTAGTAGTTACAGAATTCGGTGGCAATCGCTTCTGGGAATTGTGTAAGTGTGCCATCGGTCTTCCGTAGTTCATGTACTTGCGCCCTCGTTTGTTGGGGTCGGATCATGCGGGCTAGGAGTCTCCCACCTTTGTTAGCATGGATGTAGAAGAAGGCCTTGGATCGTTGTGTCACCCTATGATGTTTGCTGGCTACCAGGTCCGCCAGTTGTCGGCGAGCATCCAAAAGTGAGCGATAGTGCTCTTCGAGTTGTGATCGCTTGTGTTGTGCTTCCAGTCTGGAGATCTGGTCGGTGAGCTCCGACATACGTCGCTGCGATTCCCTCTTTTTACGAGAAGCAATCCTGATGAGATGACCTCGAAGTACACTCTTGTGCGCTTCCCATAGCGTCACTTTTGACACCTCTTCCGTGTCGTTTTCCCTGAAGTAGTTGGTGAGATGTTCTGTCAGGGCAGCCTGCACT
The DNA here is from genome assembly GCF_036172605.1 of Pelobates fuscus. NCBI lineage: Eukaryota > Metazoa > Chordata > Amphibia > Anura > Pelobatidae > Pelobates > Pelobates fuscus. Next base: position 392,009,290 of record NC_086320.1, on the reverse strand, counting down.
TCTGGGTCTGATAGGAGCGACTCATTTAGTCTCCACTCCGTCTTGGTGGGCCTGAACAGCGGGGAGTCCAGCTTCACGGACACTGCGCTGTGGTCCGACCATGGTGTTGGCGCGATTGTTGCTGACTGTAGGTGTTGTAGGCCTTCCTGTTGTATAAGAACATAATCAATGCGAGAGTATCTCCTATGTATGGCCGAGTAGTGCGTATAATCTCGAGTCGTTGGATGTATGGTCCGCCACGCATCCACCAATCTCGAGTCCCGCATGGTCTTCTTTATTGCCCTGATCGCGGTTTGTGGTATACTACTGTGTCCAGTCGAGGAGTCCAGCAACGGATCAAGCGGTGCGTTAAAATCCCCCCCTATGATGAGTGAACCTTCCGTAAATATTGCCAGTTGGCGGAATGTTTTGCACAGGAACATCGCCTGCTTTGCGTTTGGCGCATAAATAGAGGCAAAGGTGTATGTCTTCCCCGTAACCGTGCCCTTGATAAAAAGGAACCTACCGTTAGGGTCTGTCTTTTGGTCCAGCAGAGTGAAGGCAAGGTTAGCGGCCAGCAGTATCGCAACTCCTACCTTTCGGGCTTCGGGGTGAGTGCTGTGGTAGTTGATTGGGTAACCTCTGTCTTTCAGTCTATGGGTATCCAAGGATTTGAGGTGCGTTTCTTGTAGCATTGCTACTGAGATCCGCTTGCGATGAAGTTCTCTTAGGAGGTGTGTGCGCTTCTCAGGCGTGTTAAGGCCTCGGCAGTTCTGCGTGAGGACATGTAGAGGTGTTGCCGTGTACGCCATGGAGTGGGTGTGGGTGAGGTCACTGGTGTCTCCGTGGCCGTGTTCAGGTGTTCTGGGTCCAGTGGCCCGCGCGCACGTCAACTGCCGGTGGGGGAGGGGGGGGAGATGGATGGGGAAAAAGAATACAAGTACAGTTAGAGAAGAGGGAAGGTAGAACCTTCGTGAGTTACGATTCCCACGAGTTGGGGGCGGCCCGGCCCACGCCCAGTTCAGTCCGTCCCAGGAGGCCCCTGGTGTGAGTGCTCAGTGGTGTGATGTCAATAAGAACTATCCCCTCAATACGAGGGAGTCCTGTGTAGCTGGGTGGATTACAAGACCGTACCGTTCCCTAGCAAGCTAGGGCAGCCGCGGTGTTGGATCCCCCAGTAGTGTGGTCTACACAGGTGTAGGTCGGGGTGGTGGTGAGACCGAAGAAGTCCAGTGCCACTGCCCAGTTGGCAGCAGAGGCTCAGTGTCTAGTGGTGTAGTAGTGTGTAAACTCTCATAGGGGTGTCCGTGTCCCACTTGTTCCTAATCTGAATTCAATGGCTAGTACAGTGAAAGTATCGATCAGTACGGTCACGTAATATGGGGGTATGGATTAACGTCTGTTGGGATATACGGTGTGAGTGGCTGCTGGTCCTTCCCTATGTCGGGATGGGTAGCCCATTGCTATCTTAAGTTAGTTCGGGTCGTGGGTCGTGTCGGGTCGGACCGGCTGCGCAGGGAGTGCGTTCCGGGTCCCCCCACCTCCCATAGCGGGCTCTGTTTTGGGTCCCCTGTTCCGAGGATCGGGAGCGGGGCTAACCGTCCGTGGGGGAGGGGGGGGAGGCGTCAGGTGGTATGGGCACGTGCATGTCTGTCCGCCGTGGGTGAACGTCCCAATTCGTGTCCATCTTACGGTGCAAGGAACTGACAATGCGGCATAGCAAATATATAACATCTCTCCTTAGTGCCACTCAGAATCCGTCCGCCGACCCACCCGCGTTCCCCCAACCCTAGATATCGTGTGCTACTAGTGTAGTCATAGGTGTAGTCCCAGTTTAACTCTCTATGTGTCCCCTACTTCCTCCGTAACCCTAGGGCACAGCAACATCCCTGCCATACTCCCGCCCATAAAGCTATCCCACCCATTACAGCCCGGTACATCAGTAGCAACGAAACAAGATCTACGTACACATATATGTCCCCCATTCGTTTCCCACCTCCCTCCATCCATCTCTCAGATAGTGCATTAGGCAGTTGTTAAGTTAGTGCTATGTCATGACCAAATCACATTAGCAGCATCAGTAAAACCACAATATATCAAGTGTTTAAGTGTCCCGTAAGTAACCAACAGTCGGATATAGCGACACAGTTCGTGTTCCACGTGCATATGTGGGGCATTCCTTCCAAGGGCCCCAACCCACGAGTAAGTCAGGCGATGTGTCCCATCCCCATCAGGCCCCCCTCCCCAAGCAACTCGGGGTAGCCTCCCTTCCCCAGGGGCATGTTAGGAATGTGTGGCAACACCCGGTCATGCGTAAGTCTCCATATATGTGCACGTGTGTATAGCATTTCAACAGTCCCATATAGCGACATAGTTCGTGTTCGTGTTCTACGTACATATGTGGGATATTCCTTGCAAGTACCCCAACCTACGGGCAAGCCAAGCGGTGCGTCCCACCCCCGTCAGGCCCCCCTCCCCATTCAACTTGGGGTAGCCTCCCTCACCCAAGGGTGTGTTAGGAAAGTGTTGCTTGGTCATGCGTGAGACCCCGTACATGTGTATGTGTGAACAGTACTTATCTGACTTCTGTGGTATGCGGGATGGCGTTGGCTTCTGTGGTTATCAGCAGGTTGTGGTATGTTGGTGTGTCATGGTCGGTCTTCCTTGCCTGGTGGGTATAGGTGGGGAACATAACCTTATTCCTCCGGGTCCGTGGGTATCAGTTGCCTGCGGGCCTGTGGGCGCCTAGGTGTGACGTCTCGTCTCCTTCGCTGTAGGTTTGGGGTGTGAATTCCCTGCCTCTGGTCCATTGGCCCCAAGATCCAGTCGGTGACCTCCGTAGGCGGAAGATTGAGGCGCTGTTGGAACCTGGGCACCTCCTCCAGCCAGCGTAGCGGGAACCAGTCGTCATGATGTCTGGCCAATAACATAAAGGGGAACCCCCATTTGTATGGGATCCCTCTATCTCTGAGTAGCGCTGTGATGGGTCTCAGGGCCCTACGGGCCTCAAGCGTGAGGGGAGACAGGTCTTGATAAAGGGCAACTTCTGCGCCGTTGAAACGCCAGGTGGGCCTTGCGCGGGCTTTGTTCATTATTTTCTCCTTCAGTTTGTAGGAGTGTAGGCAACATATAATGTCTCTCGGTGTGTTATCAGACGTGCGTGCTCTGTTAGCCCTATGCGCCCTGTCAAACGTTATGGAGTCTGGCGCATCTGGGCCCAGTATGTCGCGGAACAGCGTTTGTAGTGTTGCTTCCACGACCTCCGCCCCTTCGGGTTCTGGTAGGCCGCGGACCCTTATGTTTGATCTGCGGCCCCTGTTATCAAGATCTTCGGTTTGGCGTCTTAGGTGTAAAAGAATGTTGCCTTGCCTGTGTATAGCCAGATTTGAAGCCTCAACCCTCTCCCCAACAGCCTGCACCGAAGTTTCAGCTGCCTGTATCCTGGATGCCTGCGTGGAGATTTCGGCCTTGAGTGAGTTTACCTCCGTGCGGATCGCCGTGTGTAGATTATCAGAGAGGGTCTGCATGTCAGTTTTGGTGACCATTGCTGCTGCCAGGGCTTTTATTGCCTTTATGTCCGCACTGATCTCCGCCAGCGTGGGTGCAGCCGTCTCCGTTGTTGGTGAGTAGGCCGGGGAGTCGGCCATGTTTGCGCCCGCGGCCTCGTGGTACTCGGCGGGTGCCGGGGCCAGGTACCCATCCATGGGACCCGTTTGTGCGGCAGTCGCTGGGTTCCTGGGGGTTTGGGAGCCGTCAGGGCGTTTAGTGCGCCCCATTTCTGTGCCGTGCTGATGTATAAGCCTGCTTTTAGTTGCGGTGTGGGTCGGAGCTCTTCCCCTAAGCGGCCATCTTCGTTCGCGGCCAAACCACGCCCCCTAATTGAATGTTTTAATAAACACAATAATCCAATTCCCCCAATAACGAGACGACACTTCATTTTGAGGTCAAAGCAGAACTGACTGTACTGGCACATACAGCCTCTTTTATTCACAATCCACAAACATTGTACTGACAACAGGGTTTTGAAATATAACCAATCAATCCGTACAATACACACAGACACTCCCACACAAAATTCTCCCCTCTGCCTGTAATATGATTACTGAACACAATGGGTAATCTCATTATCACAGGCAGAGGAATACAGTTTTATAAAACATATCACAGGGACCCCAAAACATGCAATAACCCCATATAAAGTATATCCTCAGAACCGGGGGATCCGGGTGAACCACATATCCACAATTCACCCAGATCAGTTCAGTAGTTTGGAAGATACAGTTTAATGCAGATTCCGCAGAACATATACAGGGCTATATAAAAAATAATGACTGTATAATGTGTCCCCTGTTGTATAGTTTAAAACTACAGCACGATGTCTTTGTGCACCAAATACCGGCGAGATGGCACCGTGTAGAAAAGTCCAAACAGTGTCTGTGAGTTAAAATGGCCGCCATCCATTGTTCTCACCATGTGCTTCATCCATTGTTCTCACCATAGGCCTCTGATACATGAAATGGTGGCCACCCAGTAACTCCACAGTATGTCCCCAGATGGTTCTTAAAGGGCCAGCAGCAGCATAATAAAATACAATATGCCCAAATCAGTTCCTAGAAGGGCAATACATCCCAGGGCCATAGTCGCAGGGCAAGAGGCTGGCAAGAAGTCCTCTCCAGGCACAAGTGGCGGGGTTGGTTCCACCACATATACCTATGAGATTACATAAAATTAACCCAACATTTTTGTAAGTATGTTGGAGATGTGAATTAACCAATGGTTCCTGGACTCCTATTTGGTGGGAATGTTCGGTTATGAAATCTATAATATCTAATAAACAACATTTATTAAGTCTTTTATGTGGCTTTGACGTAATTTTATCTCCACAGTCATTTATATTTAATATTCATTTACAAGGAAAATATATTCAAAAATGTTTAATGCTACACATCATAATGGCAGTAAAATATGTGTTACACGTAATTGGAAAAACAAAGGCTATCCTATATGGGCATAAATAGTACAACAAGTAGACTTTCAATATAGAATGGAAGCAGGTTTTTATCAAGAAATTTACCAATATGATAAATACATGGAAATTTGGTCCTCGTGGACAAATTATAAAAATAGAGTTGGGTACAGTTCTCCAATGGGACTTGTGCTATAAAATCCTCCCCCCTTTCTCTTACCCCTAATCCGAGACATGTATGAAAGTGGATGAATGATCATCTTAGTATGAGTATTTTTTTTGCTTCTTTTTATGTTATATTCTTTTCTATGTTTCTCTTTCCTTTATTGTATTATTTAATTGTAAACAAATTCACAAATATTGTAACTATCTACTATTATATACTGTGAAAATTTGTTTCAAAATCTTTGCAAAAAAAAAGAAACAGAAAATAAACAAGAAATTCTCCATTTCCCAATCTTTAGTGGCAGATATGGTGGATTTTATTAAAAAGATAGTGGATACTGTACATTAAATGTGCTTTACTACTATACAGGGAGTGCAGAATTATTAGGCAAGTTGTATTTTTGAGGATTAATTTTATTATTGAACAACAACCATGTTCTCAATGAACCCAAAAAACTCATTAATATCAAAGCTGAATATTTTTGGAAGTAGTTTTTAGTTTGTTTTTAGTTATAGCTATTTTAGGGGGATATCTGTGTGTGCAGGTGACTATTACTGTGCATAATTATTAGGCAACTTAACAAAAAACAAATATATACCCATTTCAATTATTTATTTTTACCAGTGAAACCAATATAACATCTCAACATTCACAAATATACATTTCTGACATTCAAAAACATAACAAAAACAAATCAGTGACCAATATAGCCACCTTTCTTTGCAAGGACACTCAAAAGCCTGCCATCCATGGATTCTGTCAGTGTTTTGATCTGTTCACCATCAACATTGCGTGCAGCAGCAACCACAGCCTCCGAGACACTGTTCAGAGAGGTGTACTGTTTTCCCTCCTTGTAAATCTCACATTTGATGATGGACCACAGGTTCTCAATGGGGTTCAGATCAGGTGAACAAGGAGGCCATGTCATTAGATTTTCTTCTTTTATACCCTTTCTTGCCAGCCACGCTGTGGAGTACTTGGACGCGTGTGATGGAGCATTGTCCTGCATGAAAATCATGTTTTTCTTGAAGGATGCAGACTTCTTCCTGTACCACTGCTTGAAGAAGGTGTCTTCCAGAAACTGGCAGTAGGACTGGGAGTTGAGCTTGACTCCATCCTCAACCCGAAAAGGCCCCACAAGCTCATCTTTGATGATACCAGCCCAAACCAGTACTCCACCTCCACCTTGCTGGCGTCTGAGTCGGACTGGAGCTCTCTGCCCTTTACCAATCCATCCATCTGGCCCATCAAGACTCACTCTCATTTCATCAGTCCATAAAACCTTAGAAAAATCAGTCTTGAGATATTTCTTGGCCAAGCTTGTGTGTCTTTTTCAGTGGTGGTCGTCTTTCAGCCTTTCTTACCTTGGCCATGTCTCTGAGTATTGCACACCTTGTGCTTTTGGGCACTCCAGTGATGTTGCAGCTCTGAAATATGGCCAAACTGGTGGCAAGTGGCATCTTGGCAGCTGCACGCTTGACTTTTCTCAGTTCATGGGCAGTTATTTTGCGCCTTGGTTTCTCCACACGCTTCTTGCGACCCTGTTGACTATTTTGAATGAAACGCTTGACTGTTCGATGATCACGCTTCAGAAGCTTTGCAATTTTTAGAGTGCTGCATCCCTCTGCAAGATATCTCACTATTTTTGACTTTTCTGAGCCTGTCAAGTCCTTCTTTTGACCCATTTTGCCAAAGGAAAGGAAGTTGCCTAATAATTATGCACACCTGATATAGGGTGTTGATGTCATCAGACCACACCCCTTCTCATTACAGAGATGCACATCACCTAAAATGCTTAATTGGTAGTAGGCTTTCGAGCCTATACAGCTTGGAGTAAGACAACATGCATAAAGAGGTGTAGCGGTACTTACCCTCTCCAGGGGCCGGCCGGGGTCCTCCCTTCTCGCCGCGCGCGGTCCTGCTCCTGCACGAGCCACGCGCGGCTCAGCCAACGATGGGATCAGTCAGGCGGGCAGTGACCGCGAGAAGCGGTCACATGTCCCGCCCGACACTAAGAGCGCGCCGCGCGTCTCGGGCGCGCTCTTAAAGGGACAGTGGGAGACTAAATTAGAATCAGTCTCCCATTGGCCCCTGTCAGGCCACATTCCCCATTCACTCACGTTTTGGGGGCGTGGATATGACAGGAGCCAATCAAAGTGAACCTTAGGGTTTTTATACTCACCTGTTTCCCCTTGCTCCTTGCCCTATCGTGGTTTCTGTCCAGTTCCCTTTAGTGCTTGTATCGTTCAGTTGGTTTTTTGGTGCTTGACCTTGGCTTTGTTCCTGACTCCGCTCTCTCCTTATCCTTGCTTGCTTATCCGCTGTTTTGTCCTCTGTGTACCAGTCCTCGGCTTGTTCTACGTTACGCTGTCTCTCAGTTCCCTTGACCTCGGCTTGTTCTGACTCTGTCTTTCTCTCGTCCTAGTCCGGCCATTCTAAGGTCCGGTAGACGAACTCTGTTTCTTGTCTCTTGACTGTGAACTATTCCTGCGTGTTGGGGTATATTACCGTGACATTACGATAGGGCCATGGACCCCGCAGGTTTAGGTCAACAGATGGCCACTCATGAGGCTAGATTCGCAGAACAGGATCACCGTATGGATCAAATGGCTCAAGCCATCCAGACACTGTTATCCAGATCTGTTCCGGTACCTGTACCTACGCCTCCTGTAAACCCTATACCGGACACAGCTAATATGTCTAATGCTTCTGCACATCTAACCCCGCCACCTAGGTATGGAGGGGACGCTAAGACATGTAGGGGATTCCTTAATCAAGTGGAATTCCACTTCGAAATGTACCCACGTTCATTTCCCACTGACAGATCTAAGGTGGGTTTTCTTATGCACCAGCTTACGGATAAGGCACTAGAATGGGCAAATCCTATTTGGGAGGCTAATGGGCCTATGGTACACGACTTTAATAGCTTCCTCACAGCGTTCCGTAGAACATTTGACACGACTAAAAGGTCAAAAAATGCCGCCAGGGCATTAATGAGAATAAAGCAAGGATCTAAATCTGTAGCCGATTATGCTATTCAGTTCCGGACCCTTGCCTCACAGGTAGATTGGACTAATAATGGCCTTACTACTGCCTTTATGGAAGGTCTGTCTGATACTATCTTAGATGAGGTAGCAGCTAAGGACCTCCCTGTACCCCTGGAGGACCTGATTGACTATCTTATCGATATAGATAACAGGATCCGTGACAGGTTATATACCAGGTCCAGAAATAGACATTTTGTTCCCTTTAACTCCCCTAGAGCTGAGACTCCCGAGGGATCTAAAGGTTCTGAGGAGGAACCTATGCAGTTAGGGGTTGCTAAACTTACCGACGCTGAAAAGCTTTATAGGAGAAAGGAGGGACTTTGTCTTTATTGTGGTAGGAGGGGTCATATGAGACAAGAATGTCCCGTGCGTCCGGGAAACTATCGCACCTAAGACCGTATAGAGGACTGGCCTTGGGTGTGACATCACAGTCCTCACATTTGCCTCTTAATAAGTTACTTCTTCCTGTTTCCCTGCACCTTGATAGTAACTGCATAGCAGGGAATATACTAGCCCTGGTTGATTCCGGAGCGGCCGAAAACTTTATTGATTCCAGTTTTGTCAAGGAGAATAACATACCCACCAGAGAGAAGGAGACACCCTTGGCCGTTGAGGCCATAGATGGTAGACCATTATGCTCTCCTATTATCACACATGAGACTGTTCCCCTACATATGTCTACAGGGGTGTTACACTCTGAGACCATTCGGTTTCAGATCATTACTTCTCCTTCCTCTCACCTCGTGTTAGGGTATCCTTGGTTATGTACTCATAATCCCACCATTAATTGGGAGTCAGGACAAATAGTTTCTTGGAGTGATTCTTGCCAAGAGTCTTGTGTTGTTAAAGTCACCCCTTTGAATTCTACTCATATTCCTCCCGTGCCTACGATCATACCCTCTCAGTACCTGTCTCTTAAAGCTGTTTTTGATAAAAGGGAGGCTGAAAGATTGCCACCTCACAGGCCTTACGATTGTGCTATTAATTTATTACCTGGTACGATGCCTCCCAAAGGGAGAATATATCCTTTATCTCCTCAGGAGAATCTGGTTATGGAGGAATATATCAAGGAATCTCTAGAGAAGGGATTTATAAGAAGATCCTCTTCCCCGGCAGGGGCTGGGTTCTTCTTTGTGTCTAAGAAAGATGGCGAATTAAGGCCTTGTATTGACTATAGGGGCCTTAATAAAATCACCGTCAAAAATGCGTATCCCATACCTTTGATCACAGAACTTTTTGATAGGCTTAAACAGGCCACAGTTTTTACTAAATTGGACCTTAGGGGTGCTTACAACCTCATACGTATCAAAAAGGATCACGAGTGGAAGACTGCTTTCAATACCAGGAGTGGCCACTACGAGTACACTGTGATGCCCTTTGGTCTTTGTAACGCCCCAGCAGTTTTTCAAGAATTTATTAATGATGTCCTACGTCAATTTATACATACATTCGTTATAGTATACTTGGACGACATATTAATTTATTCTAATGATTTACAGACTCATCACATGCATGTTAAATTAGTGTTGAGAACTCTTCTGGTTAACGGTCTCTATTGCAAACTCGAAAAATGTTCATTTGATCAATCTGAAGTCCAATTCTTGGGTTATATAATCTCTGCCAAGGGTTTTCGTATGGATCCCAAGAAACTGTCTGCCATTATGGAATGGCCTCTGCCCCAGGGTTTGAAAGCCATTCAGCGTTTTCTGGGGTTCTCTAATTATTATAGGCGTTTTATTAAAGGGTTTTCTGCCATTGTAGCGCCTATAACCAGAATGACCAAGAAGGATGGTAATACTCATGTCTGGAAACCAGAAGCACTCGAGGCCTTTGAATTCTTGAAAGCTACATTTGCCTCTGCTCCTGTTTTACAGCATCCTGTCCCTTCACTGCCCTTTATTCTTGAGGTTGATGCTTCTGAGATAGGGGTAGGTGCTATCTTGTCTCAAAGAGATTCACCTGAAAAGCCGTTACACCCTTGTGGCTTCTTTTCCAGACAGATGTCCAAAGCAGAGAGGAATTATGATGTAGGCAATCGTGAACTCCTTGCTATCATTTTGGCGCTCAAGGAATGGAGACATCTGCTAGAGGGTACCAGGGATCCTATCCTCATTTTAACGGATCACAAAAACCTCTCATACCTTAGTGAAGCAAAAAGATTGTCTTCTAGGCAGGCCAGGTGGTCTCTGTTTTTGTCTCGTTTTAATTACATAATCACTTACAGACCGGGTGATCGTAATACTAAAGCTGACGCTCTGTCCAGACAATTCGAGACTACTGACAAACTCGAGGTCGATGTTACCCCTGTCATTCCGCCTGACAGAATAATAGCGACTACTGTTCTTTCTATTTCGTCTTCTCTCTTACAGACTATTCAGGCTAAACAAAACTTGGCTCCTGAGGAGAGGCCTGCTGATAAGCTATTCGTTGATATACCAGAGAGACGAGACATCTTGTCATTATATCATGACACTAGAACTGCTGGACACCCTGGTATTTCTAAGACAGTCTCAGCAGTTTCTAGATATTTCTGGTGGGCTTCCTTGCGCAAGGACGTCACCGATTACGTTAATGCCTGTAGCACTTGTGCCAGTATGAAGTCCTCCCACAGAGTTCCTTGTGGGTTGTTGCATCCGTTGCCCATACCCGAGAGGCCATGGTCCAATATATCCATGGATTTTATTGTTGAATTACCTCCCTCTAATGGTAAAACGGTCATCCTGATGATTGTGGATCGTTTTTCTAAGATGGCTCATTTTGTGTCTCTTGTCAAATTGCCATCATCCAAGGAACTTGCCTCTATCTTTGCCGGGGAGGTGTTTCGGTTGCATGGTATTCCCACTTCGATCGTGTCCGATAGGGGTAGCCAGTTTATTTCCAGATTCTGGAGAGCGTTTTGTGCAGAGATGGGTATCTCCCTCTCGTTTTCTTCAGCCTACCACCCCCAGTCTAATGGAGCTGCTGAACGTGCCAACCAATCTCTGGAGCAGTATCTTCGCTGTTTCGTGTCCCACCATCAGAACAATTGGGCTGACCTGCTTCCTTGGGCTGAGTTTGCTCGTAATAATGCTGCTCATGAATCCTCCGGTAACAGCCCTTTTTACGTTGTTTATGGCCGGCATCCCGTGGTTCTTCCAGCTGCATTCTCCTTACAGGGCATGCCAGCTCTGGACGAACATTTGGCTAGTCTACGTAATACTTGGGAGCAGGTTCAGTGTTCTTTGATGGCCTCAGCTGCTCGCCAGAAGGTTCACGCTGACAAGCATCGCAGGGCGGCTCCATCCTATGCGGTGGGAGACCGGGTTTGGCTTTCTACTCGCAATATTCGTCTTCGTGTGCCTTCTATGAAGTTGGCCCCTCGTTTTATTGGTCCTTTTCGTATCTTACATGTGGTTAATCCTGTCTCGTATGCATTGGATCTTCCAAAAAATCTACGCATTCCTAACGTGTTTCATACCTCCTTGTTAAAACCCCTCCTGTGCAACCGTTTTACTCGGCATATCCCCCCTCCTCCTCCGGTTTCGGTGGAGGGCCATGAGGAGTTTGAAGTGGCGGCTGTAATTGACTCTCGCTTGCTTCGGGGTCGCCTCCAATATCTGGTACATTGGAAGGGTTATGGGCCTGAGGAACGCAGTTGGATTTCTGTTCACGCTCCTCGCCTTGTGCGTTCTTTCCACGCTCGTTTTCCTGCCAGGCCTGCTCCTCCCCGCCCGGTGGGCGTGTCTTCAGGGGGGGGTACTGTAGCGGTACTTACCCTCTCCAGGGGCCGGCCGGGGTCCTCCCTTCTCGCCGCGCGCGGTCCTGCTCCTGCACGAGCCGCGCGCGGCTCAGCCAACGATGGGATCAGTCAGGCGGGCAGTGACCGCGAGAAGCGGTCACATGTCCCGCCCGACACTAAGAGCGCGCCGCGCGTCTCGGGCGCGCTCTTAAAGGGACAGTGGGAGACTAAATTAGAATCAGTCTCCCATTGGCCCCTGTCAGGCCACATTCCCCATTCACTCACGTTTTGGGGGCGTGGATATGACAGGAGCCAATCAAAGTGAACCTTAGGGTTTTTATACTCACCTGTTTCCCCTTGCTCCTTGCCCTATCGTGGTTTCTGTCCAGTTCCCTTTAGTGCTTGTATCGTTCAGTTGGTTTTTTGGTGCTTGACCTTGGCTTTGTTCCTGACTCCGCTCTCTCCTTATCCTTGCTTGCTTATCCGCTGTTTTGTCCTCTGTGTACCAGTCCTCGGCTTGTTCTACGTTACGCTGTCTCTCAGTTCCCTTGACCTCGGCTTGTTCTGACTCTGTCTTTCTCTCGTCCTAGTCCGGCCATTCTAAGGTCCGGTAGACGAACTCTGTTTCTTGTCTCTTGACTGTGAACTATTCCTGCGTGTTGGGGTATATTACCGTGACAAGAGGATGATGTGGTCAAAATACTAATTTGCCTAATAATTCTGCACTCCCTGTATAGCAGCAAATACATAAGACATCAAGGTAGAAACTAGATATGTGCAATTTGTATCGGTCCGCATTTCGGGTAATTCGGACATTCGGGTGCTTCCGAATGTCCGAATAGCTGAATTGCCGAAGTGCCAAAATTACCGAATTTCCGAAGTGTAGTAGTGTCGAAGTGCCAAATTGCTGAAGTGCCGAAGTTCCGAGGTGTCAAAGTGCCGAAGTTCCGAAGCACAGTATTGCCTAAGTACTAATATACTTACCCAGTGAAAGAAGAATGTTACATTGTATACAATTTTAAATAAAAAGTATACAAACATAGCCAGGATTCAGTTGTAAGCGTTTGCAACACTTACAACAATCAAGTAACATACATTTATATAAAATGTAAGTTACTTAGCCAGTCATGTAATGACAGGAATGAATAAGTAGATAACTCCCTAATTCCCACGGTATTAGGGAGCTATCTGCTAAAAGGCTGAAAGACCTAAATTGGTCTTTCAGCCAAATTTACTAATACTGGTGGGGGCCGGGGGGGAGGACGTTAGGTCCCCCCCAAATTTGTATTTAGGGCCCCCACCCACCGCTCAAGGATGGGGGCCCGGGGGGAGGACATTAGGTCCCTCCCCCCCAATTTTTATTTAGGGCCCCCACCTGCCGCTCAGCCGAGCTCACTGACTACTGCTTCCGAGATTATTATTTACTACTGGGATAGGCAAGTCACTCCTATGTCTGGGCTATTAAATTTTGGCTCGGCCCCAGTGGGGAGGACAATAGGTCATCCCCCCATTTTTTACTTTAGGGCTCCCACCAAAAAAGGGAGGATGACCTATTGTCCTCCCCACCGGGGCCAAGCCAAAATATAGTAGCCCAGACATAGGAGTGACTTGCCTATCCCAGTAGTAAATAATGATCTCGGAAGCAGTAGTCAGTGAGCTCGGCTGAATTTCAAATCATACTAGCACTAGCTGCACAATTCTAGTTACCCTTACTCTCTTTGCTAAACCTGTTCCTGCTATTGCTATCCATGTCAAATTGCTATTTCAGTTTTCTAGTATAAGGACAAAATAGATACTTTGTTTCCATGACCACAGTGTTGCAGTGAAACAGTTCCATTTTCTCATTAGCGATCTTAGCAGGCAGAGTACTCATTGGCAGCAGGTTATCCAGCCAAATCATTCTGCTCAGATCTATCCTTCTAGTTGGGACAATACTAGTATTTTATTATTCTCTCTGTTAATACTTTCTCTGTACCCTATATGTTTTCCCTCTCCTTCCTTTTTGGGTGATGTAGTGCCACATATTTAGAGCTAGCTATTTCTCTAGACCCTTTTTACTTTTTGACAATATTAAAAGTACATTTTGAAACACTATAGAGGTCACTGGACAGTTTTGTCTTTCCTTGTTTAACATTCATTCCTAAGGGTTATCCCCCCCCCCTTTCTCTGCCCATCATTATTCCGTATAGCTTCAAACCCCTTTTTGTTTAAAAGTCTATCAACCTAAAATGACAAGATTCTGATTGCGAGGGTTCACTGATACTAAGTGTACTTGGAGATACTGTGGAGGTAGTCTGAGGTATACAGGAGGTGGGAAAAATGTAAGATTTGTTTGATTGAAATCACTCACCTCATTGGAATGGCAGACTTAGTTCAGTGTAATAGTTGTTATGCATTTGTTTCACGTTCCACTTTTTGGAGATTTGGATGTTGTCTAATCTGTAGACAGTTCTCTATCTTGCGGCAGGAGATTGTATTTTTGAAGTCTGGGATTTGTAAATTATCTGGTAAACTCAGGCTGGAACTGCTGCAAAGCCACTGCCGCAGAGACATACTAGGAATGGCAGATGGATTACTGTAGGATCTGGTAGACTTAGAGTTGTGGATAAAAGGCATATTGCACAGTCTGTTTCTCTAGATAAATCAATGTCATCACTTTCATAGTGTAGTTGTGGTATGCAGACAGGCTCAGACACTTAATGTAGTGGTGTTATGGAGACAGACTCAGGAACCGAGATTGAGAAAACACCATCCGCTATGTCTAAGGTGTGCAAGACTGCAGCCAATGACAAAAAAGACAAGGTGAGGCATGAAAGGAAGCAGTTGATTCTATCATAAAAGGTGTGGAGTTGGACAACGTGGCTTTGTAAACCATCTTCCTGGAGCTACTCCTCGCAGATACAGGATGTGTGTATTTTAAATAATGTTAAAAGTCACCAGAAGAAGTACAGTTTAATGTAGTTGTTCTGGTGAGTATAATCTTCTGGATGTGAACAGGAAGATTAAAAAAGAAAAGACAGAAAAGGCAAGAAAGGGGAGGGGTGGCATAAAATCTAGCCTAATAAAAGTTAGTGAGGCAAACATAGAGTCCGTTTGGGTTACGTTAAAATGTGTTAATCACACAGTAACTCATGTAGGTGTGATTTAAAGGCCCACAGGACAAATAAGAAGTTAGATAATCTACTAGTCAAGGAAATAGCTAAAATTACAATGAAGGGGTAAGTTACATTATTATTTTATTATTTATATAGCACCAGCAAATTCCGTAGCACTGTACAATGGGTGGACTAACAGAAACGTAATTGTAACCAGACAAATGGACACACAGGAACAGAGGGGTTGAGAGGCCTGCTTAATGAGCTCATATGCTAAAGGGAGAGGGGTATAGTGACACAAAAGTAGGGATAATGAAATAGGTTGCTAGAAAAGTAATGGGTGACTTTAATCTTCCTGATGTGAATTGGAAAACCAAAATAGCTGCTTGTGCCAGGAGCACACATATTCTAAACTCCCTACTGGGATTGTCTCTAAAACAAGTCGTTGAGGAGCCAACTCGTAAAAAGGCCATACTAGATTTAGTGTTAACAAATGGAGATTCGGTATCAGATATTACTGTAGTTTAGGATCCAGTGATCATCAGTCAGTGTGGTTTAATATAAGAACAGTGACTGAGTCACACCACACAAAAACAAAAGTTTTAGACTTTAAAAAAAACAGACTTTTCTAAAATTAAAATATATGTAATGGAGTCATTATCAGACTGGAGCAATTTGAATGGAGTCCAAGAGAAATGGGATTATTTAAACGTTGCACTGGTGAAGGCAAAATTTGCATTAGGCTTGTCAGTAAGAGCAAAAACATAAAGAAACCACTGTGGTACGCCGCAGAAGTGGCCAAAATAGTAAAAAGACTAATAGTAAAAAGACAAAAAGTTAGCATTTAGTAATTATAAAAAAAATAGAGTGAGGAAGACAGAATGATCTATAAGATTAGTCAGAAAGAGGCTAAGCAAGTTATAAGAGCTTCCAAATCACACACAGAAGAGAAACTAGCACAGTCAGTAAAAAAGGGGACAAAACATTTTTTAGATACATAAATGAGAAAAGGAAAGTAAAACAAGGATTAGTTAGATTAAAAACAAAAGAAGGAAGGTATGTAGAAGAGGATAAAGGTCTAGCTGACTGCCTCAATGAATATTTTTGTTGAGTATTTACAGATGAAAATAAAGGAAAGGGACCTCAGTTAGGAAAAAGGACAAATGAGTAATTTGTTACATGTGAGTTTACAGAGGAAGATGTTCTATTTCAACTGCCAAAAGTAAAGACAAATAAGTCGATAGGGCCTAATGGGATTCACCCAAAGTTATTAAAAGAGCTTAATGGTGTACTAGCAATAACATTCACAGATTTATTTAACCATTCATTGTTAACGGGAGTAGTCCCGATGATTGGAATTTGGCGAATGTTGTGCCCGTTCACAAGTAATGTAGTAGGGAGGAGTCAGGCAACTATAGGCCAGTAAGCCTTACTTCAGTAGTGAGTAAAGTAATGTAAACTATGTTAAAGGATAGGACTGTTGAACATCTAAAATCACATGGATTTCAAGATCAGAGACAACATAGGTTTACTTCAGGGAGATCATGCCAAACTAATCTTTTTGATTTTTTTTGATTGTTAACTAAAATAATAGATCAGGGTGGTGCAGTAGACATTGCTTACCCGGATTTCAGTAAGGCTTTTGACACTGTTGCACATAGAAGGCTCATACATAAACTATCTTTAAGTTTGGATTCCAATATTGTTGAATGGGTAAAGCACTGACTGAGTGACAGGCAACAGAGGGTTGTAGTCAATGGAGTATATTCGAACCTTGTGCTTGTCACCAGTGGGGTACCTCAGAGATCTGTACTTGGACCCTGTGACAAAGTGCCCTTCGCCACTTGGTCCTGGAGAGTCCTGCTTGCCAGCCTCCTCCCCTGTGACTATGACTCTTTGATGTATTTGGCTTTAAAGCCCCTATTCTACCTTCAGACAGACTATTTATGTAGGTTGCTTTATTTCTCTTATGTTTTAGTCACCCTGTACCCATTATAGGTGCAGGGTGTGTGTAATGTAATTGTTTATAGTGTGTGTGTGTACTGTGAAATGTATTGCCTGCTCTCCTGTACTGCTGAGGTTTGCTACCAACTAGGTGGATTTGGCTATGGAGCTTGTCTAGTGCCCTCTGTTGGTAGCAATATGCACTACCTGAATAGCAAGACTGGTTCATTTGCATATTCGGGTAGATTTGCATATTGCTAATTCTGCAGGCATGTGAGATATTTTCTGTTAATTATTGTCTCCCCCACCTCTTTAAAAATATGCCATTGTGTTATAATAAGTCACTGTATGTTGCCTGATATGATTTGACTGTTTGTAATTTTATTGAGTTTTCACAGCAATGTTAATGTGATGACCATATGGGCTAGTCCCAAGTAAAATTAAGTTTTAGACAGTTCTTCTTGATCCCTCAAAACGTAGCCTTGTCTTGTTATTGGAGGGAGCTGTTATAATCACACTGGGGATTGCTATGCTCTGCGTACTCCCCTGAGCTTGAATTACTTAGCTCTTTAAGAGCTGTTCCTGTTACGCTCTCCTTGGAGGAGAGGTCTTCCTCACACAGTCCTGGATGCTGGAGGTTCATACAGGGTGGGAGGAAGAGGCCTTTCCCACACGGTCCTGGAGGACTGAAGCTGATCCAGGGTGGAAGGAAGATGGCGTCTGCGGTGGTTGTGGTGTCCGGTGCGGTGCTTGTGGTCCTCGGCGCAAGCTAGGAAGCGTCCATCAACGGAGGGTACTCAGTGGTGGCAGCGGTGGGATGACTTTCTAGCGTGAGGAGCAGCATCCTGGAGACACCGGAATTATTACAGAGCAATATGGAGCCAGCAAGTCCCTGGACAGCGCTGGAAGTGGAGGATGAGTTTGACTGGAGGTTACAGAGATTCTTGGCTCCATTGGGTGAGCCAGTATGAGAGGCAACCATGTTGGACTGCAGAGAGGGCGCCAGGAAAGAGATGTGGGACAAAGCCCTGGAGGGTATCCAGCGTTGGCGAGGTGAGCGTCTCCCCAGCGAGAAGCAGCGACTACAGGCCCGAGAGGCCCTATGGATGCCTATGATGGGAGAACAGCCCAGGTGGGAGTTGGTAATGCAGCTTAATTCTCTGGCACGGAGGGAACTGGGGCTCGATGACGCATATCAGGCGCTACATTGGTATGCAGTTCAGCGTGTTCCCGGGATGGCTAAGTGCTGGATGAAGACCTAGAGCCAGACGTGTTTGAATTGGCCATCCAGGAATGGGAACTGGAGCAGGATTACCAGTACCTACTCAGCTCCAGTCAGTCCCAGTATACCCTGGAGGTACCGCCAGGGCAGTGGGAGTCCCAGGGAGCCGAAAGTGTCGTCCTTCGTCCCCAGCAGCAGTGCGAGTTACAGGGAGCCGAAGGTGCCGTTCTTCCTCCCCAGCGGCAGTGTGGGTCCCAGGGAGCCGAAGGTGTCGTCCTTCCTCCCCAACCGCAGTGCGAGTTACAGGGAGCCGAAGGTGTCGTCCTTCCTCCCCAGCGGCAGTGTGAGTTATAGGGGTCCGAAGGTGTCGTCCTTCCCCCCCAGCAGCAGTGTGTCCTCCCTCTCCAGCGGCAGCATGTGTTTCAGGGAGAGGAGCACAGCCCCCTCTCTCCCCAGCGGCAGCTTACCCTACCAAGGAGAGACACCAATTTTCCAGACGGCGCAGATGGGACCCTGGTCTCTGTGCCTGACCCACAGGGATGCTGGACAGCCTGTCCAGATCCCCAGCTACCATCGTAGGAGTATCAGGAGGAGGAGGTAAGCCAATTCTCCCCTCCCCAGCTAAGTCCTAACTTGGCCCCAGGGTTAACAGAGGAGATGTTAACCCCACTGACCCCCACGTTCCCCTGGCTACTGAGCCGGACTATGTCCCAAGCACCCCAGCAGAAGAGCTGGCAGCTGGGCAGAGTGCAGTTGGCCTCTGCCCTCCCTTTGTCCTTTGTCCAGAGCATGATGTCCTGCAGGCTATAACAGCAGAAGAGCTGGCATCAGGGCAGAGCGCCGCTGGCCTCTGCCCTACCAACCCCCTTGTTACAGGACTGGCCTGCACCCCCCTCATCCCAGCAGAAGTGCTGGCATAAGGGCAGAGCACCGCTGGCCTTTGCCCCTCAAGTCCCCACAGCGTGTTGCCCCATCACCCCAGAGGAATACCCAGGTGCAGTCACTGTTTGCTGTGGGTGGGCTGCTCTTATAACTGTTTGTTGTGGGTGGGCTACTCTGGCACTTGCTTATGGTCGGTGGGTGAATCGACTAACTTAGGCACTGACCGACAGAAAGTCAGGTGCCTTGTTAGTCTTCTCCCCGAAGGGGAGATATGTGACGCAAGCTAGGAAGCGTCCATCAACGGAGGGTACTCGGTTGGAGTACAGGGAGCTCAGTTACAGACCCATTCTCTTTAATATTTTTATTAGAGATATTGCAGTAGGTCTTGATGGTAAGGTGTGTCTTTTTGCAGATGATATTAATATATGTAACAGGGTTGATGTTCCAGGAGGGATGATCCAAATGGTAAATGATTTAGGTAAACTAGATAAATGAGAATACAAAAACAAAGGAAACAGCGCTATTATAAACCGATACTATAAATCTGAATATATAGATATTTTATTACAGCCATCAGTCAAAGTAATGAAGTCCTATCTTAAGGACTCTACGACTCTTCTGCGTTTTTTAAATGATTTTACATTGTAGTTAGATTACATTTTAGCTACCTGTGATGTACAATCATTATACACGATTATCCCTCACCAGAAAGGTTGTAAAGCAGTTTTTTCAATTCTTTATTTTTGTTGTGCAATTGCTTATTACAAGTGATGAATATGCCACAACAGCTCTCTCAGGAAGTCAAGCATTTAACATAGATGAACAGTTGTCATTAAAAGACAGCGCACAGGTTTTTTATAAGGTTAATTTTACATGTTACAACAATCCTGCTTGATCTATCGTTGTGTTGCCATAGGTCCCCCTAAGGTGATAAGTTACGTGTAGTTATCTTGGTGTTACATAGCATGTTCAGCTCTGATTGGTGGACTATGGTCGCTTATTTCGTATAAGTGGGTCCTAGTGGTGGCCCTGGCGACACAGGTTTGTAGCCCACTACTCGCTAATGTGTCCCTAGTCCAGGGCATTGTGGCTTGTGCGTGAACTTAGGTCTCTCTATCCTTAAGTTGTCCTGTGTGCCTCATGGATTATTGTACGATGTGTGTGTGGTCCTTGACCCCTATTCAGGGGGCCTCGGGGGGTGGTGGAGATGTACTATTGGTATATGAGCAGGCTCTGGCTTGGCGGTGGCTTTTGTCGGTATTGCGGTGCCCGGTAATGGTGTTATCGGTATGTGGGTCATCGCCTGTGAGGTGGCCCTTTAACTTAAGGAAGTGTTATATGGGTGTGTGCCCTGCTGGCTTCCCTAATTGGTGCTAAACCATTGGTATATAAGTAAACGTAGAACTGTTTTTTTCAATTTTAAAAGAAGCTAACTCTATCCCAGACAACCTAATTGATTTTATTATACAAGGTATTAAATAAATTTTAAACAACAACTATTTTTGGTTTTTACATTCAAGAAGGGGACTGCTATGGGGACCAGATTTGCCCACAGCTATGCAAACTTCTTCATCACAGAGTGGGAAACTGAATCCATTTGGGGTGAACATGCCTGGCGGGCAAATCTGGTCTCGTACTTTCGATATATAGATGACCTCTTTTTTATCTGGAAAGGTACAGAAAATTCCTTAATACAATTCTTAAATCATCTAAATAACAATAAACACAGTATTATTTAACCTCAGAACACAGTAGCAATAGTATTAACTTTTTAGATTTATAATTTTTTTTTTTTAAAGAAGGCACCATCCATCCCAAAACTTTTTTTTTTTTTATAATTGACAGTTTTTTATTTTTTGTTTGCATATAGGAAAACACAGAGGTTAACAGTCGAATAAGCGTTTGAGGGTACAGAAAAAGAAAAGGGGGGAGGGGGTCACATTACATTTGTTATACACGGCAACTTTACAGATTTGTTTAGCTTCCATACAACCCATGTACTAGGATTCTTGTTGGAGACGTTGTGTGTCTGTGTTTAATTACCTGGTCTTATTGGATAATACCAGGGTTGCTGTGGGGTGACCTCTAACCCATCTACACGAACTATGTACAGGAGTCTATTTACACCTATTTACAACCTATGTACGCTTCTCAATGTGTCGTGGTTCTCTGGTGGAACAAGTTCAATCTAGGCTTATAAGTTGGGTCTATTGCGCTGAAACCGCGTGTCTCTTTTTTTTTTTTTTTTCTCGTTTCCTAGTTGTGTACGCGTATGACATTTTTCCCCTCTCCTTCTTCGACTAGTGTCGAGTGTTATTTTTGTTTTGGTGGGTCGTTAGGTGTGTGTCTATTTGTTACATGGACTTCTGCTTCATATTGGAGCCACATGTTGTATGCCTCTGTGGTACTGCGGTCTGCATGCCCTTGTGTTCCTTCAAATCGTTCGTATTTCACATTAGTAGTTGTTATTTCTATTATCTCTGTGGTGGTGGGGATCGCTGATGGCTTCCAGTTTCTGGCTATTAAGGTGATTACCGCAGTCATTATGAGGTAAACTAGCTTTCGTATGGGTTTTGTGAGATTTGGTGGTAGAGTGTGGAGTAGGTACAGTTCTATAGAAGACTGGATCTTTGTGCCTGTACTTCCTTTAATTATATCTTCTACTCCTACCCATACCTGTTGTATGTGTGGACAGGTCCACCAGATGTGTAGTGTGTCTCCTTGTGGTTCTGGGCATCTCCAACATTTGGCATCAGTATTGTTGTACATTTTGTTCAATTTGCTCGGGGTGAGGTGCCACCTGTATAGCAGTTTTCTAGAAATCTCTAGGTGTGTGGCACACCGTGATGTACCTTTGTGTGCCGAAAAGGCCTTTCTCCACTCTTGGGGTGTCAGTTCCCTCCCTATGTCTTTATGCCACTCTCTCTGAAAACCCCAAAAACCCCACAGATGTGTTTGCTGTTCAGCCATCCGAATCTCTGAAGTCTGGAGTGTTTTGAGGTATTTAGAGGGGACGTTTATCTGTAGTGTTCGAAATAAGTATAACATTTTTGACAGGATCATCATTTTGATAGCTGCACATCTACCCACCCAGGATATGTATTTGCCCTCCTAAGATTTTAGTGTGTTTGTTATTTCTGTGTGAGTTTTTGATAATTCATCGTGAATAGCGAGGTATATGTTTTCGTGATTTTGATACCCAGAAATGTGAGGTAATCCTCTCTCCAATCGTATTTAAATGCCGATTTTAGTCTGGTCAATGTGGTACCCTCTATGCCTATTCCCATTGCTTGAGTTTTGGTAAGGTTCAATTTGTAGTATGAATGTGTGCTGTAGTTTTGGAGTTCTTTTTGGAGATTCGGAAGTGAAATTAGTGGTTGGGATAATGTTAGAAGGACATCGTCTGCTAACAGATTTAGCTTGTACTCCCTTTCCCCTACGTTTATGCCGTGTATATTTGGGTTCCGTCTGATAGCTTCTGCCAGGGGTTCCAGGGCTAAAACATAGAGAAGTGGTGACAGGGGGCATCCCTGTCTAGTCCCATTCGTGATGGCGAATGATTCTGATTGGAACCCTGAGGAAGATACCGCAGCGTTTTGGAGGCTTTATAGGGCTTTGATTGCTGTCAGGTATGTGGGGGGAAAGTCGAATTTCTTAAGGGTCGCCTCTAAAAATTGCCAATTCAGTCTGTCAAAGGCTTTTTCTGCGTCTAGAGAAATTAGAAGTCCTTGGGTTCGGTCCATGCGTATCGTCTGTGTGATGTCTATCACTTTTCGTGTATTGTCTGAGCCTTGCCTTCCGTGTACAAAGCCCACTTGGTCATTTGAGATGAGGGATGGGAGAATGTTTTTGAAAAAAGGGTAGAGTACAGAATATTTGATACAGTCCTAACCTCAACATCTGACGAAAGGGATTCAGAGGTAATTATTTCAAATAACTTAAAGGACAATGTAATATACCAGCAGGAAATGCTAATAGAATGCTTGGTTGTATAGGTAGAGGTATTAGCAATAGAAAGAGGTAAGTGCTCATGCCATTATACAGAACACTGGTGAGACCTCACTTGGAGTATTGTATGCAGTACTGGAGACCGTATCTCCAGAAGGCTATTGATACCTTAGAGAGAGTTTAGAGAAGGGCTACTAAACTGGTTCATAGATTGCAGGATAAAACTTACCAGGAAAGGTTAAAGGAACTTAACATGTACTCCAACACAGTAAAGGAGGAGACTTCCGTCAGGGCTGAATGCGCATGCGCGGCAAGAGTCGCGTGCGCATTCAATCAGTCCATAGGAAAGCATTTCTCAATGCTTTCCTATGGACGTCAGCATCTTCTCACTGTGATTTTCACAGTGAGAATCGCGGAAGCGCCTCTAGCGGCTGTCAGTAAAACAACCACTAGAGGCTGGATAAACCCTAATGTAAACATAACAGTTTCTGTGAAACTGCTATGTTTACAGCTGCAGGGTTAACACTAGATAGACCTGGCACCCAGACCACTTCATTGAGCTGAAGTGGTCTGGGTGCCTCCAGCGGTCCTTTAAGCATGCGTGGGATACGCATAAGTAGACATGTGCAATTCGTTTTGGTCCGAATATGAATTCGGACGAATTTCGAGCAATTCGGACATTCGGGTACTTCCGAATGTCCGAATTGCTGAAGTGCCGAAGTTCCGAAATTACCGAATTTCCGAAGTGTCAAAGTGCGAAGTTCCGAAGCACAGTATTGCCTAAGTACTAATATACTTACCCAGTGAAAGAAGAAAAATTTTACATTGTATACAATTTTAAATAAAAAGTATACAAACATAGCCAAGATTCACCTGTAAGCATTTGCAACACTTACAACAATCAAGTAACATACATTCATATAAAATGTAAGTTACTTGGCCAGTCATGTAATGGTGGGTGGGGGCCCTACAGTAAAATAAGGGGGGGGACCTAATGTCCTCCCCCTGGCCCCCACCCCTGAGCGGTGGGTGGGGGCCCTAAATACTAATGGGGGGACATCTAATGTCCTCCCCCCTAGCCCCCCCCCACCCCTGAGCGGTGGGTGGGGGCCCTACAGTAAAATAAGGGGGGGGACCTAATGTCCTCCCCCCTGGCCCCCACCCCTGAGCGGTGGGTGGGGGCCCTAAATACTAATAAGGGGGGACCTAAGGTCCTCCCCCTGGCCCCCACCCCTGAGCGGTGGGTGGGGGCCCTAAATACTAATAAGGGGGGGACCTAATGTACTCCCCCCTGGCCCCCACCCCTGAGCGGTGGGTGGGGGCCCTAAATAGTAATAGGGTGGACCTAATGTCCTTCCCCCTGGCCCCACCCCTGAGCAGTGGGTGGGGGCCCTACAGTAAAATAAGGGAGGGGTACCTAATGTCCTCCCCCCTGGCCCCCACCCCTGAGTGGTGGGTGGGGGCCCTAAATACCAATAGGGGGACCTATTGTCCTCCCCCCCAGAGTGATCTGTGTCATTTTACACAGCGTGGGAAAGTTCTTTGGAATTTTCCCACACTGTGTAATTTGACACATAACTCTCTGATTGGTGGATTAAGTAACCAATCAGAGAGTTGTGAGTCAAATTACACAGCGTAGGAAAATTCCAAAGAACTTTCCCACGCTGTGTAAAATGACACAGAGCACTCTGATTGGTGGATTTCAAACCAACCAATCAGAGTGCTGTGACAGGTAAATGTAGAGACTTACCTGTCAGTCTCTTCATTTACCTGTCAGAGCACTCTGATTGGATGGCTTTAACCCACCAATCAGAGTGCTCTGAGCCTAATTGCAGGGCGGGGCAAGGCTTTATAAGCCTTCCCCCGCCCTGCAGAGCTCAGTCTGCGCGGTGAAGAAGGATTATTTTTTTTTGCGGTCGTTTTTTTTTTTTGTTTTTTTTATTGCGTCGGTTATTATGGTTTTTTATTTGGCCTTTTTTGGGGCTGAAAAAAGAAGATTTTAGAAGAAAGAAAACATTGAATGGTAAGTTATTATTTTTTTTACAGGTTCTTAGTTAAAGGTTCCCCCCTCATTATTTTTAGGGTGAGGGTGGTAGGTAGGTAGATCATTTTTTTGGGGGGGTAGGGGGTGACTAGGAGTTTGGGGACCCCTAGTCACCTGGGGGGGGATTTGAATTTTTTTTTAGGGCCCCCACCCGCCGCTCAGGGGTGGGGGCCGGGGGGAGGACAATAGGTCCCCCCCTATTGGTATTTAGGGCCCCCACCCGCCGCTCAGGGGTGGGGGCGAGGGGGGAGGACATTAGGTCCCCCCCCTTTATTAGTATTTAGGGTCCCCACCCACCCTTTGTGGCGAAACAAACCTCACCACTGTGAACTGGAGGAGCCTGGTTGCTCGCCTGCTCCCTTTGGACTATGGCCCTGCAGGTTAAACCGTTTATTTTCCCTGCAGAAAGGCTTATTCGTGCCTTTCTCCCGGGGTGTTCGGTAGATTCCAACTACCGAACGGGGGACCACCGGGGAGCTGGAGTGTGCCGCCAATTGACCGCCCAGAAGCTGCGGTTTGCCGAACATGTGGCAGCGGCCATTTTAAGTCCCGAAAGGCCAGCGGTGTTGAGCACTAACACTGTGGAACTGAAAACGGACACTTACTTGCGTGAACACAGCTGGGCCGTCCGCCCCCTGGTTCCTATTCGTGCCCTTGGTGTCGAACACCAGTTCAGTCGGTACTTTGGGATATGTGGATATGTTAACCCAGATAGCTAAGCCATGGAGCCCATTCGTGTAACGAAAGACTATGTGAAAGACTTTGGCTCCATGGCATTTAAACTGTATGTATATGATCTGAGCGCCATTCGGTAGTAATGTGCGCTCAGATCTAAGCTATCTGGGGATATGTAGAATGTGTATGTTTTATGTACTAAATGCATCAGTATGCAATTTTATGTATTTTACTGTCTTTTTGTCTGCCATGTGGGTAATGGAGTTTTGCCTCTGTCCTTGGAGATAATTAGATTCCTTCCCCAATTATCTCCAGGCCAGAGAGGAGGGATTGTGAGGCATTGTGGGAGGTAACTCATGTGTGATTGGTGTATTGGGTAATTGTTGTAAATCCCTCCCTTGCATGGGAGAATCCTTTATAAGACAGTTGTGTGAATAAATCAGAGTTCCTGCTTAACCCTCAAAGTCAAGTGTTGTCTCATTGGGGGGAATTTGACTGTATGCCGATTGCCACGAGTGTAAGCTGTTCGTATTGCTTTTCCTGTTCAGCTGCTTCCAGGGTTCATGTGTCTCTTGTTCGAGAGTTGGTGAATACGTGCAGTTTGGAGTTCGGGAGGTTGGGGATTGCAGTAGCTGCTGGTCTATCTGGAAAGGGGATTATCGCCTAAACGTTTTTTATCCCCTTGTGAGCGAAACGGTCTGCAACAATTGGTGGTAGCGGTGGGATCATTTCCACAGCCCAGAAGGACAGCTACAGGGCAACACCATTCTTTGGATTACAAAGTGAGGGCAACGCCAGAGCTGAAGGTGCCGTCCTTCCTCCCCAGCGGCAGTGTGTACGCCAGGGAGCCGAAGGTGTAGTCCTTCCTCCCCAGCGGCAGTGTGTGCCCCAGGGAGCTGAAGATGTTGTCTTCCTCCCCAGCGGCAGTGTGTACCCCAGGGAGCTGAAAGTGTTGTCCTTCCTCCCCAGTGGCAGTGTGTATCCCAGGGAGCTGAAGGTGTTGTCCTTCCTCCCCAGCGGCAGTGTGTATCCCAGGGAGCTGAAGGTGTTGTCCTTCCTCCCCAGCGGCAGTGTGTACCCCAGGGAGCTGAAGGTGTTGTTCTTTCTCCCCAGCGGCGGTGTGTACCCCAGGGAGCTGAAGGTGCCGTCCTTCCTCCCCAGCGGCAGTGTGTATCCCAGGGAGCTGAAGGTGCCATCCTTCCTCCCCAGCGGCAGTGTGTATTGTGGGGATATTTATGGGATAATAATTGTAAACAGAGAGAATTGCCCACGATTTGAATTCTCAGATCCCTAAGAACGTTTATCGTTATAAGTGAAAATGTAAAACCATATACCGGTAATTAAAAATCACAAATTGTTATAAAAATACATATTTATTTCTTAACAATTTAAATAATAATGATGAGTAACATGCATGATAATAATCAATGGAATTCGAGTATAACAATATGCAATACAATATGGCAATAATCAATGAATATGCAGTATAAAAATGGTATGCGATACAAAGTGGCAATTTACTTCCTGGTTAATACAGCATTTAATCTACAAGCTGTCAAGACAATTTACGACTTTCTTTACAGAGACAAAGAAGGTTTCAGAAAAGGAATGTGAGTTTCACACTGAGCTGCAGTGTAGGGCAATAGAACTTAGCTAGCAGTTAGAAATAACCCTTTCAATGCTGGCTAGACCTCTTCTAGGGATTTAAGATCTACTCTTGTGTAATTTTAAATAAAAAATAATATTTAAATAGTCAGTAACCACTCCTTGATCCATCCAATGAGAAATCTACATGTTACATAAGCTGATATTTTAATTAATTTGTCTAAATAGATATTTTATCTTATTTTAGAGCCAATCAATACAGCTGGATAAATGGTCATGATATGCTAACGTGATATTAATCACACAAATACATTAATGATTATATTGATCCCAGCTGCAGATGGGATGCTATAACCATATATATATTCTTTAATAATTAAGATTTCTAAATATGAAATCTAATCACGATTTATCCAGTCATATATCATGCTATTAATTTTAATTAATTTAAATTAATTAATTAAATGCCTGTATATTTACCAGTTATGTAGATATTTTCTCATCAGATATTCTCAGGTAGCTAAGTGTCATGGATCTCTTTCTCTGCATGGAGTGTAAGAGTTTCTTGGTTACTCTGATCGCCCGATTCTGCCTGGATCTCTCTGAATCCCCAGAGTGTCGTAATGTGTCTCTCTTCAATCTTTGAAACCCTGACTCTTCCCTTGTCTTAACTTTTTAAAGGGGAAATTCCTCTAAGTGATAGCCAATCACAAATGTGGGGTGTGGTTCCCTTCTAGGTAACCCATTTAATATTTGGACTCTAGATGGCAGCATTGTTCCACTACACATACCTATCCAGGAAAGAGTTAACTTTTCCTGGTGGCTATTTTTGACGTCATTTACGTTATCTTTATGGTGGCTATAACTTTATATTTTCTGTCAGATCACAGGGTCTTTCTCAGTTTTGTCCAGACTATGCGTCTGCAAATTCTGCTATAATTCCTAAAATTGATAGTTTGTGAACTAAGTTTCACCTTAAACTATAATGGGACGTTGTACAATATCGAAAGTAGAATTTAATTATTTAATCCTCTCTGTCACCTACGTCTGGGAATAGAATTTATTATAGTTGCATTAGTAATTAGACAGTCTGTCTACCCCCATTCTCAATGTCTTATCTATTTGGTTTGTTTATATACACATTCCATTCAGCTTGGGCAAAGCAGTCAGTTTTAGAGAAAATATAGAAATTTTGTGTCTCTTTTGTTAGCTTGAAACTAACAAAATGGAGTCTGGTCTGTTCAACAATGACTTCAGAATATACACTTTGTATTTCTATCATAGCACAAAATGTCTGCCGATATAAATACCCTGACAGTATCCCAGGGAGCTGAAGGTGTTGTCCTTCCTCCCCAGCGGCAGTGTGTACCCCAGGGAGCTGAAGGTGTTGTCCTTCCTCCCCAGCGGCAGTGTGTACCCCAGGGAGCTGAAGGTGTTGTCCTTCCTCCCCAGCGGCAGTGTGTACCCCAGGGAGCGGAAGGTGCCGTCCTTCCTCCCCAGCGGCAGGGTGTCCTGCAGGGAGCAGAGACCGTCAGTCTCGCACCCCAGCAGCAGGACAAGATATTGAAAGGGGAGACAGCTGGTCCCTATTCAATTCTTTGGAATTTTCACACGCTGTGTAAAATGACACAGAGCACTCTGATTGGCTTAAACCAACCAATCAGAGTGCTCTGAGCCTAATTGCAGGGTGGGGCAAGGCTTTATAAGCCTGACACAGCCCTGCAGAGCTCAGTCTGTGCGGAGCCCTCCATGGGTGAAAACGGATTCTTTTTTTTGCACTCGTTTTTTTTTTTTAAGTGCGTCAGTTATTATGGATTTTTATTTGGCCTTTTTTGGGGTTGAAAAAAGAAGATTTTAGAAGAAATGGTAATTTTTTTCTTTTTTTTACAGGTATTTAGATAAGGATACCCCCTCATTATTTTTAGAGGGAAGGGGAGTGACGGGGGGGGGGGGGGGGGGAGGGTTACAAAACCATCCGTTTGTCTGTTATGGTGGATTCGTCTATTTGGCTGTACGTGCATATAATGGCTGTTTCCCATAGCCCAACTGTACGAATTACTATTTTGACCGAACAAAGCTACCGAACGGATGGCCACCCAGAATAGAAGTGTGCTGCTGGTTAACCTCTTGATCCCAATTAGAACGTTGTGGTTAACCGCAGACACTTCTCAATTAAACCGATTTCAGAGTGGTCGTCGTTCGTATGTCAACCACGAGGCAGCGGCCATTTTAAAACGCACGAAAGCCCAGCGGTGTTCGGCTCGGATTTCATGGAACTAAAAACGGACACTCTTTCTGCCGAACACCGCTGAACCAACGTGTCGCTTAGCTGTCTCTACGAACACGTACGAACACCGGCTGTTCGGGAGTTTTACTGCATACGAAAGTACTGTACCCAGGTAGCCTTCCCATGGAGTCAATCGCATACCGAAGGACTGTACGAACTTTGACTCCATGGCGATTGAACTATACGCATGGGGTCTGAGCGCTATTCGTCAATAATATGCACTCAGATCCAGGCTATCTGGGGATATGTGATACGAATGTAGAATATTCGGTTATTATAAAGTTATGTATTTTCATGTACTTTCTGTTTTTATGTTTAAAATGGCGATGTGCCTTTTTTCCTGGAGATAATTGCATTACTTCCCAATTATCTCCAGGGTAGAGGGGAGGGAAACATAATGCATTGTGGGAAGAGTCTGTGACTGTATGTCTGAAATGTACTTTTGTCCTACTGTAATTACAGTCTTCCATTTGGTCCCCTAGGGGAGTGTCCACCAAGTGGGAGACCCGCATAAATACGGGCGGGTAGCCCACAGTAAAGCCAGATCTTGTTTGACCCTCAATACGGAGCTTCTGTCTCGTTTGTGGGGAAGGGGAATTACTATTGGAACAGCGCTTTCGTTATTTTTAGCTGTGGAAGGAGTTCGACTGAATTGCTGATCGGGAGTTGCCGTGTTCGTATGCTCCGTTCTGGAGTTTGACGATCGGTGGAATTAAAACTGCATTTCTGGAGAAAAGGGATTATTCACTAAATGGCGGCTTTACCTACCTGGCGGTGAGTGTCGTAACAGGGGGTTTAAATTTTTATTTAGGGCCAACCCACAATAGGTCCCACCTTATTCTAATTTAGGGCCCCCACCCACACACTCAGGGGTGGGGGCCAGGACAATAGGTCCCCCCCTTATTCTAATTTAGGGCTCCCACCCACCACTCAGGGGTGGGGACCAGGGGTAGGACAATAGGTTTCCCCCTCTCATTCTTATTTAGAGCCCCCACCCACCACTCAGGAGTGGGGGACGAGGAAAGTAGCCCCCCCCCCCTCATTGTTATGTAGGGCCCCCCACCCGACGTGCAGGGGTGGGGGCCAGGGGGGAGGACATTAGGTCCCCCCTCATTGTTATTTAGGGCCCCCACCCGCCGCTCAGGGGTGGGGGCCGGGGGGGAGGACAATAGGTACCCCCCCTTATTTTTTTTTTTACAGTGAGCAGCCACTGGTATAGCAAGTAGGGGCTGAATTAACTAATGCTAAGTAATCTTTACTTAGTATTAGTAAATGTGGCTGAAAGACCAATTTAAATCTTTCAGCCTTTTGGTAGATAGCTCCCTAACACCGTGGGAATTAGGGAGTTATCTACTAAGTGACTGCATATTTTTCGTTATTAAGTGATTTCCCTATCCACATTTCTTTGCAGGGCACTTGTCCTACTCTTACCCCCATTTTACTTCCTTTTGCAGCCCTCTAGCCCTTTCCAGGACTTTTTTAGAGCCATTTTAGTGCCCAAAACTTCGGGTCCCCATTGCTCACCTACTTGAATGTTGGTCAAAAGATCACCATTGTTTGTTAAAACCAGGTCCAGACAAGCATCCTTTCTAGTCTGTGCTTGTTCAACTTGGAGTGCCTGGATCATCCTTCTACTAATGATTTTTACATTCTTGGCACCCCTATAAATAATGTTGGGCTTATCATCAACTATTTTAATTAGATCATTGTCTGCTTTTAAAATGTACCCAAAAAAACCTATGGGAATTCCTTTTTGATTAATTTCTGAGTTTGTTAGGGTTTTATTTTTGTATTTTAAAACATAATTTCTGTTATGATATTTGACCTTCTATCTAAAATAAGTTTTTAAAACATTGGCCTGAATATTAAACTTGTGTATGTCACTGCAATCTCTTAAAATCCAAATGAATTGTCCTTTCAGGATGTTCTTCAACCAGGGGTTCATAACGGCAGCTGGTTGTGTCAATATAACTATTGACATCAGCCTTCTTAATAAATGTTTTAGTTTTAATAAGATAATTTTCCACATAAATGTCCAAATCTAAAAAAATTAACACTGGCTTTACTGTGCTCATATGAAAGGATGATATTTTTCTGATTATTATTTAAAGTCTCTATAAAATGTGAAGAAGTGAAATCTCATCCCCATCCATATAAAAAAACATATATAAATATTGTCAATGTACCTACGACAGAGAACCAGTTTTGCACACTATTTATTGTCCCCTGTGAGGAAAGATTCCTCCCAATGGAACATAAAAAGGTTGGCATAACTGGGTGCGAACTTGGTTCCCATCATGGTACTGATTAACTGTAAAAAGTACTCAAACCAGAATAAGTTACTATGTAGAAGAAAATCTATACCCTCCATAATAAAAATAATGTGAATTCATGGGAATTGGCTAAGTCATAAAAAATATTTTACAGCCTGAAAATGATCTTGATGTGAAATGATGGTGTAAAGGCTCCTGACATCACAGGTAACCAGAAAACAGTTGTCATTCTATAGAACCTCTGGTAGTTCCATAATTAGCTATGTGGAGATAAGTTTGGGTTTGTTTGAACAGGGCCCTCACCTACCTATTATTACTGTGTAATTATAAATGTATTTGTAAATCCCCCCCCTTTCATAATATTGTACAGCGCTGCAAAATTATTTGGCGCTATATAAATACCAATACCAATAATAACTAGAAAAGCTACAATTTCTGGGGAAATTGTGTGAAGTGTTCTTGCCTCCACCAGTAGTCTACAACTGGAGTGGGCGGAGTAAATGTTATTATTTATTTATATAGCACATTTAATTGCAACGTTGTTGCCCAAAGTGCTTCACAGTTACATTAAAACATACAGTTATAAAAACATTAGCAGTTGCAAAAGGACCTGTCTATGACATCACTTGCTGCTGCAGCCTGGCACAGGTTAGAGTATTTTGGCGGTTGCCATCTTCAAACGGTCGTATTTTAAAAACTATAAATCCTACAGTGAAGAGCTTTATATTGTGAGAATCACAAGACCCAGACCTACATTGAAGGCACAGTCGCAGTTTAGAAATTGCCCTTCAAATGTGAGCTTTGCAGAGTGGAGTTTCAATGAATGTCAATGGCCTGCGTGAGTTGCAAACAAATGGTCATATTGTGAAAACTATAAGGACTATGGCTTAGCTGTGGACATTTTTAGTGGCAGCAGGGATAGCTGAACGTTTTGATATAAGATTTGTGTAGGTGGGCCTGAAAATGAGGGAGTGGTGGCAGTTTAGAAATCATGTCCTGATTTTTCAGCTTTTGCCAGCTCCCACTCTAGCTTTGCCATTCATTCCTATGGGACAAATTTCGCCACAAGAACGACGATATTCCGAGAACCATTCGGCGAAACGTTCCACAAAGTAATAGCAATCCGATCGGGAACAATCTGCACGTTTTGGTATATTTTTGTCTATGTAGTGTAAAAACTGTGGGAGGAGTTAGGGTGGCAAATTTGGCTATAATAATAATAATATATATGTGAGATAACAGTAAGTGGTCTTGCTATGCAAGAACACTTAATAAGAAGATGTTGAGAAATAACCACAGGTTGCAATATTCAGTCAATATACTCTGACGCCGGCTTTACAAGGAACCATAGGCGTGCGCACGGGGTGTGCCGGGTGTGCCTGGGCACACCCTAATCCCCGCGGCACGCCTTTGGATTGAGTCCTGCAGGAACGGAGTTGCTGCCCTTTTTTTGTGCAGGAACGCCGTTCCTGCAGGCACTCAGCGCCCCCCAATGCCCCCCTTCCTCCCCCCATGTCCCCCCTGTCATGGATGGGAGGGGGGGGGGCAAGAGGGGATGGACCCCCTCCCCCCCCCCCAGTCGGGCGGCTCTCTCCATATCAGCCGCGGCGAGGGAGCTGTGTGCTGTCTGCTCCCTCTCGCCGCGCGCCGCTTGCTGATGCTGGGAGACGGAATATGACGTCATATTCCGGCTCCCAGCTACAGCGGACAGCCCGCGCGGCGAGAGGGAGCAGACAGCACACAGCTCCCTCGCCGCAGCTGATATGGAGAGAGCCGCCCAACCCACTGGACCCCAGGGACAAGTCCACGCCAGCACTCCAGGTAGGGAGGCTGGGTGGACATTTTTTTTATTAAAAAAATTATAATTTGTGTGTGTGTGAATGTGTGTGTCGGTGACTGTGTGTGTGTGTGTGTGTGTGTGTCTGTGACTGTGTTTGTGTATGTGTGTGTGTGTGTGTGTCTGTGAATGTGTGTATGTGAATATGTGTGTGTCTGTGAATGTGTGTGTGTGTGTCTGTGAATGTGTGTGTGTGAGTGTATGTGTGTATGTGTATCTGTGAATGTGTATGTGTGTCAGTGTATGTGAATATGTGTGTCTGTGAATGTATGAGTGTGTCTGTGAATGTGTGTGTCTATGAATGTATGAGTGTGTGTGTGTGTGTATATACACACACACACATATACATACACACAATGGAGTGTATATTATTTTTTTGGGGGGTGGAAATCTTGGTTCTCACACTTTATTCCCCAGGACTTTATTCTCCCCTGTCGGCTCACGCAGAACCGGCGCTGAGTGTCGGCTCTGCTCTAAGCCTCCATCGGCCGGCGGGGAGATCAAAGATCTACCTCACCGGCCCACAGCAGCATGAAGGGAGGCAGGAGAGGACCCGGGGAGCTCTAGACAGCAGCTCCGCCAGGTTCCTCTCGCAAGATCTGGGCGTTGCCGCGGCAACGCTCAGATCTCACGAGAGTTAACTCTAGCCCCGCAGGCTAGAGTTCACTCTCCACTGGACCACCAGGGATGGCACATGGCAGCAAGGATCCCCCCTCCCTACATAAGGTAAGAAGGGAGGGGGGATATTTACTAATCTGCCCCCACCTCCACAATCTGTCCAAACATACAGCACCCACACACACATACAGCACCCACACAAAAAGCACCTACAGACATACAGCACTCTCACACAAACAGCACACACACAGCACCCTCACACACACAGCACCCAAACAGCACCCAAACAGCACCCACACACATACAGTACACATACAGCACCCTCACACACACAGTACACTAACCGCACCCTCACAAACACACACAGCACCTTTACAAACACACAACACCCTCACACACAGCACACTAACAACACCCTCGCAAACACACACACACAAACAGCACCCTCAGAAATACACGACACCCACACACATCACACAAACAGCACCCTCACACACACAGCACCATCACACACACATCACACAAACAGCACCCTCACACACACAGCACCATCACACACACATCACACAAACAGCACCCTCACACACACAGCACCCTCACACAGCACACTAACAGGACCCTAACACACACACACAAACAGCACCCTCACACACACACACAAACACCCTCACCCACATAGCACACTACCAGCACCCTCACACATACAAACACAGCAGCACCCTTACACGCACCACCCTCACACAGCACACTAACAGCACACACACACACACACAGCAGTGTATGTATATGTGTGTGTGTGTGTATATATATATATATATATATATATATATATATATATATATATATATATACATATACATGCGGCGTGTGTTTGTGCTTTAGGGTGCACACCCTAATGCAATAGGCTGCGCACGCCTATGCAAGGAACCCACACCTGCCTCTATGCATCTTCCAGGAGGATTCTTAAGATCTTTATGAATCTTGGGAAGGGTATAAAAAGCAGGAATATGGGAGACTTGCAGATCAAGATACTGGAACTCATCATTATTCAGAATGTGTGTGTACTGCCTTCATGTAGCATGTTTGTGTTGCCTGCATGTAGTGTGTCTGCTGCCTGCATGTAGTGTGTGTGTTGCCTGCATGTAGTGTGTGTGTGCTACCTGCGTGTAGTCTGTGTGTGCTGCCTGCATGTAGTGTTTGTGCTGCCTGCATGTAGTGTGTGTGTGCTGCCTGTGTGTAGTGTGTGTGTGCTGCCTGCGTGTAGTGTGTGTGTGCTGCCTGCGTGTAGTGTGTATGTACTGCCTGCATGTAGTGTCTGTGTGCTGCCTGCATGTATTGTGTATGTGCTGCCTGCATGTAGTGTGTATGTACTGCCTGCATGTAGTGTGTGTGTGCTGTCTGCATGTAATGTGTATGTGCTGTCTGCATGTAGTGTGTGTCTGCGCCCAAGCAGATTTTCAAAAAAAATTCCCCACGCCTGAAGTAGCTGCACAAATCATTGGTTTAGTTTGTTGTGAAGAGGATAGCGCAGTGTGGCTCATGATGTAATGAAGTGTACCACAGATTTGGCATTATTACATCCTGAGCCAGAGAAGGCCTGTCCTTACTGCCAATGGCTTTTTTCCTACCTGGAGAAAGCATGTGCTGGGCCAATAAAACTGCTCCTAATTTACATTCAATAACCCTGATCTAAGGATATATACACATCCCATATTATCCCAGCACACAATGTAATCAACATCCTACAGAAACAGTGGTAGTGGGTTGCCATGTATCAGCCTTTCCCTTATGACACACTGTATAGTGAGTTCTTGACACATCAAAGCACTTTGTTGTGTTATATTTGGGTGTAACTAAAAGTATCACTATAAAAGAGGGCCTTCTGAAAGCTGTGTATATGTAAGGCTTGCTACACATTATATCAT
The DNA here is from genome assembly GCF_036172605.1 of Pelobates fuscus. Classification (NCBI taxonomy): domain Eukaryota; kingdom Metazoa; phylum Chordata; class Amphibia; order Anura; family Pelobatidae; genus Pelobates; species Pelobates fuscus. Next base: position 391,973,059 of record NC_086320.1, on the reverse strand, counting down.
CATTATGTATGCCACTTAACAAAATCCCCCTCTCTTTTAGGATCCTTTAAATGGGCTTACTCAGACACAATGGAGGCCTAATTAATTCCATCACCCGATATGGAGTTCACGTCGGGAAAATTATCTATACAATTTAGTAAACTAAGTGTGCAATCCTTATCACCATCTTTGTATTGATATGGATTGTAATAGATAAAAGATTTATAGGGGCACTTAATATATAATTAATAAATATACCCTGCGGCACTTAATATATCATTAATATAAATACCCTGCGGCACTTAATATATTGTGTATCCTTAACATATCATTAATATATATACCCTGCGGCACTTAACATATTGAGTATCCTTAATATATCATTAATATATATACCCTGCGGCACTTAATATATCATTAATATTGTGGCGAAACCAACCTCGCCACTGGGCCCTGGAGAAGCCTGTTTGCTAGCCTCCTACCTACGGACTATGGCCCCTGGGTTATTTGGGGCATATTGTACTTTATATGGCGGCTACTGGCCCTTTAAGCACAGTGAATGGTATTTTATTGTACTGCTGCTGGCCCTTTAAGAACTGTCTGGGGACATATTGAGACTTTGGGTAACAATACCCTTTAAGACTATGGCCCCTGAAAACGTATGGACTTTTATTTGGTGTGTATGGCCCTTTAAGAACCGGCTGGGGACATCTTGTAACTTTGGTGAACAATGTCCCTTTAAGACTATTAGAAAAAGACAGAAAAGTATGGAACCTAAGGTTCCTAAATGGAAGAGTTATAAATGTGAAGGGAATCCCTACCTTTAATAATCCTAAGGGTATAGGTAAATAAAAAGACAGGAGGGAAGATTAGGGTAAGAGGATTAGCTGTGTAAAAACACATACAATTCCAAACAACCACTAGACAGAGAGATTCCAAACCTAATATGGTAAGGTTAAACACCTCTAAACTGAAGGGTTGTAAAAATGGGTAGGAGGAAAATTGAGGAGGAGAAGGCTACTACACCTCCTTGGAGGGGAGAAACAAAAATCCCCCAAAACCCAAAAATGAGAGCGTAACCTCCTTCTGGTGGAGAAAAAGAAAATCCCCAAAATCAATTTAACAAAAAAGTAACCCCCAATCTCTGAAAAAAAGAGGGTACTAATGCTATTACCTCGGCACTGTGAAAACCCACAAGTGCCTACCTTATTACCCTACTGCCTTCCTGTCTAAGATAGCTTAAAAACGAATTAAATTAAACTAAAAATTAAATCCATAAGTGCTACCTAAGTGAACACACAAAAAAACCAAATAGTTAAATAAATGAGTTCTCATTTATTTAACTATTTGGTTTTTTTGTGTGTTCACTTAGGTAGCACTTATGGATTTAATTTTTAGTTTAATTTAATTCGTTTTTAAGCTATCTTAGACAGGAAGGCAGTAGGGTAATAAGGTAGGCACTTGTGGGTTTTCACAGTGCCGAGGTAATAGCATTAGTACCCTCTTTTTTTCAGAGATTGGGGGTTACTTTTTTGTTAAATTGATTTTGGGGATTTTCTTTTTCTCCACCAGAAGGAGGTTACGCTCTCATTTTTGGGTTTTGGGGGATTTTTGTTTCTCCCCTCCAAGGAGGTGTAGTAGCCTTCTCCTCCTCAATTTTCCTCCTACCCATTTTTACAACCCTTCAGTTTAGAGGTGTTTAACCTTACCATATTAGGTTTGGAATCTCTCTGTCTAGTGGTTGTTTGGAATTGTATGTGTTTTTACACAGCTAATCCTCTTACCCTAATCTTCCCTCCTGTCTTTTTATTTACCTATACCCTTAGGATTATTAAAGGTAGGGATTCCCTTCACATTTATAACTCTTCCATTTAGGAACCTTAGGTTCCATACTTTTCTGTCTTTTTCTAATTATTATCGTGGGTTATTCCCCAGTAGGGAAGAGTTATTAGGGCTTTACCAACTCTTTATTATTTTTCCCTTTAAGACTATGTCCCCAGACCTGTAAAATAACTTGTTCCTGGCTTTCTCCCTCTTGGTTCAGTAAATAGGGCTTACTGAACCAAGTACCACACAGGCGGACCACCCAGAAGTTAAAGTGTGCAGGCAATTTACCTCCCAGGCTGTGAGGTTACTGCAGGTTAATTGCCAAGCGCTGGGTGGCCGCCATTCGGCAGCCGAACACGTGGCGGCGGCCATTTTGGTCATTCGAATGCGGTCAGCGGTGTATGTTAAAGATTCTGTGGAACTAAAATCGGCTACACATTCTGCCAAACACCGCTGACCCTTACCTTCTCCCATACGGAACTTGCAGCTCCAGAGACTAAGTCCCGTTCGAAATGTCGTTTTTTCGCATGAGATTGACCGACCGCACAGCCCAAATCTATGGAACTGTTTTGGGCAGGAAATTGTGCTTGCGGTCGGTCATAAAGGACTTCCAGCTAACTTTTGATCCACTGGAGGGATTTGGCTGATTTTTGGAAGTGTTTATGTTTGATGTATGCTGAGTCTGAATATGCAACTTTTATTGAAATTGGATGTATGGTTTTAAAGTTACAGTGTGTGTGTAAAAACTGTATTTTCATTGTATGTAATAATTGGTTTAACTGTTTATCTGAGGGGAGGGAATGTGTGGGTTGCACCAGATGTGTGATTGGTGATGTTATGCCTCCCCCTGGGTGTGGCCTGTAAGTGTACAAGTGTAATAAAAGCCAGGCTGGATGAGCCAGTCCAGAGTTCCTGTTTTTACCCTCAAAGTGATGTGTCGTCTCATTATTGGGGGAAGGATTTATTGAATGCTGTTCCAGTTGACTGCTAGGAGTACAAGCCTATTCGTATGGTTCCTATTCAATGGTCTACAGCATTCATATGCTTGGGAGAATTTAAAAGGTTTCTCGGATTCGGGGATTGTGGTGTCTGCCAGAGTGCTTGGAGTCCTCAGGAAGCACTAGGAGCATCCATTAACGGAGGTACCCAGTCGGGGTGCCAGGTGATCCGTTACAAATATATATACCCTGCGGCACTTAATATATCATTAGTATATATACCCTGCGGCACTTAACATATCATTAATAAATATACCCTGCGGCACTTAATATACCATTAATATATATACCCTGCGGCACTTAATATATCATTAATATATATACCCTGCGGCACTTAATATATCATTAGTATATATACCCTGCAGCACTTAACATATCATTAATAAATATACCCTGCGGCACTTAATATACCATTAATATATATACCCTGCGACACTTAATATATCATTAATATATATACCCTGCAACACTTAATTAATTGTGTATCCTTAACATATCATTAATATATATACCCTGCGGCACTTAATGAATTGTGTATCCTTAACATATCATTAATATATATACCCTGCGGCACTTAATATATCATTAGTATATATACCCTACGGCACTTAATATACCATTAATATATATACCCTGCAACACTTAATTAATTGTGTATCCGTAACATATCATTAATATATATACCCTGCGACACTTAATATATCATTGATATATATATACCCTACAACACTTAATGAATTGTGTATCCTTAACATATCATGAATATATATACCCTGCGGCACTTAATGAATTGTGTATCCTTAACATATCATTAATATATATACCCTGCAGCACTTAATATATCATTAATATATATACCCTGCGGCACTTAATATATTGTGTATCCTTAACATATCATTAATATATATACCCTGCGGCACTTAATATATAATTAATATATATACCCTGCGGCACTTAATATATTGTGTATCCTTAACATACAATTAATATATATACCCTGCGGCACTTAATATATTGTGTATCCTTAATATATCATTAATATATATACCCTGCGACATTTAATATATCATTAATATATATACCCTGCGGCACTTAATATATCATTAATAAATATACCCTACGGCACTTAATATATCATTTATATATATACCCTGTGGCACTTAATATATCATTAATATATATACCCTGCGACACTTAATATATTGTGTATCCTTAACATATCATTAATATATATACCCTGCGGCACTTAATATATCATTAATATATATACCCTGCGGCACTTAATATATAATTAATATATATACCCTGCGGTACTTAACATATCATTAATATATATACCCTGCGACACTTAATATATCATTAATATATATATACCCTGCGGCACTTAATATATCATTAAGAAATATACCCTGCGGCACTTAATATATCATTAATATATATACCCTGCGACACTTAATATATCAGTAGTATATATACCCTGCGGCACTTAACATATCATTAATAAATATACCCTGCGGCACTTAATATACCATTAATATATATACCGTGCGACACTTAATGAATTGTGTATCCTTAACATATCATTAATATATATACCCTGCGGCACTTAATATATCATTAATATATATACCCTGCGGCACTTAATATATTGTGTATCCTTAACATATCATTAATATATATACCCTGCGGCACTTAATATATCATTAATATATATACCCTGCGGCACTTAATGAATTGTGTATCCTTAACATATCATTAATATATATACCATGCGGCACTTAATATATATCATTAATATATATACCCTGCGGCACCTAATATATTGTGTATCCTTAACATATCATTAATATATATACCCTGCGGCACTTAATATATCATTAATATATATACCCTGCGGTACTTAACATATCATTAATATATATACCCTGCGACACTTAATATATCATTAATATATATATACCCTGCGGCACTTAATATATCATTAATAAATATACCCTGCGGCACTTAATATATCATTAATATATATACCCTGCGACACTTAATATATCAGTAGTATATATACCCTGCGGCACTTAACATATCATTAATAAATATACCCTGCGGCACTTAATATACCATTAATATATATACCGTGCGACACTTAATGAATTGTGTATCCTTAACATATCATTAATATATATACCCTGCGGCACTTAATGAATTGTGTATCCTTAACATATCATTAATATATATACCCTGCGGCACTTAATATATCATTTATATATACCCTGCGGCACTTAATATATTGTGTATCCTTAACATATCATTAATAAATATACCCTGCGGCACTTAATATATCATTAATATATATACCCTGCGGCACTTAATATATTGTGTATCCTTAACATATCATTAATATATATACCCTGCGGCACTTAATATATCATTAATATATATACCCTGCGGCACTTAATGAATTGTGTATCCTTAACATATCATTAATATATATACCATGCGGCACTTAATATATCATTAATATATATACCCTGCGGCACCTAATATATTGTGTATCCTTAACATATCATTAATATATATACCCTGCGACACTTAATATATTGTGTATCCTTAACATATCATTAATATATATACCCTGCGGCACTTAATATATCATTAGTATATATACCCTGCGACACTTAATATGTCATTAATATATATACCCTGCGACACTTAATATATTGTGTATCCTTAACATATCATTAATATATATACCCTGCGACACTTAATATATTGTGTATCCTTAACATATCATTAATATATATACCCTGCGGCACTTAATATATCATTAATAAATATACCCTGCGGCACTTAATATATCACTAATATATATACCCTGCGGCACTTAATATATCATTAGTATATATACCCTGCGACACTTAATATGTCATTAATATATATACCCTGCAACACTTAATGAATTGTGTATCCTTAACATATCATTAATATATACACCCTGCAGCACTTAATATATCATTAATATATATACCCTGCGGCACTTAATATATTGTGTATCCTTAACATATCATTAATATATATACCCTGCGGCACTAAATATATCATTAATATATATATATCCTGCGGCACTTAATATATCATTATTATATATACCCATGCGACACTCAATATATCATTAATATATATACCCTGCAGCACTTAATATATCATTAATATATATACCCTGCGGCATTTAATATATTGTGTATCCTTAACACATCATTAATATATATACCCTGCGGCACTTAATATATAATTAATATATATACCCTGCGGCACTTAATATATAATTAATATATATACCCTGCGGCACTTAATATATCATTAATATATATACCCTGCGACACGTAATATATCATTTATATATACCCTGTGACACCTAATATATCATTAATATGTATAACCTGCGACACTTAATATATTGTGTATCCTTAACATATCATTAATATATATACCCTGCGGCACTTAATATATCATTAATATATATACCCTGCGGCACTTGATATAGCATTAATTTATATACCCTGCGGCACTTGATATATCATGAATAAATATACCCTGCGGCACTTAATATATCATTAATATATATACCCTGCTGCACTTAATATATCATTAATATATATACCCTGGGACACTTAATGAATTGTTTATCCTTAACATATCATTAATAAATATACCCTGCGGCACTTGATATATCATTAATAAATATACCCTGCGGCACTTAATAAATTGTGTATCCTTAACATATTATTAATATATCTACCCTGCGACACTTAATATATCATTTTTATATATACCCTGCGACACTTAATATATCATTAATATATATACCCTGCAACACTTAATATATCATTAATATATATATACCCTACAGCACTTAATATATCATTAATATATATACCCTGCGGCACCTATTATATCATTAATAAATATACCCTGCGGCACTTAATGTATCTTTAATAAATATACCCTGCGGCACCTAATATATTGTGTATCCTTAATATATCATTAATATATATACCCTAGGGCACCTAATATATTGTGTATCCTTAATATATCATTAATAAATATACCCTGCGGCACCTAATATATTGTGTATCCTTAAAATATCATTAATATATATACCCTGTGCCATTTAATATATTGTGTACCCTTAATATATCATAAATATATATACCCTGTGCCCTTTAATATATTGTGTACCCTTAATATATCATTAATATACATACCCTGTGGCACTTAATATATCATTAATATATATACCCTGCGGCACTTAATATATCATTAATATATATACCCTGTGCCCTTTCATATATTGTGTATCCTTAATATATCATTAATATACATACCCTGCGGCACTTAATATAACATTAATATATATACCCTGCGGCACTTAATATATTGTGTATCCTTAATATATCATTAATATATATACTCTGTGCCATTTAATATATTGTGTATCCTTAACATATCATTAATATATATATCCTGCGACACTTAATATATCATTAATATATATACCCTGCGGCACTTAATATATTGTGTATCCTTAATAGATCATTAATATATATACCCTGTGCCATTTAATATATCATTAATATATATACCCTGCGGCACTTATTATATCATTAATAAATATACCCTGCTGCACTTAATATATCATTAATAAATATACCCTGCTGCACTTAATATATCATTAATATATATACCCTGCGGCACTTAATATATCATTAATATATATATACCCTGCGGCACTTAATATATTGTGTATCCTTAATAGATCATTAATATATATACCCTGTGCCATTTAATATATCATTAATATATATACCCTGCGGCACTTAATATATCATTAATATATATACCCTGCGGCACTTAATATATCATTAATATATATACCCTGCGGCACCTAATATATTGTGTATCCTTAATATATCATTAATAAATATACCCTGCGGCACCTAATATATTGTGTATCCTTAAAATATCATTAATATATATACCCTGTGCCATTTAATATATTGTGTACCCTTAATATATCATTAATATATATACCCTGTGCCCTTTAATATATTGTGTACCCTTAATATATAATTAATATATATACCCTGCGGCACTTAATATATTGTGTATCCTTAATATATCATTAATATATATACCCTGTGCCATTTAATATATTGTGTACCCTTAATATGTCATTAATATATATACCCTGCGGCACTTAATATATTGTGTACCTTTTATATATATTATTAATATATATATACCCTGTGCCATTTAATATATTGTGTACCCTTAATATATCATTAATATATATACCCTGCAGCACTTAATATATCATTAATATATATACCCTGTGCCATTTAATATATTGTGTACCCTTAATATATCATTAATATATATACCCTGCGGCACTTAATATATTGTGTACCCTTAATATATCATTAATATATATACCCTGCGGCACTTAATATATCATTAATATATATACCCTGTGCCATTTAATATATTGTGCATTGTGAAGGAATTCCCCTTATTCCCCTATTTGGTGTTAAAATGACAATTTCCTTTATTTCATGTTGGCTTTCCCTATGGCATTCGGTAGGTAAAACTACCGAATCGAGACCCCCCCGTTGCCCATTAGGAACTCTTTACCTCACTGCTTGCTGGGCATGTTCGACCAAAAGCTCTGCACGAATGGTGTACATCGGCACCATTTCGGGACTTCCACGTGGCCGCGGCCATTTTAGCTCCCGAACAGCGGTGTTTGCCGTCGAGTGTCTGGAACTGAAAACGGACACTCAAATAGGTGAACACCGCTGAATCCTCCATACCTTCGGTAGAACCCCAGGGAAACTACCGAATGACCGGGCATTCGGTAGATAGACTCACTGACAGATGGGGAGTCAAGCGAACCGTGGATGGTAGCTGGATGGCCGGCCGTGCGGGAGATTTTTCATGCGAACCAAGACCGACTGCAGGGCCAGAATGTGTGAAACTGTTTTCGGCTACTTTGCCCGTGCAGTCGGTCAAAACTTCTAAGTCCCGTATCTCCCGAACGGCTGAACCGAATGGACTGATTTTTTCATATGTTGGTCCCCCAGAGTACAGTCCTTGGGGTACATCCAGGCTTTGGGAGAAATTATGTTCCATTGTAATTATGTTAAATGGTTATCTGCGGGGAGGGGATGTACAGTATGTATATTGTTATGATTGGTTGTTTTGTCCCTCCCTGTGGGTGGTCCTGTATTTACAAAATTGTAATAAAAACCAGACTGGGTGTGCCAGCACCTCAGTTCATCTTTGTACCCTTCTTCTGACTACGTATGCTGTTTGGGAGTTCGTATGTCTTACTGAGGGAATTATCCAGGGATACTATTGGAATTACACTGGGATTCGTCTACCATAACTACCGAACGGAGGGCTATGTTCACTAGGCTCTGATGGTTCGGGAGGAAACTACCGATTGAGGTTTAAATACACTTGGTTTCCTTACAACTGGTGGCAAGCGGCGGGATTCTAATCCCAAACGGACGTTTTAAACAAGCAAAGGAATGAATGGCTCAGCAGTACCAACAGCTTAAGAGAACCACGCTTAACCCCTTAAGGACACAGCTTCAGAAGCTGGACATACCCTTAAGGACACAAGCAATTTTTGCATTTTTTGCTGTTTGTGTTCAACTGCAATTTGCATCTCTCTCATTTATTGTACCAACACATATGATATAACGTTTTTTAGACAACAAAAAGGGCTTTAATTTGATGTGACCTATACATGTATAAATTCTCATTTATTACAAAAAAAATGCAAAATAATGTGGAAAAAACGCTTTTTCCCCCACGTTTTGGCAATAATAATGTGTGCATAATATGTACAGCTTAGGAAAAGTAATTCAAAATCAATTCATTTATGTGTCTTGATTTACCAAGTTCATAATATGTGTAGGATTTCAGTTTATTTTGAAAGTTACAGGTCACAAACTACAAGGTCTAAAATAAAATTTCAATGTGAAACAATTTTAGAAGTTGGTATGAATTTGTGGCATTATAGCCATCTGACTGTTCAAATAACCCCATAAAGGCCTTCCATTTGAGAAAGCAGACACTCCAGGGTATGTTATTAGGCATATATTATACCTTAACTTGCCACCATGTTTTCACCAATTTATTTCAAATTTTGTGGTGAGAAAAAAAAATATTTTTTTTACATACATGTTGCATTTTCGCTGGGTATTTCTTACATTTGATAAGTGCCACTGTCATAAATTCCCCCTAAGTATGCTCAGTTACCTCTTCTGAGTAAAACAATATGCCCAATGTATGACCCAGACACTATTTTGTGAAGTTACAGTGCTGTGAAAGAGATGTGATAAGTTCAGGTTTTTAAGTGTGAATTTACATGGAGAGTTTTAATGGGTCCGTATTCTATTTTTAAATATGTTAGCAGGCTGCTTTATCCAATTACACCAAAAAGGCATACTATTTCTCAAAGAAGACGCCCAAGGGTATTTCAAATGGCAAATTTTGAACCTTAACGTGGGATAATTTTTCCGTTAGCTTGTATCAAGTGCAGTGGTAAAAAGCATTTTTTTTCTGCCTTTTTGACACACAGTGAGTTTGTACTGTATATTTTGCAAACCTTATATGTGCTATGGCTTTATAATACTTTATATGTTGCTCAGCTATGTTGTCTGAGTACAGCAACACCCCCCGTATGTACCTTTGCCAGTTATATGGGGACGTTGAAGGGGCACATTTCAGACACAGCCATTGCAGGTTTTGTCAAACTTTGAATTTTTACGCTGTGTTGTTACCCCACTTTGAAGTTTTTTAGCAGGCTATATATTCCAACTATCCCATAAAAGCATACTATTTCTTAAAGAAGACATCCCAGGGTATTTCAAAAGGCATATTTTGAACCTTAGTGGGGGATCATTTTTCTGCTAGCTTGTACCAAGTGTAGTGGTAATAAGCATTTTTTACTGCCTTTTTTACACACACAATGAGTTTGTACTGTATATTTTGCAAACCTTATGTGTGCTACGGCTATATAATACTTCCTATCTTGCTCAGTTATGTCATCTGAGCACAGCAATACCCCCATATGTACCTTTGCCAGGTATATGCGGACGTTGAAGGGGCTCATTTGAGACACAGCCATTTAAGTTTTTTCAAACTTTACATTTTTACGCTGTGTCCATACCCCACTTTGGAGGTTTGTTTGTAGGTTAATTATTCCAGCTACCCCATAAAGGCATACCATTTCTTAAAGAAGACACCCTAGGGTATTTCAAAAGATGTATTTTGAACCTTAGCGTGAAATCATTTTTCCGCTAGCTTGTACCAAGTGTAGTGGTAATAAGCATTTTTTACTGCCTTTTTTACACACACAATGAGTTTGTACTGTATATTTTGCAAACCTTATGTGTGCTACGGCTATATAATACTTCCTATCTTGCTCAGTTATGTCGTCTGAGCACAGCAATATCCCCATATGTACCTTTGCCAGGTATATGCGGACGTTGAAGGGGCTCATTTGAGACACAGCCATTTAAGTTTTTTCAAACTTTACATTTTTACGCTGTGTCCATACCCCACTTTGGAGGTTTGTTTGTAGGTTAATTATTCCAGCTACCCCATAAAGGCATACCATTTCTTAAAGAAGACATCCTAGGGTATTTCAAAAGATGTATTTTAACCCTTAGCGTGAAATAATTTTTCCGCTAGCTTATACCAAGTGTAGTGGTAATACGCTTTTTATATGCCTTTTTGACATACTCAATGAGTTTGTAATATATATTTTGCAAACCTTATATGTGCTACAGCAATATAATACATCATATGTTGCTCCGCTATGTCATCTGAGTACAGCAATACCCCCGTATGTACCTTTACCAGGTATATGACAACGTTGAAAGGGCACATTTGAGACACAGCCATTCAAGGTAGAATTTTTACGCTGGGTCCATGCCCCACTTTGGAATTTTTTTAATAGGTTGTGTTTTCCATTTACTTCACAAAGGCATACCATTTCCTAAAGAAGACACCCCAGGGTGTTTCAAAAGGCATATTTGAAACATTACCGCGGTATCATTTTTTCGCTAGCCTGTACCAAGTTTTATTTAGCTTTTGACAACTTATTTTACTATTTTAAAACTTTGTTTAAACTTTTGAAAAGTTTTTTTAACGTTTTATTGTTTGTTTTTTTTTACTTTTAACCCCTAACTAGCCTAACCGTAAATCCCCCAATTTCCCCACTAACTTCTACCCACCTTAGCTAAATAAATAAATATTTTAAAATATTTAAACGAATTAATTAAATACATTTAACCCCTGAGGATTAAAAAAAATAAAAGTTAACCCTCAGGGGTTAAAAGAAAAAAATCAGATCACAGTGAAATACTGTGATCTGTATTTTGATCACTGCAGGCAGTGATCAAAGGGCAGGGGAGGGGTTAAATTTTATTTGAAAGAGGTGAGGGGGAGTGGGATTTTGTAACTAACTTTTTTTTTTACAGCCAGAGAGAAAGATCAGCACCGATCTGTCTCTCTGCTGTTCACAGCTCACACGGAGCTGCAGGGAAACAGATCGGGTTTCACTGCAGCACGTGTGATCACTCTGACTCCCGGTCAGAGCGATCACATGGGCTGAATCAGTGGAACAGCCCATGGTAGTGTGCCTCCGATAGGGAGACACACTACAGGAAGATTAACCCCACGATTGGCAATTTTCATTTTGGACGGAAATTTTCCGTCCAGCGTCCTTAAGGGGAGTGCTGCAATGACGGAAAATTTCCGTCATGCGTCCTTAAGGGGTTAAGGATTTATTGGAAGCTCGAGGCGTAATAGCAAGCAACAAAACAAAAGCCACGTTAATTGCAGAGCTGTTACAGAGCGACAGATCCAGCACTACAGAAATGGAGCGTGAGCAGGGCCGGACTGGGAAGAAAATTCGGCCCGGGCATTTTTTAATCACAGCGGCCCACTAAGAAGGGGGCGGGGCAGAGAGGGTGTGTGTTTTGTCATCACTAATGACAAACACGCCCCCTCTCAAAGTGAGCATGTTGGTTCAATGCTCTTCCAAGGCAGACCATACGCAGAACTCTGCTAAAGAGCTCTAGCATGAGAAAAAAGCCCTGTATTTGTTCTGCACAGTGCAAGCAAATTTAATAACATGCTTGCACTGTGTTTCCTTGCAACTTGTCTCTGGTGTCTCTATAAATGGATACCAGGAGACAAAAATGCCAGGAAAGAGTATTGTGCACGTGTTTGGAGCCTGCTTGTGGTATTACGTGTGTGTAGAGTGAGCTGATTGTGGTGTGGTATTGTGTAATAAGGTCGGTTTTAGTCGTGTTGTGTTTGTGGTGTAATGTAATGCATATGTGGCTAGGGACTGTAGAGAATGTGTGTATAGGGGAATGTAGCAAGTGTGTGCATACAGGCTATAGTGTGTGTGTGTGTATAGGTGATGTAGTGTTTGTAGAGAGTGTGTGTTTAGGGGTGTAGTATGTGTTTGCTTACAAGGAATCTGGTGTGTGTGTGTATATATATATATATATATGTTTGTATGTATGTATAGGAGTCTAGTGTGTGTTTGAAGGACCCAGAATGTGTATAGGAGATCTAGTGAGTGTGCGTATATAACGGATTCAGAGTGTATATAGGGATCTAGTGTGTGTATGTGTGTAGATGATCCAGAGTTGGGTAAAGGATGTAGTGTGTGTCTGGAATGTAATGTGTTTAGGGGTGCAGTATGTGTGTGAGGGGTGCTGTGTGTGTGAGGGGTGCTATATTATATAAATATGTTTGGAAGTATTGTGTATGTGTGTGATGCAGTGTATCGGGGGGGGTTGTGTGTGTATGTGAGGGGTGCAGTATGTGTGTGTGTGATGGATGCTGTGTGTGAGGTGTGATGTGTGTGTGAGGGTGCAGTGTGTGTGTGTGGGTGCTGTGTGTGATTGATTTGTGTGAGGGTGCTGTGTGTGAGAGTGCTGTGTGTGATGTGTGTGTTGGTGCGGTGTATGATGTGTGTGAGAGTGTTTTGTGTGACGTGTTTGAGAGTGTTGTTTGTGATGTATGTGAGTGCTGAGTGTGATAGTGCTGTGTATGATGTGTGAGTGCTGAGTGTGATGTGTGTGAGAGTGCTAAGTGTGATGTGTGTGAGAGTGCTGAGTGTGAGAGTGCTGTGTATGATGTGTGATGTGTGTGAGTGATGTGTGTGTGTGCTGTGTGTGAGAGTACTGTGTATGATGTGTATGATGTGTGTGATGTGTGTGAGAGTGCTGAGTGTGATGTGTGTGAGTGTGATGTGTGTAAATGTTGTGTGGGTAAATAAACAAATAAAAAACTAAGGGGGGTAAATAAACAAATAATAAAACCAGGGGGGGGTAAATAAACAAATAATAAAACTAAGGGGGGTAAATAAACAAATAATAAAACCGGGGGGTGTTAAATAAACAAATAATAAAACTAGGGGGGTAAATAAACAAATAAAAAACTAAGGGGGGTAAATAAACAAATAATAAAACTAAAGAGGGTAAATAAACAAATAAAAAAACTAGGGGGTAAAGAAACAAATAAAAAACTAGGGGGGGGGAATAAACAAATAAAAAAACTAGGGGGGTAAATAAACAAATAATAAAACTAAGGGGGGGGGGTAAATAAACAAATAAAAAAAACTAAGACGGCATTAAATCCCCCCCTCCCTTCTTACCTTTAGCCTGGGAGGGGGGGACCGGCAGTCGCACACGATCCCTGGTGATCCAGTGGTGAGTGAACTCTAGACTAAGGGCTAGAGTTCACTCTCGCGAGATCGGGGGCGTTGCCATAGCAACGCTCCCGATCTCGCGAGAGGAACCCGGCGGAGCTGCAAGATAGAGCTCCGTCGGGTCCTCTCCCTCCCCAGCCGCAGGTCTATTTAAGTGGGCCGGTGAGGGAGATCTCTGATCTCCTCACCGTCCCGCCATGGCACACAGCGGGGCCGGCGCTCGGATAGTGCCGGCCCTGCATAGACCGGCAGGGGAGATCCTGGGACTTCCCCTGCCGGCCTCGGCCCCTGGCCACCGCGGCCCACCGGGCATTTGCCCGGTGTGCCCGATGGCCAGTCCGGGCCTGAGCGTGAGGATGAAACTGAAATGCAGAAAGACATCAGATGGATGCTCAGTTTATTGGGACCTAACCCAGCAACAGAAGCGGTTCTGCAGGTCATGGCAATCACCAGGCAATCGCAGAAGGAGCGAGATGACCGTGACAGACTGCTACAGGGGGATTTGCTGCACTCCCCGGGAAGTACAAATGATCTACCAAAGAAGGTAAATTATGCTGCATTTAAAAACTTTAATGACAATGAAATGGAGATTGATAGTTATCTGCAGGATTTTGAAAGGCAATGTGCGCTGGAGGGATTCGACTCCACCAAATTGGCCGCGGTACTGAGCAGCAAGTTATCAGGCAGAGCAGCAGAAGCGGCACGAGCAATACCTGATGAGGACATTCACAATTATGGGAAAATAAAATAAATTTTGTTGGCTAGATATGCAGTTACCCCTGAGACATACAGGAAAAAATTCAGGGAACTGAGGAAAACAGGGAAGGATACCCATACTGAATGGGCATTCCGGCTACACAGGGCAGCCCGAAGTTGGATGAAGGGCTGCCAAGCAACCACTCTGGAGGATGCTTTACAACTCATCATATTAGAACAATTTTTTAACCATACAACAGAGGACATTAAGGACTGGGTAAAAGACAGGAAGCCTAAATCTGTGGAGAAGGCAGCCAGGCTAGCAGACGAATATCAGGACAACCGGAGGCGAGAACAAGGGGTGAGTCGACCTGCGTTTAAACAGCCGTATTCAGCCCCAACCATGGCTACACCACCCAGAGCCCCCCTGAGTAATCCGCCGCACAGCTCAACAACAGCACCACGGCAACCTGCAGTGTGTCACTACTGCAAACAGCCGGGACACTACAAAAACCATTGCCCACGTTTAAACCGGGGAAGCCGGGAGAGGCCACCACCACAGTCCCAACCCAGGGCCGCTGCTCATTGTGTACAGCAGGAGAGTACACCATTGTTCCCTACCCACAAGGAACAATGGAGTGTGTTGCACAAAGTCAACCCCGTGCAAGCAGGGGGCGATAACCGGGACCACCACCGTCAGTGGATTACAGTAGATGGGGTGGGGGCCCGCGCTTTAAGAGACTCTGGGGCCACGTTAACTGTGGTTCAACCCCACACTGTCATGGCCCAAGCTCACACGGGCCGCACTGTGGCAATAAGGTAAGCCGGGGGTGCCATTCACAAACTACCCATGGCTAAAGTCCTTGTGGATTGGGGCTCGGGATCTAAACAATTGGAGGTTGGCATTATGCAGGAACTACCAGCCGAAGTACTGTTGGGGAATGATGTGGGCTGTTTAACTTCCCAACTAGCCCGAGACCCTACCCGGTTACCACCCGAGCTCGAGCCAGACTGGAAGCACCGCCGCACTCTGAGGAAACCCAGGTAAGAGTTGAAATACCCCCTTTACCCTTCCCCGTTCTGGGATACTCCCCAGGGGTTTGAGCAGGAACAGAGGACTGACCCCACACTAGACGGGTATAGAAAAGCGGTAGGGAATAATAGGGGCGACAACCCACACGAAAGGTTTGAGTGGCACAAGGGACTGTTGTATAGGGTGACAGATGGGGCAGGACACGGGACCGCCCAGGTTACTAAGAGTAGTACCCCGCAAGTTCCGGGCAGAGTTATTAAGACTCAGCCACGATATTCCCTTAGCCGGACATTTAGGAGTTAAGAAAACTAGAGACCGGCTGACCCAAACCTTCTTCTGGCCCAGGGTCACTCAAGACCTTAAATACTACTACAGGACCTGTGACGTTTGCCAGAAAATAGGGAAACGGGGTGACCACCAGAAAGCGAAGCTCCACCCGCTACCCATCCTAGAGGAGCCATTTCACCGGGTAGCGGTGGATTTAATAGGACCCCTCAGTCGACCCAGTCAGTCGGGTAAAAAGTTTATACTCACCGTAGTGGACTATGCCACTCGGTACCCCGAAGCCGTGGCCCTCCCCAATATAGAGGCCGAAACCATAGCCGAGGTCCTGGTCAAAATATTTTCCCGGGTAGGTTTTCCCCAGGAGATCCTATCCGACAGAGGGACTCAATTCACAGCTCTCCTGACACAACAGCTGTGGCAGAGCTGTGGAGTGAAAGCCCTATTTAGCGCTCCATATCACCCTCAGACCAACGGTCTCTGTGAACGTTTTAATGGCACGCTCAAGCAAATGCTAAAAACGTTCGCAGAGTCCTGCAAGAACTGGGAGAAGTACCTTCCCCATCTTCTGTTTGCCTATCGTGAGGTGCCCCAGGCATCCACGGGGTTCTCCCCCTTCGAACTCCTGTTCGGGAGAAAAGTTCGGGGCCCCCGGATCTTGTAAGGGAGCACTGGGAGGGCAACACAGATGATGGGGGGATCCCTATCGTGCAGTACGTACTGGAGTTCCGCGACCGGCTGCGGACTCTCACGAATCAGTTCGGGAGAATCTGCAGGCGGCTCAGGACTGTCAAAAGAAGTGCTACGACAGGGGTGCCTGAGACAGAGTCTTAGACTTAGGCCAAAAGGTACTAGCCTTGAGACCCGCCAAGAAGGATAAGCTACAGGCAGCATGGCAGGGACCTTTTAAGGTGGTGGAGCGAATAAGCGATACCACCTACATTGTAAGTAAATGTTCGGATGAAAGACTGACCAAAGTCTTTCATGTAAACATGTTAAAGCCCTACTACGAGCGAACTGAAGATGTCGGCGCCATATGCGCCCCCTCTTCAGAAGATAGTGAGGGGCTGCCCCTCCCCGATCTGCTAGACCCCGCGCCCTGTAGTATTGACCAGGTCAGCCTTGGTCAGAACCTACAACCCCTAGAGTGAGGAGAAGCATCCAGCCTACTCCGGGAATACCAGGGTATGTTTTCCGCCATCCCAGGCTATACCTCTGCTGCGGTACACCGAGTAGAAACCCAGGGAGAGACACCGCTACGGCAGCAACCATACCGTATTCCCGAGGCCGTGCGTGGGAGCATGCTGGCAGAAATTACTGACATGCTCAAGTTAGGGGTAATAGAACCCTCTCAGAGCCCTTGGGCATCTCCGGTAGTACTAGTACCGAAGCGTGACGGCACCACACGCTTCTGTGTAGACTACCGGAGGCTCAACAACCGCACCATAACAGATGTCTATCCCATGCCCAGAATAGATGAGTTGCTGGACCGTATGGCTGGGGGTAATTACTTGACCACCCTGGATTTGTGCAAAGGATACTGGCAGATCCCATTGGAGGCGGCAGCCATCCCCAAGTCGGCATTCGTCACTCCTTTCGGGCTCTACCAGTTCAAGGTTATGCCCTTTGGAATGAAGAATGCCCCCGCTACCTTTCAGCGGATGGCTGACAGGCTCCTGGAGGGACTCCAGGACTTTGCATGTGCGTATTTAGACAATACTGCCGTCTACAGCCGCACATGGGGAGACCACCTAGGACACGTGTCCAGAGTGCTCGAGAAAATTCACCAAGCAGGGCTTATGTTAAAACCGGACAAATGTCACATTGGTATGGCTGAGGTACAGTACCTCGGCCACAGGGTAGGGTCAGGTAAACAGCGGCCTGAGCCTGCCAAAATAGAAGCCATAGCTAATTGGCCCCAACCCCGGACTAAGACCCAGGTCTTAGCCTTCTTAGGAACAGCCGGCTATTACCGGAAATTCGTCCCCGACTATAGCGCCCTGGCCAAACCCCTCACTGACCTCATCAAAAAGGCCCTTTCCAAACAGGTTACCTGGACCCCAGAGTGCGCGGCAGCCTTCAAGAAACTGAAAGCAGCTTTGAGCGAGGCTCCTGTGTTGGCAGCACCCGACTACTCTAAACAATTTCTTGTCCACACAGATGCCTCCATGTTTGGGCTGGGAGCCGTGTTAAGCCAGGTGGGTGACGACGGCATGGAACACCCGGTGGCATATCTCAGCCGTAAATTTTTGCCCCGGGAGGTCAGCTATGCCACCATGGAGAAGGAGTGCCTAGCCCTGGTGTGGGCGTTTAAGAAACTCCAACCTTATTTGTACGGCCGGCCATTTACTCTGATGACCGACCACAACCCGTTGGTGTGGTTAAACCGCGTAACTGGCGACAACCTCAGACTCTTACGGTGGAGCCTAGCCCTTCAACCGTACAACTTTACCATGCAGTACCGTCCGGGCAAACAAAATGGTAATGCAGACGGTTTGTCCCGCCAAATGGAACTGGATGTGTAACTTAGACCTTTCTTCTTTTCGCTCGGACATCCCCAAGCCAACCCGTCAGGGTCTTGGCGGGTATGCCGACCTATGGACTTATAGGGGAGCAGTGTGAAGGAATTCCCCTTATTCCCCTATTTGGCGTTAAAATGACAATTTCCTTTATTTCATGTGGGCTTTTCCCATAACATATCATTAATATATATACCCTGCGGCACTTAATATATCATTAATATATATATCCTGCGGCACTTAATATATATATACTGCGGCACTTGTTATATCATTAATAAATATACCCTGCGGCACTTAATATATCATTAATAAATATACCCTGCGGCACTTAATATATCATTAATAAATATACCCTGCGGCACTTAATGTATATACCCTGCGGCACTTAATATATCATTAATATATATACCCTGCGGCACTTAATATATATACCCTGCGGCACTTATTATATCATTAATAAATATACCCTGCGGCACTTAATATATCATTAATAAATATACCCTGCGGCACGTAATATATTGTGTATCCTTAATATATCATTAATAAATATACCCTGCGGCACCTAATATATTGTGTATCCTTAAAATATCATTAATATATATACCCTGTGACACTTAATATATTGTGTACCCTTAATATATCATTATTATATACCCTGTTGCACTTAATATATTGTGTATCCTTAATATATCATTAATAACTATACCCTGCGGCACTTAATATATCATTAATATATATACCCTGTGCCATTTAATATATTGTGTATCCTTAATATATCATTAATATATATACTCTGTGCCATTTAATATATTGTGTATCCTTAATATATCATTAATATATATACCCTGTGCCATTTAATATATCATTAATATATATACCCTGCGGCACCTAATATATTGTGTACCCTTAATATATCATTAAAATATATACTCTGTGCCATTTAATATATTGGGTACCCTTAATATATCATTAATATATATACCCGGTGCCATTTAATATATTGTGTATCCTTAATATATCATTAATAAATATACCCTGTGCCATTTAATATATCATTAATATATATATATACACTTCGGCACCTAATATATTGTGTACACTTAATATATCATTAATATATATATACCCTGCGGCACCTAATATTTTGTGTATCCTTAATATATAATTAATATATATATACCCCCTGCGGCACTTAATATATCATGAATAAATATACCCTGCAGCACTTAATATATTGTGTATCCTTAATATATCATTAATATATATACCCTGCGGCACCTAATATTTTGTGTATCCTTAATATATCAATATATATATATACCCTGCGGCACCTAATATATTGTGTACCCTTAATATATCATTAATATATATACCCTGCGGCACCTAATATATTGTGTACCCTTAATATATCATTAATATATATACCCTGTGCCATTTAATATATTGTGTATCCTCAATATATCATTAATAAATATACCCTGTGCCATTTAATATATCATTAATATATATATATTCCCTGCGGCACCTAATATATTGTGTACCCTTAATATATCATTAATATATATACCCTGCGGCACCTAATATTTTGTGTATCCTTAATATATCATTAATATATATATACCCTGCGGCACCTAATATATTGTGTATCCTTAATATATCATTAATATATATACCCTGTGCCATTTAATATATCATTAATATATATACCCTGCGGCACCTAATATATTGTGTACCTTTAATATATCATTAATATATATACCCTGCGGCACCTAATATTTTGTGTATCCTTAATATATCATTAATATATATATATACCCTGCGGCACCTAATATATTGTGTATCCTTAATATATCATTAATATATATACCCTGTGCCATTTAATATATCATTAATATATATACCCTGCGGCACCTAATATATTGTGTACCCTTAATATATCATTAATATATATACTCTGTGCCATTTAATATATTGTGTATCCTTAATATATCATTAATATATATACCCTGCGGCACTTAATATGACATTAATATATATACCCTGCGGCACTTAATATATTGTGTATCCTTAATATATCATTAATATATATACCCTGCGGCACTTAATATATCATTAATATATATACCCTGCGGCAATATATATACCCTGCAGCACTTAATATATTGTGTATCCTTAATATGTCATTAATATATATACCCTGTGCCATTTAATATATTGTGTATCCTTAATATATCATTAATAAATATACCCTGTGGCACTTAATATATCATTAATATATATACCCTGCGGCACCTAATATTTTGTGTATCCTTAATGTAGCGGAGTAGAGGTATTATCCAAGGTATCTCCGCTGGTAGACAGGAAAGGTAATCCAAGACAGGTACAAGACAGAAGCGTAGTTACAATCCCTTCCCTCCAAGAACTAGACGACACATAGCTTGGAGGTCAACTGAGGTTTTATTCACACACTTACAGTATTTATGGGATTTCCCATGCAAGGGGTTTCCCTACAGACAATTAAGGGGTTAGGCAATAGGGGACTACGTGGGAAACTGAACAAGCTGGACATTTCTCCCACAATACACTGCTGCACGAGAGGGACACTCCTACCAGCATGTACAGTTAAGTGGATTATCCCCTCGCAGAAACAATATTTTACATTAAAATACAAAAGTGGGATTTTGTTCGTCAGATTTAGACGAACGGACCGTCGGTAGATAGCTGGGGTCGGGGCGCACATTTTGTGAAAGTGCAGCTCAGATCCCAGCTTATCTAACCGAACGCCACATGAAAGACACATATATTCTAAGTTCCCCTCAAACTACCGAAGGACCCCATAGAAACCAATTACCGAAGGACCGAGGCTCCCGAACGGCTTGGAAGCCCAGCGGTATTCGTGCCGTCGAGTAGCCGATTTTAGTTCCAGGCACTCGACGACCAAATACCGCTGGGCTAACAAAGGATCCAAGATGGCCGACCGCCGCGTGGTCGGTAGCCGAACGACGGCCACCCTGAATCCTCTTAATTTACCGATTGCAACAATGTTGCAATCGTTAACGAGAGCCACACGACCTCCTGAGGGTGGTCTCCATTTGGTAGTTTGTTCGTTTCACCAACTGAGATAGAAATCACTGTTCGTGGAACGATTACCTGAATGCCGACGGGTTTTTATGCTGCCAGCATACGAACACCATAGACCTGCAATACATTACACACGCATACCCTTGGTTCTTAAAGTGGTACATACATATTAAAGAAAATACAGTTTTAAAGATGGCTGCTGCTGCCACAATGCTCCCCTAGAACCAAGCCGGCATACACAGTCTGATCCCAACAGATCGGCTTGGGGATGTCCGGAGGAGTACCCACAGATCACTTGTCCAGTTCCGTTTGTCGGGATAACCCGTCGGCATTTCCGTTTAGCTTTCCCGGGCGATATTGGATGGTAAAATCAAATGGCTGCAGCGCAGCAGCCTGGCATTGTCCCCTGACTCCCGGTTCAGCCAGACCAACGGGTGTGGCTGTGAGTAGCGAAAAGGTTTGTCCATACAAATAGGGCTGCAGTTTCTTGAGGGCCCACACCACGGCAAGGCATTCCTTTTCGATGGCGGTGTAGCTTACTTCTCGGGGTAAAAGTTTTCTGCTTAGGTAAGCTACCGGATGCTCGCCGCCATCTGCTCCGACCTGGCTCAGTACTGCTCCCAATCCAAACATAGAAGCGTCTGTATGAACGAGAAAGCGTTTAGTTGGATCAGGAGCAGCAAGAACAGGTGCGTTAACAAGAGCAGTTTTCAAGAGTTGGAATGCCTGTTCACACTCTGGGGCCCATACTACTAACTTAGGGAGGTTCTTGCGGGTTAGATCGGTGAGGGGTTTGGCTAGGGTACTGTAATTAGGTACAAACTTCCGATAATACCCTGCGGTACCCAAAAATGCTAGTACCTGGGTTTTAGTGCAGGGGGTTGGCCATTGGGCTACGGCCTCTATTTTGGCCGGTTCTGGTTTCTGTTGGCCACTGCCTACTCGGTGTCCTAGGTATTGGACTTCTGCCATCCCTATATGGCATTTACTGGGTTTAAGGGTTAACCCTGCCTCCCGGATACGGTCCAAGACGGCCCCTATATGGCTCAGGTGATCAGTCCAGGA
This sequence comes from Pelobates fuscus, assembly GCF_036172605.1. NCBI lineage: Eukaryota > Metazoa > Chordata > Amphibia > Anura > Pelobatidae > Pelobates > Pelobates fuscus. The sequence goes on along the minus strand of NC_086320.1, from coordinate 391,949,779 downwards.
ATAGCTAAAAATCGCTATGTCGTCCAAATAGGCGCATGCGTATTCCTGAAACCCATCTAATAGTCGGTCCACCATCCTCTGGAAGGTGGCCGGGGCATTTTTCATCCCAAATGGCATGACCCTAAACTGGTACAGGCCAAATGGGGTGACAAAGGCCGACTTGAGGATGGCGTCCTCGGCTAACGGGATTTGCCAATATCCCTTGCAAAGGTCAATGGTGGTTAGATATTTACCCCTGGCCATTTTGTCTAATAACTCGTCTATCTGGGGCATGGGATAGGCGTCGGACACTGTTTTATCATTGAGCCTCCTATAATCTACGCAGAAGCGGGTTGTTCCATCCCGCTTCGGCACTAGTACCACTGGGGATGCCCATGGGCTATCCGAAGGCTCAATTACTCCTAACTGCAACATTTCCTTAAGCTCTTTGTACATATTTCCCCTAACGGCTTCGGGAATGCGGTAGGGTGGCTGACGGAGAGGTGTTTGGTCTGGGGTTTCCACCCGGTGGGTGGCTAATGGGGTATATCCGGGGAGGTTGGAAAAGGTAGCTCCTTTTTCCCTAATTAACCTTTGGGCCTGAGCTCTCTCCTGGGGGTTCAAGCGCTCTCCTAACTGTACGGCGGCTAGATCCTCCTGGTGGGTTTCCCTGGCGAGAAGGTCAGGTAGGGGTAGGTTATCCGTCCTCTGCGGCCGAGGCACAGATGGCGGATACCTCCTCCATGCGCTCGTGGTAGGGATTCAGCATGTTCACATGGCCCCGGCACAGGGGCCAATTATATAGGTGGTATCGCAGACTACCACCTTGAATGGGCCCTGCCAGGAAGCCTGCAGCTTGTCAGTAGGCACGGGTCGTAGAATTAATACCTTCTGGCCGACCTGAAAGCTGCGGTCCCTGGCTCCCCTATCATACCATCGGCGCTGTCGTTGCTGAGCCGCTTGGAGGTTGGTACGTACAGCCTGGGTTAAAGCCTCCAAGCGGTCCCGGAATTCTAGCACATAGGGTACGATAGGAGTACCATTAGTGATCGTTCCCCCCTCCCAGTGTTCTCTGATTAAATCTAGGGGGCCCCTCACTCCCCTTCTGAACAACAATTCGAAAGGGGAGAACCCTGTGGATTCTTGGGGGACTTCTCTGTAAGCAAACAGTAAGTGGGGTAAAAAACGCTCCCAGTCTTTTTGTGTGTCTACGAACGTTCGGATCATTTGTTTCAGCGTTCCGTTGAAACGTTCGCAGAGACCATTAGACTGAGGGTGGTACGGGGAGTTAAGGATAGCTTTCACCCCGCATACTTTCCAAAGCTGGTGAGTGACCTCTGCCGTGAATTGGGTGCCTCTATCCGAAATAATCTCCCGGGGTAATCCCATGCATAAGGGCATCCACTACGGTCTCGGCATGTACATTGGTTAGGGCTAACGCTTCGGGGTACCTGGTGGCGTAGTCCACTACGGTCAAGATATACTTCTTGCCGGAGGGACTAGGTTTTTTCAGCTGTCCTATTATGTCTACTGCTATTCTACTAAAGGGCTCCTCTATGATGGGTAGGGAGTGGAGTTTGGCCTTGTACCGGTCCCCCCTTTTCCCGACTCTCTGACAGGTATCACAGGTATTACAATAGTGCCTAATATCCTGGGATATCCCTGGCCAGAAGAAATTTTGCGTCAGCCGATGTTTGGTTCGGCTGATTCCTAGGTGACCTGATAGTGGTATGTCGTGGGCTATTCGCATTAGCTCCTGCCTATACTTCCGAGGCACAATTAACTGTTTTATAGGAATGGGAATAGATCCAGCTACTACTTTCTCAGCGTACCGGTATAATAACCACTTATCCCAAGCATATCTCTCCCCTTCTAGGCCTGCCTGGTTCTTATCTATCCGGTCTTTGTAAACCTGCAGGGACGGGTCTAGGGCGACCTCGCTACAAAATTCTAACGGGGCATCCCAGGGTAGGACAGTGTGATTAAGAGGGGCCGGGCTTACCTGAGCCTCAGAGTCGGGGGGTGGTGCCGTGGTGCGAGCCTGTTGACGGGTGACGACTGGGTAAGCCTCCTGTGGAGTTGGTCGTGTAACAAAAGCGGAGGTTAGCTCCCCCAAGTCATTCCCCAAAATAACATCCGCAGGCAAGTCCTGCATCATCCCCACTTCCACTTGCCCTGCCCCTGCTCCCCAATTCAAATGTAGTTTGGCAGTGGGGACCTTGTAAATGGCTCCCCCTGCCACCCGTACTGCTATAGTCTCCCGTGAGATGTTCCTTTGCAACTAGGTGGTTCCGGACCAAAGTGATGGTGGCCCCGTAATCTCTCAACCCTTCCATCCGCTTTCCTTCTATATGGACCACTTGTCGATGACCTTGGCGGTTGTCAGAGGCAGCTTGCACCGGGTTCACTTCGTGGAGGGTGTCTAGTGGTTCTTCCATCTGGGTGGGGGTGGAAGGCTGGACAAATGCTCCTGTCTGATAGCAGTGTACTGCTGCTCGAGGAACAGGTGGTTGTCCTTGATGGGGCCAGGATGGTCGGGCCCTGTTTCGGGGACAATTCCTTTGTATATGTCCCAGCTGGTTGCAGGTATGGCATCGGATAGGTGCCCGGTTGTTGAATCTGGGAGGCTGCTGATGGTAGGCCCCTCCTGGCCGGGGAGGATCGACCATGGTAAGTCGGGGAAGGTTTGGCTGAGAAGATACTTTATGTGATGGGCGCTGTTCCCGCCTGGTGTCTTGGTGCTCATCAGCTAGTTTAGCGGCTTCTTGTAAGGTACAGGGTTTACGATCCCTTACCCAGTTCTGTAGTTCTGGTAATAATCCCGTGTAGAACTGTTCCAGTAGCAATAACTGCATGATATCCTGCGGAGTGGTGGCTTTTGCTGCCTCAACCCACCCGGTGGCTGCTCGCTGTAGACTGTGTGCGAACTCAGCGTGTGAGTCCTTCTCCTGTTTTTTCAGTTCCCGGAACTGCATGCCTCCGGTGTAATGGCATATCGTGCTAGGAGGGCTAGTTTTACCTTCTGGTAGTCCCTGCTGTCCTCTACAGGCACGGCTCGGTACGCTTCTGCTGCGCGGCCTGATAGGTTGCCAGCTAGCAAGGGTACTTGATCTTGAGGGCTGATCGCATGCAGCTTGCATAACCGTTCAAAGTCCTGCAAATAGCCATCAATGTCGCCCTCTGTATCCGTAAAGGCTTTAAACGCTTGGTATGGAATCTTTGCTTTCCCTGGCAGGGTAGGGACAGGCGTTGTGACTCCCTCACCCGCTTGCTGGTTCATCTGCGACCTTCGAAGCATGATGTAGTCCTGCACATCTGTATAAACCCTGTCAGCCATCTGTTCAGCTAGGGCTGGTGGGAATAAAGCCATCCTGCTCCTATATTCCTTAGCAAATTCGGTTTGCTCCTCCTCCCTTGGAGGTGCTGCAGCAGCTGCGGCTCTGTCTCCTTCCATGAGCTCTGCGATTAGAACAGCCTTTGCTTTGTTGCTTGCTATTCTCCCTCTCGTTCCAGTAATTCCTTTAATGTGTTCCGTTTCAAAAGGGTATAATCCGTTTCCATTCACCGGCTGTTTGTGTGTTTCTCTGTATTCCCGAACTCCGGTTTCATCCGAATGGTTTAACTCACGGATTATTGTTTCTTCCTTTCAGTTCGTTTAAATTCCTGCAGAACACTTCTTGCTGTGTAGTTAAGATCCCGTCGCTTGCCACCAATTGAAGCGGAGTAGAGATTATCCAAGGTATCTCCGCTGGTAGACAGGAAAGGTAATCCAAGACAGGTACAAGACAGGTAGCGTAGTTACAATCCCTTCCCTCCAAGAACTAGACGACACATAGCTTGGAGGTCAACTGAGGTTTTATTCACACACTTACAGTATTTATGGGATTTCCCATGCAAGGGGTTTCCCTACAGACAATTAAGGGGTTAGGCAATAGGGGACTACGTGGAAACTGAACAAGCTGGACATTTCTCCCACAATACACTGCTGCACGAGAGGGACACTCCTACCAGCATGTACAGTTGAGTGGATTATCCCCTCGTGCAGCAGAAACAATATTTTACATTAAAATACATAAGTGGGATTTTGTTCATCAGATTTAGACGAACGGACGTTCGGTAGATAGCTGAGGTCGGGGTGCTCATTTTGTGAAAGTGCCGCTCAGATCCCAGCTTAACTAACCGAACGCCACATGAAAGACACATATATTCTAAGTTTCCCTCAAACTACCGAAGGACCCCATAGAAACCAATTACCGAAGGACCGAGGCTCCCGAACGGCTTGGAAGCCCAGCGGTATTCGTGCCGTCGAGTAGCCGATTTTAGTTCCAGGCACTCGACGACCAAATACCGCTGGGCTAACAAAGGATCCAAGGTCGGTAGCTGAACGACGGCCACCCTGAATCCTCTTAATTTACAGATTGCAACAATGTTGCAATCGTTAACGAGAGCCACACGACCTCCTGAGGGTGGTCTCCATTCGGTAGTTTGTTCGTTTCACGAACAGAGATAGAAATCACTGTTCGTGGAACGATTACCTGAATGCCGACGGGTTTTTATGCCGCCAGCATACGAACGCCATAGACCTGCAATACATTACACACGCATACCCTTGGTTCTTAAAGTGGTACATACATATTAAAGAAAATACAGTTTTAAAGATCATTAATATATATACCCTGCAACACTTAATATATTGTGTACCCTTAATATATCATTAATATATATACCCTGTGCAATTTAATATATTGTGTATCCTTAATATATCATTATCATATATACCCTGCGGCACTTAATATATTGTGTATCCTTAACATATCATTAATATATATACCCTGCGGCACTTAATGAATTATGTATCCTTAACATATCATTAATATATATACCTTGCGGCACTTAATATATATACTCTGTGCCATTTAATATATTGTGTACCCTTAATATATCATTAATATATATATATACCCTGTGCCATTTAATATATCATTAATATATATACCCTGCGGCACCTAATATTTTGTGTATCCTTAAAATATCATTAATATATATACCCTGCGGCACCTAATATATTGTGTACCCTTAATATATCATTAATATATATACCCTATATATATGTTAAGTGCCGCAGCATATATTTATTAATGATATATTACAGATACACAAAATATTAGATGCCGCAGGGTATATATATTAATGCTATATTAAGGATACACAATATATTAAATGGCACAGAGTAAATATATTAATGATATATTAAGGGTACACAATATATTAGGTGCCGCAGGGTATATATATTAATTATATATTAAGTGCCACAGGGTATATTTATTAATGATATATTAAGGATACACAATATATTAAATGGCACAGGGTATATATATTAATGACATATTAAGGATACACAATATATTAAGTACCGCAGGGTATATATATTAATGAGATATTAAGGGTACACAATATATTAAGTGCCGCAGGGTATGTTTGTTAATGATATATTAAGGATACACAATATATTAAGTGCCGAAGGGTATATTTATTAATGACATATTAAGTGCCGCAGGGTATATATATTAATGATATATTAAGGATACACAATATCCTAATATGTGTATCCTAATATATCATTAATATATATACCCTGCGGCACTTAATATATTGTGTATCCTTAATATATATACCCTGTGCCATTTAATATATCATGAATATATATACCCTGCGGCAACTAATATTTTGTGTATCCTTAATATATATACCCTGCGGCACCTAATATTTTGTGTATCCTTAATATATCATTAATATATATACCCTGCGACACTTAATATATTGTGTACCCTTAATAGATCATTAATATATATACCCTGTGCCATTTAATATATCATTAATATATATACCCTGTGCCATTTAATATATCATTAATATATATATCATTAATACATATATTAATGATATATTAAGGATACAAATGCCGCAGGGTATATATATTAATAATGTATTAAGGATACACAATATATTAAATGGCACAGGGTATATATATTAATGATATATTAAGGATACACAAAATATTAGGTGCCGCAGGGTATATATATTAATGATATATTAAGGATACACAAAATATTAGGTGCCACAGGGTATATATATTAATGATATATTAAATGGCACAGGGTATATATATTAAGGATACACAATATATTAAGTGCTGCAGGGTATATATATTAATGTACATATTAGGATATTGTGTATCCTTAACAAATCATTAATATATATACCCTGTGCCCTTTAATATATTGTGTATACTTAATATATTATTAATATATATACCCTGCGGCACTTAATATATTGTGTATCCTTAACATATCATTAATATATATACCCTGCGACACTTAATATATTGTGTATCCTTAACATATCATAAATATATATACCCTGCGGCACTTAATATATTGTGTATCCTTAACATATCATTAATATATATACCCTGTGCCATTTAATATATCATTAATATATATATACCCTGTGCCCTTTAATATATTGTGTACCCTTAATATATCATTGATATATATACCCTGCGGCACTTAATATATTGTGTATCCTTAATATATCATTAATATATATACCCTGCGGCACCTAATATATTGTGTATCCTTAACATACCATTAATATATATACCCTGTGCCATTTAATATATCATTAATATATATACCCTGCGGCACCCAATATATTGTGTATCCTTAAAATACCATTAATATATATACCCTGCGGCACTTAATATATCATTAATATATATACCCTGCGGCACCTAATATATTGTGTATCCTTAATATATCATTAATATTTATATACCCTGTGCCATTTAATATATCATTAATATATATACCCTGCGGCACCCAATATATTGTGTATCCTTAACATACCATTAATATATATACCCTGTGGCACTTAATATATCATTAATATATATACCCTGTGCCCTTTAATATATTGTGTATCCTTAACATACCATTAATATATATATACCCTGCGGCACTTAATATATTGTGTATCCTTAAAATATCATTAATATATATACCCTGCGGCACCTAATATATTGTGTATCCTTAACATACCATTAATATATATACCCTGCGGCACTTAATATATCATTAATATATATACCCTGCGGCACTTAATATATCATTAACATATATACCCTGCGGCACTTAATATATCATTAATATATATACCCTGCGGCACTTAATATATCATTAATATATATACCCTGCGGCACTTAATATATCATTAATATATATACCCTGCGGCACTTAATATATCATTAATATATATACCCTGCGGCACTTAATATATCATTAATATATATACCCTGCGGCACTTAACATACCATTAATATATATACCCTGCGGCACTTAATATATCATTAATATATATATACTGTGGCGAAACCAACCTCGCCACTGGGCCCTGGAGAAGCCTGTTTGCTAGCCTCCTACCTGCTGACTATGGCCCCTGGGTTATTTGGGGCATATTGTACTTTATATTGCTGCTACTGGCCCTTTTAAAATCATCGATGGACATATTGGGACTTTTTGGGATTGTGGCGAAACCGACCTCGCCACGTGTCCTTGGAGGGGGCTGATTGCCCGCCTCTTGCCTTTGGACTATAGACCAGACTTTATGGGAATGTGATACCCCAGATAGCTATACCATGGAGCCTATTCATATAATGAAAGACTATGGGAAAGACTTTAGCTCCATGGCAATTGTACTGTGTGAGTAGGATCTGCGCGCTATTCGGTAGTTTTGTGCGCGCAGATCCCAGCTATCTGGGGATAGGTGAAATGTCTGTGTGTTATGTGTAAAAGGTGAATTTATGTATTTTAAAGTGTTTTACTGTCTTTGTGTCCCCATGTGCTTAATGGAGTCTGTCTCTGTGCTGGGAGATAATTGAATTACTTCTCCAGCACAGAGAAGGCCCTGTAAACCTGGAAAGCTAGGGGTTTTAAAAGATACTTTACTAACTTTTGAACCCCTGGTCTGATCCATGCCATTTTTTAATATGTTGTTCCCCTGAATGGATTGATTGTGGATATGTATTTTTATGTGAATGTGATATATGGTTTTGAAGTTACAGATATTGTGTAAAAGTATATTTTACTCTGTATGCATAATGGGATTATGTGTCACACTAAGGGGAGGGGATGTGTGGGAGGTAACATCTATGTCATTGGTTCTTTTATGCCTCCCCCTGGGTGTGGCCTGTATGTGTGAGTTGGAAATAAAAGCCAGACTGGGTGTCCCAGTCTAGAGTTCCTGTTTAACCCTCAAAATGAAGTGTCGTCTCGTTCTTGGGGGGAATTGGATTGTAAGCTGACTGCCAGGAGTGTAAGCGGATTGTATGCTTTTCTTGTTCAGCTGTCCCAGTGTTCGTGTGGTTCCAGTCGGGAGAATGGTGTTTGCAGTAGCTGCCTGTGCATCTAGAAAGGGGATTATCGCCTAAACTGGGTTTTACCCCCTTGTAAGTGAAACGGTCCGTTACAATTGGTGGCAAGCGGTGGGATGGCGTCCTAGTGTGAGGTAAAGCAGCTCGGAGACACAGTTCGTTTGGAGTTACAAAGTAAGGGTAACGCTAATATTCATACAGCACCCCTGGTCACAGCAAACATGACCTATCGCTTTGAGGGCGACGCGTACCGGGACGAGGTCATGAGACGATTAACCAGATATGGCCCGAATCCTTCAATAGAGGCGGTTATGGCAACCGTGCGCAAGTTGGATGCGGAGAATCGAGCGGCATGGGAATGTGAGTGCCGATTGCGGAGATTGGGCCTGTGGCCAATTGGTCTCTCTGCCCAGCGGCAGTGTGAGTTACAGGGAGCTGAAGGTGTCGTCCTTCCTCCCCAGCGGCAGTCTACGGTTCAGGGAGAGGAGCCTGTTATTCCCTCTCCCCAGCGGCAGCACAGCTCACTAAGGGGAGATAGTAAGCCCCTCACCAGCGCAGATGGGACCGTGGTCTCCGCGGCCAAGCTACAGGGAGCGGAAGGGGCCGTCCTTGCTCCCCAGCGGCAGTCTACGGTTCAGGGAGAGGAGCCTGTTATTCCCTCTCCCCAGCGGCAGCGCAGCTCACCAAGGGGAGACAGTAAGCCCCTCACCAGCGCAGATGGCACCGTGGTCTCTGTGCCCAAGTTACAGGGAGCTGAAGGGGCCGTCCTCCCTCCCCAGCGGCAGTGTGATTTGTTGGGAATTGGGAGCCCAGTCTCCATTCCCCAGCAGCAGAGTTTCCAGCAGGGAAGAGAGAGCCCAGTCTCCTTTCCCCAGCAGCAGGACACTGTATTGGGAGTAGAGACAGTCGGTCTCCCTCCACAGAGTATAGAAGTATGTAGGGGAGAGGAGCTTGCTACCACCTCTCCCCAGCGGCGGATCAGTAAAGTGCAGGGAGAGGAGAGCAGCGTCCTCCCTCCCCAGCGGCAGGCTGAGTTACAGGGGGCAGAGGTAGTTGGTCCTACCCCCCAGCAGCAGCGTGATTTATTGGGAATTGGGAGCCCAGTCTCCATTCCCCAGCGGCAGGCTGAGTTACAGGGGGCAGAGGTAGTTGGTCCTACCCCCCAGCAGCAGCGTGATTTTTTGGGAATAGAGAGCCCAGTCTCCTTTCCCCAGCAGCAGGACACTGCATTGGGAGGAGAGACAGTCAGTCTCCCTCCACAAAGACTGAAAGGATGCGTGGGAGAGGAGATTGTTACCACCTCTCCCCAGCGGCAGAGTGTTCTAATGGGAGAGGAGCTGGTTACCACCTCTCCCCAGCGGCAGCTTAATGTACCAGGGGGAGACTGTAAGCCCCACAACTGTGCAGATGGGACTGTGGTCTCTGCACCTACAGCACAGGGGGTAAGGACAGTCAGTCCTGTCCCCCAGCAACAAGGCTGCTTAGCCAAAGGGGAGACAGCCGGTCTCCCCCTCCAACAGCGGAGCTATGTATCCAAAGGGGAGACAGTCGGTCTCCAGCAGCAGAGCTGTGCAGCTAAAGAGGAGACAGTCGGTCTCCAGCAACCAGGCTCCAACCAGACTACTCCCGTGGTAGTGCTGGCACCAGGACAGAGTAGCGCTGGTCTCTGCCCCCTCAGCAACCCACCAAGGCAGCCTACCAGTCCCCCACACAGCCGTGGTAAGGCACCTGGACATGGACAAGATTCTCCCTTACCCAGGTGTAGTAACCATTTATTGCGGGTGGGCTGTACTGCTGTTTCTGTCTTGTGGGTGGGCTGCTGGACTAACAAGGGCACTGACCGGCAAGAGGTCAGGTACCCTGTTAGTCTGTTTGGAAAAGGGGAGAAATGTGGCGAAACCAACCTCGCCACTGGGCCCTGGAGAAGCCTGTTTGCTAGCCTCCTACCTGCTGACTATGGCCCCTGGGTTATTTGGGGCATATTGTACTTTATATTGCTGCTACTGGCCCTTTTAAAATCATCGATGGACATATTGGGACTTTTTGGGATTGTGGCGAAACCGACCTCGCCACGTGTCCTTGGAGGGGGCTGATTGCCCGCCTCTTGCCTTTGGACTATAGACCAGACTTTATGGGAATGTGATACCCCAGATAGCTATACCATGGAGCCTATTCATATAATGAAAGACTATGGGAAAGACTTTAGCTCCATGGCAATTGTACTGTGTGAGTAGGATCTGCGCGCTATTCGGTAGTTTTGTGCGCGCAGATCCCAGCTATCTGGGGATAGGTGAAATGTCTGTGTGTTATGTGTAAAAGGTGAATTTATGTATTTTAAAGTGTTTTACTGTCTTTGTGTCCCCATGTGCTTAATGGAGTCTGTCTCTGTGCTGGGAGATAATTGAATTACTTCTCCAGCACAGAGAAGGCCCTGTAAACCTGGAAAGCTAGGGGTTTTAAAAGATACTTTACTAACTTTTGAACCCCTGGTCTGATCCATGCCATTTTTTAATATGTTGTTCCCCTGAATGGATTGATTGTGGATATGTATTTTTATGTGAATGTGATATATGGTTTTGAAGTTACAGATATTGTGTAAAAGTATATTTTACTCTGTATGCATAATGGGATTATGTGTCACACTAAGGGGAGGGGATGTGTGGGAGGTAACATCTATGTCATTGGTTCTTTTATGCCTCCCCCTGGGTGTGGCCTGTATGTGTGAGTTGGAAATAAAAGCCAGACTGGGTGTCCCAGTCTAGAGTTCCTGTTTAACCCTCAAAATGAAGTGTCGTCTCGTTCTTGGGGGGAATTGGATTGTAAGCTGACTGCCAGGAGTGTAAGCGGATTGTATGCTTTTCTTGTTCAGCTGTCCCAGTGTTCGTGTGGTTCCAGTCGGGAGAATGGTGTTTGCAGTAGCTGCCTGTGCATCTAGAAAGGGGATTATCGCCTAAACTGGGTTTTACCCCCTTGTAAGTGAAACGGTCCGTTACATATACCCTGTGCCATTTAATATATATACCCTGCGGCACTTAATATATCATTAATATATATATACCCTGTGCCATTTAATATATCATTAATATATATACCCTGTGCCATTTAATATATTGTGTATCCTTAACATACCATTAATATATATACCCTGTGCCCTTTAATATATTGTGTACCCTTAATATATCATTAATATATATATATATACTCTGTGCCCTTTAATATATTGTGTATACTTAATATATCATTAATATATATACCCTGTGCCATTTAATATATATACCCTGCGGCACTTAATATATCATTAATATATATATACCCTGTGCCATTTAATATATCATTAATATATATACCCTGTGCCCTTTAATATATTGTGTATCCTTAATATATCATTAATATATATATACTCTGTGCCCTTTAATATATTGTGTATACTTAATATATCATTAATATATATACCCTGCGGCACTTAATATATTGTGTATCCTTAACATACCATTAATATATATACCCTGTGCCATTTAATATATCATTAATATAAATACCCTGCGGCCCTTAATATATTGTGTATCCTTAACATACCATTAATATATATACCCTGCGGCACTTAGTATATTGTGTATCCTTAACATACCATTAATATATATACCCTGTGCCATTTAATATATCATTAATATAAATACCCTGCGGCCCTTAATATATTGTGTATCCTTAACATACCATTAATATATATACCCTGCGGCACTTAATATATTGTGTATCCTTAACATACCATTAATATATATACCCTGCGGCACTTAATATATTGTGTATCCTTAACATACCATTAATATATATACCCTGTGCCATTTAATATATCATTAATATAAATACCCTGCGGCCCTTAATATATTGTGTATCCTTAACATACCATTAATATATATACCCTGTGCCCTTTAATATATTGTGTACCCTTAATATATCATTAATATATATATATATACTCTGTGCCCTTTAATATATTGTGTATACTTAATATATCATTAATATATATACCCTGTGCCATTTAATATATATACCCTGCGGCACTTAATATATCATTAATATATATATACCCTGTGCCATTTAATATATCATTAATATATATACCCTGTGCCCTTTAATATATTGTGTATCCTTAATATATCATTAATATATATATACTCTGTGCCCTTTAATATATTGTGTATACTTAATATATCATTAATATATATACCCTGCGGCACTTAATATATTGTGTATCCTTAACATACCATTAATATATATACCCTGTGCCATTTAATATATCATTAATATAAATACCCTGCGGCCCTTAATATATTGTGTATCCTTAACATACCATTAATATATATACCCTGCGGCACTTAATATATTGTGTATCCTTAACATACCATTAATATATATACCCTGCGGCACTTAATATATTGTGTATCCTTAACATACCATTAATATATATACCCTGCGACACTTAATATATTGTGTATCCTTAACATACCATTAATATAAATACCCTGTGCCCTTTAATATATTGTGTACCCTTAATATATCATTAATATATATACTCTGTGCCCTTTAATATATTGTGTATACTTAATATATCATTAATATATATACCCTGTGCCATTTAATATATATACCCTGCGGCACTTAATATATCATTAATATATATATACCCTGTGCCATTTAATATATCATTAATATATATACCCTGTGCCCTTTAATATATTGTGTATCCTTAACATACCATTAATATATATATACCCTGTGCCCTTTAATATATTGTGTACCCTTAATATATCATTAATATATATATACTCTGTGCCCTTTAATATATTGTGTATACTTAATATATCATTAATATATATACCCTGCGGCACTTAATATATTGTGTATCCTTAACATACCATTAATATATATACCCTGTGCCATTTAATATATCATTAATATAAATACCCTGCAGCCCTTAATATATTGTGTATCCTTAACATACCATTAATATATATACCCTGCGGCACTTAATATATTGTGTATCCTTAACATACCATTAATATATATACCCTGCGGCACTTAATATATTGTGTATCCTTAACATACCATTAATATATATACCCTGTGCCATTTAATATATCATTAATATAAATACCCTGTGCCCTTTAATATATTGTGTATCCTTAACATACCATTAATATATATACCCTGTGCCCTTTAATATATTGTGTACCCTTAATATATCATTAATATATATACTCTGTGCCCTTTAATATATTGTGTATACTTAATATATCATTAATATATATACCCTGCGGCACTTAATATATTGTGTATCCTTAACATACCATTAATATATATACCCTGTGCCATTTAATATATCATTAATATATATACCCTGCGGCCCTTAATATATTGTGTATACTTAATATATCATTAATATAAATACCCTGCGGCCCTTAATATATTGTGTATCCTTAACATACCATTAATATATATACCCTGCGGCACTTAATATATTGTGTATCCTTAACATACCATTAATATATATACCCTGTGCCATTTAATATATCATTAATATATATACCCTGCGGCTCTAATATATTGTGTATACTTAATATATCATTAATATAAATACCCTGCGGCCCTTAATATATTGTGTATCCTTAACATACCATTAATATATATACCCTGCGGCACTTAATATATTGTGTATCCTTAACATACCATTAATATATATACCCTGCGGCACTTAATATATCACTAATATATATACCCTGCGGCACTTATTATATCATTAATATATATACCCTGCGGCACTTAATATATCATTAATATATATACCCTGTGCCCTTTAATATATTGTGTACCCTTAACATACCATTAATATATATACCCTGTGCCATTTAATATATCATTAATATATATACCCTGCGGCACTTATTATATCATTAATATATATACCCTGCGGCACTTAATATATCATTAATATATATACCCTGTGCCCTTTAATATATTGTGTATCCTTAACATACCATTAATATATATACCCTGCGGCACTTAATATATTGTGTATCCTTAACATATCATTAATATATATACACCCTGCGGCCCTTAATATATTGTGTATCCTTAACATACCATTAATATATATACCCTGCGGCACTTAATATATTGTGTATCCTTAACATACCATTAATATATATACCCTGCGGCACTTAATATATCATTAATATATATATACCCTGTGCCATTTAATATATCATTAATATATATACCCTGTGCCATTTAATATATTGTGTATCCTTAATATATCATTAACATATATACCCTGCGGCACTTAATATATTGTGTATCCTTAACATACCATTAATATATATACCCTGCGGCACTTAATATATTGTGTATCCTTAACATACCATTAATATATATACCCTGCGGCACTTAATATATCATTAATATATATACCCTGCGGCACTTAATATATTGTGTATCCTTAACATACCATTAATATATATATACCCTGCGGCACTTAATATATTGTGTATCCTTAAAATATCATTAATATATATACCCTGCGGCACCTAATATATTGTGTATCCTTAACATACCATTAATATATATACCCTGCGGCACTTAATATATCATTAACATATATACCCTGCGGCACTTAATATATCATTAATATATATACCCTGCGGCACTTAATATATCATTAATATATATACCCTGCGGCACTTAACATACCATTAATATATATACCCTGCGGCACTTAATATATCATTAATATATATATACCCTGTGCCATTTAATATAT
Source organism: Pelobates fuscus (assembly GCF_036172605.1). NCBI lineage: Eukaryota > Metazoa > Chordata > Amphibia > Anura > Pelobatidae > Pelobates > Pelobates fuscus. The sequence goes on along the minus strand of NC_086320.1, from coordinate 391,934,552 downwards.
ATACCCTGCGGCACTTAATATATCATTAATATATATATACCCTGTGCCATTTAATATATCTGTGGCAAACCTAGCCACTTCTGAACTATATTCATTGCAGGTTGTCCGTAGGCTGAATGTATAACGTGTCCCGTTGACTGTATGTGTATTGTACTGTGACCGTTCGCATGCTGGCAGCCGTATGCCGCCAGCATACAAAGCATTCGTACGACGAAACACGGCTATCCTGGCCATTCGCCGTACGAATGTGGACTCCCCAGGTAGACCACACATTCACAGGTCGTGTGGCACCAATTAACCGATTGCAACATTGTTGCAATCGGTAATTAAGGCCTCTCCTAGGTGGCCGTCGATCCACTACCGACCATGCGGCGGTCGGCCATCTTGGATCCTTTGTCTCTGCAGCGGTGTTCGGTCGTCGAGAGCCTGGAACTGAAAACGGCTACTCAGTGATCCGAACACAGCTGGACTTCCAGAGCGTTCGGGAGTACCGCGTTCGGTACATTATGTGTCCCGTACTTATTCGGTACTTTTAAACTCACCTTGATGTTTAAATGTATTATGTGCGGCGTTCGGTCAATTCAGCTGGGATCGGAGCGGTATTCTCACAAAGTGTGCGCCCCGACCCCAGCTATCTACCGAACGTTCGGTTATTCTAAAGTACCGAATATTACGGGAATTATGTATTTTAATGTCAATTGTCGGTTTTGCTGCACGAGGGGATAATCCACTTAATCGTCCATTTTAGTGGGAGTATCCTTCTCGTGCAGCGATGCCTGTTGGGAAAGTCACAATGCATGTTGGGAGAAATCCCCTGGAATATCTGTATGGAAACCCCTTGCATGGGGAACTGCATAAATACGCTGCTTGTGAATAAACCGAGTTAGTTGACTCCCAAACTGTGTTTCGTCCGGTTATTGGGAGGATTGGGGATATTGCCTTGCTTTCTACTCTGACTGTGGATTTCCTGAAGATACCAACGGATATCGTGGACTAATATACTGCATTCCGTTACAATATCATTAATATATATACCCTGTGCCATTTAATATATTGTGTATCCTTAACATACCATTAATATATATACCCTGTGCCCTTTAATATATTGTGTACCCTTAATATATCATTAATATATATATACTCTGTGCCCTTTAATATATTGTGTATACTTAATATATCATTAATATATATACCCTGTGCCATTTAATATATATACCCTGCGGCACTTAATATATCATTAATATATATATACCCTGTGCCATTTAATATATCATTAATATATATACCCTGTGCCCTTTAATATATTGTGTATCCTTAACATACCATTAATATATATACCCTGTGCCATTTAATATATTGTGTATCCTTAACATACCATTAATATATATACCCTGTGCCATTTAATATATCATTAATATAAATACCCTGCGGCCCTTAATATATTGTGTATCCTTAACATACCATTAATATATATACCCTGCGGCACTTAATATATTGTGTATCCTTAACATACCATTAATATATATACCCTGTGCCATTTAATATATCATTAATATAAATACCCTGCGGCCCTTAATATATTGTGTATCCTTAACATACCATTAATATATATACCCTGCGGCACTTAATATATTGTGTATCCTTAACATACCATTAATATATATACCCTGCGGCACTTAATATATTGTGTATCCTTAACATACCATTAATATATATACCCTGTGCCATTTAATATATCATTAATATAAATACCCTGTGCCCTTTAATATATTGTGTATCCTTAACATACCATTAATATAAATACCCTGTGCCCTTTAATATATTGTGTACCCTTGATATATCATTAATATATATACTCTGTGCCCTTTAATATATTGTGTATACTTAATATATCATTAATATATATACCCTGTGCCATTTAATATATATACCCTGCGGCACTTAATATATCATTAATATATATATACCCTGTGCCATTTAATATATCATTAATATATATACCCTGTGCCCTTTAATATATTGTGTATCCTTAACATACCATTAATATATATACCCTGTGCCCTTTAATATATTGTGTACCCTTAATATATCATTAATATATATATACTCTGTGCCCTTTAATATATTGTGTATACTTAATATATCATTAATATATATACCCTGTGCCATTTAATATATCATTAATATAAATACCCTGCAGCCCTTAATATATTGTGTATCCTTAACATACCATTAATATATATACCCTGCGGCACTTAATATATTGTGTATCCTTAACATACCATTAATATATATACCCTGCGGCACTTAATATATTGTGTATCCTTAACATACCATTAATATATATACCCTGTGCCATTTAATATATCATTAATATAAATACCCTGCAGCCCTTAATATATTGTGTATCCTTAACATACCATTAATATATATACCCTGCGGCACTTAATATATTGTGTATCCTTAACATACCATTAATATATATACCCTGCGGCACTTAATATATTGTGTATCCTTAACATACCATTAATATATATACCCTGTGCCATTTAATATATCATTAATATAAATACCCTGTGCCCTTTAATATATTGTGTATCCTTAACATACCATTAATATATATACCCTGTGCCCTTTAATATATTGTGTACCCTTAATATATCATTAATATATATACCCTGCGGCACTTAATATATTGTGTATCCTTAACATACCATTAATATATATACCCTGTGCCATTTAATATATCATTAATATATATACCCTGCGGCCCTTAATATATTGTGTATACTTAATATATCATTAATATAAATACCCTGCGGCCCTTAATATATTGTGTATCCTTAACATACCATTAATATATATACCCTGCGGCACTTAATATATTGTGTATCCTTAACATACCATTAATATATATACCCTGCGGCACTTAATATATCACTAATATATATACCCTGCGGCACTTAATATATCATTAATATATATACCCTGCGGCACTTAATATATCATTAATATATATACCCTGTGCCCTTTAATATATTGTGTATCCTTACTCTGGACAGGTTTTAATTATAATTACTCATTATGAGCTATATTTGAGTAAAGGCTACTGAGCTTACAAAGGAAGTTCAATAGAGTTTGAGTGTAAATGTACCCATTTCATTTACTGGACATTAACTGTGAGAAACCTCAGGAAGCACCATGTCCTATGGTTATCCCCGCTCTATATGATTGTGTAACTGTACATACTATCACTCAGAATTTCTCTTCACATTACTACTATTCAATGTTTTATACAGCTTTGAGTTCCTGCTTGGTAACAGACTCAATATGTAGGAGGTGCATGGGGACACGTGTTTAGCCCCAGATGAAGGCACAGTGTAGTGCTGAAACACATTGGGCATTACTCCTTTATTTTTCATATATGGGCACTCGGGTATGGGATAGAATATACCATCTCCAGGGGTCTAAACATTGCGGTATCTCACTTGTCCCAATGAATACATTTGAAGATGCTTGGAGTGCATGGGTCCTCTTTCTACTATTGATAAGGCAACCGGAGTCTTACATATAGTTACATAGCTGAAAAGAGACCTGCGTCCATCAAGTTCAGCCTTCCTCACATATGTTTTTGCTGTTGATCCAAAAGAAGGCAAAAAACCCAGTCTGAAGCGCTTCCAATTTTGCAACAAACTAGGAAAAAATTCCTTTTTGACCCCAGAATAGCAGTCAGATGTCTCCTTGGATCAAGCAGCTATTACCCCACTAATTAGAAATTATATCCCTGTATGTTATGTTCTTGTAAGTATTTATCCAATTGCAGTTTAAACATCTGTATAGACAAAACCACCTCTTCAGGCAGAGAATTCCATATCCTTATTGCTCGTACTGTAAAAAAAAACTTTTCTTTGCCTTAGATGAAATCTCCTTTCTTCCAGCCTAAATGTGTGACCTTGTGTCCTATGTATAGCCCTGTTTATGAATAGATTTCCAGATAAAGGTTTGTACTGGCCCTGAATATATTTGTACAATGTTATCATATCGCCTCTCAGGCGCATGGAGTGGTATAATCCCCACTCTAAGGATATGTGGGCACTATGGTGTTTTCCGATACGTGGTATATTTTAAACAGAAAAAAATCAACATAGTGTGTACTGTGTGGTATGATGAATGAAATTTCAATATTTTAAGAGCAAAGAAAAGTTCTGCTTATTCCATAAGGCTTTGGTTGTACACTCCCCACCTTGAAGAACGAAGTCCAGGAAATTTGTGGAGTATTCAGAATTGAACAGGATGGTCAGTATATTAATAGTTGGGGTAGGAGGCTGACATAGCCCTGGATATAAGGGGCTGGGACGGGAGGCTAACATAGTGCTGGATATAAGGGGCTGGGACGGGAGGCTGAAATAGTGCTGGATATAAGGGGATGCTGACATAGTGTTCGATATAAGGGGCAGGGACGAGAGGCTGACATAGTGCTGAATAGAAGGGGAGGCTGACATAATATTGGATATAAGGGGCAGGGACAGGAGGCTGACATAGTGCTGTATAGAAGGGGAGGCTGACATCGTGTTGGATATAAAGGGCTGCAATGGGAGACTGACATAGTGCTGGATATTAGGGGAGGCTGACATGGTGCTGGATATAAGAGCAAAGCTGACATGGTGTTGGATATAAGGGGAGACTGACATAGTGCTTGATATAAGGGGAGGCTGACAGTGTTGGATATAAGGTGCTGGGACGGGAGGCTGACACAGTGTTGGATATAAGGGGAGACTGACATAGTGCTTGATATAAGGGGAGGCTGACAGTGTTGGACATAAGGGAATGCTGACCTAGTGCTGGATAGAAGGGAAGACTGACATAGTGCTTGATATAAGGGGAGGCTGACAGTGTTGGACATAAGGGAATGCTGATCTAGTGCTGGATATAAGGGGAGACTGACATAGTGCTTGATATAAGGGGAGGCTGACAGTGTTGGACATAAGGGAATGCTGACCGAGTGCTGGATATAAGGGGAGACTGACATATTGCTTGATATAAGGGGAGGCTGACAGTGTTGGACATAAGGAAAGGCCGACAGTGCTGGATATAAGGTGCTGGGACGGGAGGATGACCTAATGTTGGATATAAGGTGCTGGGGTAGGAGACTGACATAGTGCTGGATATAAGGTGCTGGGACGAGAGGATGACATTTTATTGGATAGGAAGGGAGGCTGACATTGTGTTAGATCAGGAAAGAGGCTGGCTATTAGGTACTAGGACAGTAGGCTGATATTATGTTAGGTACGTGATTCATACACCACTGTTTATTTTTCCAGTGGAAAGAAAACACACAAGCCTACACTGCCATGCAGTGACAATAACTTTACAGAGAATGGTCAGTCCTAATTTATTTGCATTAGTGAACAGCCTTCAGGATATGTAACAGAATATGTCTACATTTTTCGTAACCTTCTAGGTACTGTTGGTCTGGTCCTGTTCGTACAGAGCCATAGCAAGGTGTATTCGGGAACCCAGAGCTTCCAGGTTGCTGATTACACAGCGATGATATCCATCTCCAGACAGATGTGCACCACACTGTCGTACTGAGAATCTTTGGACCAGTGCCGGCTCTAGAGCTCGAAAAACATGTAGCTCCGAGTGTCGGAGGAACAAATCCAATATTTCCATATCCCCTCCCTCTCCATCTTCTTCTTCTTGGTCCCCCATCTCTAGAACCATCTTCCCATGTGCCATCATGAAGTCTGAATTATAGAAGCAGAACTCTGAGGAAGAAAGACGGTCAAAATGTCCATCCCTTAGAAGGTCTGCAGAAGACTGAGCATGAAAGCTTTGACGTAACACATCTGGACTGTATTCCTGAAAGTGCACAGGAGAGAAAACTTGCCAGGCACTAATGGCATTCATTCGGCATCGATTGAGAGCATCACTAGTTACATCACTCCAAACACCAACAAGGAAAAAGAGAGTGTCCACAATGCCCTTTAATATATTGTGTACCCTTAATATATCATTAATATATATATACTCTGTGCCCTTTAATATATTGTGTATACTTAATATATAATTAATATATATACCCTGTGCCATTTAATATATATACCCTGCGGCACTTAATATATCATTAATATATATATACCCTGTGCCATTTAATATATCATTAATATATATACCCTGTGCCCTTTAATATATTGTGTATCCTTAACATACCATTAATATATATACCCTGTGCCATTTAATATATTGTGTATCCTTAACATACCATTAATATATATACCCTGTGCCATTTAATATATCATTAATATAAATACCCTGCGGCCCTTAATATATTGTGTATCCTTAACATACCATTAATATATATACCCTGCGGCACTTAATATATTGTGTATCCTTAACATACCATTAATATATATACCCTGTGCCATTTAATATATCATTAATATAAATACCCTGCGGCCCTTAATATATTGTGTATCCTTAACATACCATTAATATATATACCCTGCGGCACTTAATATATTGTGTATCCTTAACATACCATTAATATATATACCCTGCGGCACTTAATATATTGTGTATCCTTAACATACCATTAATATATATACCCTGTGCCATTTAATATATCATTAATATAAATACCCTGTGCCCTTTAATATATTGTGTATCCTTAACATACCATTAATATAAATACCCTGTGCCCTTTAATATATTGTGTACCCTTGATATATCATTAATATATATACTCTGTGCCCTTTAATATATTGTGTATACTTAATATATCATTAATATATATACCCTGTGCCATTTAATATATATACCCTGCGGCACTTAATATATCATTAATATATATATACCCTGTGCCATTTAATATATCATTAATATATATACCCTGTGCCCTTTAATATATTGTGTATCCTTAACATACCATTAATATATATACCCTGTGCCCTTTAATATATTGTGTACCCTTAATATATCATTAATATATATATACTCTGTGCCCTTTAATATATTGTGTATACTTAATATATCATTAATATATATACCCTGTGCCATTTAATATATCATTAATATAAATACCCTGCAGCCCTTAATATATTGTGTATCCTTAACATACCATTAATATATATACCCTGCGGCACTTAATATATTGTGTATCCTTAACATACCATTAATATATATACCCTGCGGCACTTAATATATTGTGTATCCTTAACATACCATTAATATATATACCCTGTGCCATTTAATATATCATTAATATAAATACCCTGCAGCCCTTAATATATTGTGTATCCTTAACATACCATTAATATATATACCCTGCGGCACTTAATATATTGTGTATCCTTAACATACCATTAATATATATACCCTGCGGCACTTAATATATTGTGTATCCTTAACATACCATTAATATATATACCCTGTGCCATTTAATATATCATTAATATAAATACCCTGTGCCCTTTAATATATTGTGTATCCTTAACATACCATTAATATATATACCCTGTGCCCTTTAATATATTGTGTACCCTTAATATATCATTAATATATATACCCTGCGGCACTTAATATATTGTGTATCCTTAACATACCATTAATATATATACCCTGTGCCATTTAATATATCATTAATATATATACCCTGCGGCCCTTAATATATTGTGTATACTTAATATATCATTAATATAAATACCCTGCGGCCCTTAATATATTGTGTATCCTTAACATACCATTAATATATATACCCTGCGGCACTTAATATATTGTGTATCCTTAACATACCATTAATATATATACCCTGCGGCACTTAATATATCACTAATATATATACCCTGCGGCACTTAATATATCATTAATATATATACCCTGCGGCACTTAATATATCATTAATATATATACCCTGTGCCCTTTAATATATTGTGTATCCTTACTCTGGACAGGTTTTAATTATAATTACTCATTATGAGCTATATTTGAGTAAAGGCTACTGAGCTTACAAAGGAAGTTCAATAGAGTTTGAGTGTAAATGTACCCATTTCATTTACTGGACATTAACTGTGAGAAACCTCAGGAAGCACCATGTCCTATGGTTATCCCCGCTCTATATGATTGTGTAACTGTACATACTATCACTCAGAATTTCTCTTCACATTACTACTATTCAATGTTTTATACAGCTTTGAGTTCCTGCTTGGTAACAGACTCAATATGTAGGAGGTGCATGGGGACACGTGTTTAGCCCCAGATGAAGGCACAGTGTAGTGCTGAAACACATTGGGCATTACTCCTTTATTTTTCATATATGGGCACTCGGGTATGGGATAGAATATACCATCTCCAGGGGTCTAAACATTGCGGTATCTCACTTGTCCCAATGAATACATTTGAAGATGCTTGGAGTGCATGGGTCCTCTTTCTACTATTGATAAGGCAACCGGAGTCTTACATATAGTTACATAGCTGAAAAGAGACCTGCGTCCATCAAGTTCAGCCTTCCTCACATATGTTTTTGCTGTTGATCCAAAAGAAGGCAAAAAACCCAGTCTGAAGCGCTTCCAATTTTGCAACAAACTAGGAAAAAATTCCTTTTTGACCCCAGAATAGCAGTCAGATGTCTCCTTGGATCAAGCAGCTATTACCCCACTAATTAGAAATTATATCCCTGTATGTTATGTTCTTGTAAGTATTTATCCAATTGCAGTTTAAACATCTGTATAGACAAAACCACCTCTTCAGGCAGAGAATTCCATATCCTTATTGCTCGTACTGTAAAAAAAAACTTTTCTTTGCCTTAGATGAAATCTCCTTTCTTCCAGCCTAAATGTGTGACCTTGTGTCCTATGTATAGCCCTGTTTATGAATAGATTTCCAGATAAAGGTTTGTACTGGCCCTGAATATATTTGTACAATGTTATCATATCGCCTCTCAGGCGCATGGAGTGGTATAATCCCCACTCTAAGGATATGTGGGCACTATGGTGTTTTCCGATACGTGGTATATTTTAAACAGAAAAAAATCAACATAGTGTGTACTGTGTGGTATGATGAATGAAATTTCAATATTTTAAGAGCAAAGAAAAGTTCTGCTTATTCCATAAGGCTTTGGTTGTACACTCCCCACCTTGAAGAACGAAGTCCAGGAAATTTGTGGAGTATTCAGAATTGAACAGGATGGTCAGTATATTAATAGTTGGGGTAGGAGGCTGACATAGCCCTGGATATAAGGGGCTGGGACGGGAGGCTAACATAGTGCTGGATATAAGGGGCTGGGACGGGAGGCTGAAATAGTGCTGGATATAAGGGGATGCTGACATAGTGTTCGATATAAGGGGCAGGGACGAGAGGCTGACATAGTGCTGAATAGAAGGGGAGGCTGACATAATATTGGATATAAGGGGCAGGGACAGGAGGCTGACATAGTGCTGTATAGAAGGGGAGGCTGACATCGTGTTGGATATAAAGGGCTGCAATGGGAGACTGACATAGTGCTGGATATTAGGGGAGGCTGACATGGTGCTGGATATAAGAGCAAAGCTGACATGGTGTTGGATATAAGGGGAGACTGACATAGTGCTTGATATAAGGGGAGGCTGACAGTGTTGGATATAAGGTGCTGGGACGGGAGGCTGACACAGTGTTGGATATAAGGGGAGACTGACATAGTGCTTGATATAAGGGGAGGCTGACAGTGTTGGACATAAGGGAATGCTGACCTAGTGCTGGATAGAAGGGAAGACTGACATAGTGCTTGATATAAGGGGAGGCTGACAGTGTTGGACATAAGGGAATGCTGATCTAGTGCTGGATATAAGGGGAGACTGACATAGTGCTTGATATAAGGGGAGGCTGACAGTGTTGGACATAAGGGAATGCTGACCGAGTGCTGGATATAAGGGGAGACTGACATATTGCTTGATATAAGGGGAGGCTGACAGTGTTGGACATAAGGAAAGGCCGACAGTGCTGGATATAAGGTGCTGGGACGGGAGGATGACCTAATGTTGGATATAAGGTGCTGGGGTAGGAGACTGACATAGTGCTGGATATAAGGTGCTGGGACGAGAGGATGACATTTTATTGGATAGGAAGGGAGGCTGACATTGTGTTAGATCAGGAAAGAGGCTGGCTATTAGGTACTAGGACAGTAGGCTGATATTATGTTAGGTACGTGATTCATACACCACTGTTTATTTTTCCAGTGGAAAGAAAACACACAAGCCTACACTGCCATGCAGTGACAATAACTTTACAGAGAATGGTCAGTCCTAATTTATTTGCATTAGTGAACAGCCTTCAGGATATGTAACAGAATATGTCTACATTTTTCGTAACCTTCTAGGTACTGTTGGTCTGGTCCTGTTCGTACAGAGCCATAGCAAGGTGTATTCGGGAACCCAGAGCTTCCAGGTTGCTGATTACACAGCGATGATATCCATCTCCAGACAGATGTGCACCACACTGTCGTACTGAGAATCTTTGGACCAGTGCCGGCTCTAGAGCTCGAAAAACATGTAGCTCCGAGTGTCGGAGGAACAAATCCAATATTTCCATATCCCCTCCCTCTCCATCTTCTTCTTCTTGGTCCCCCATCTCTAGAACCATCTTCCCATGTGCCATCATGAAGTCTGAATTATAGAAGCAGAACTCTGAGGAAGAAAGACGGTCAAAATGTCCATCCCTTAGAAGGTCTGCAGAAGACTGAGCATGAAAGCTTTGACGTAACACATCTGGACTGTATTCCTGAAAGTGCACAGGAGAGAAAACTTGCCAGGCACTAATGGCATTCATTCGGCATCGATTGAGAGCATCACTAGTTACATCACTCCAAACACCAACAAGGAAAAAGAGAGTGTCCACAGGGTGCTTCTTGGAAGCTACATCCATGAGTTGAACCTGGGAAGGCATTTCAGTGTTGACACTCATTATTTCCACCCGCAGGAATGAATACCTCTTCTCCAACTCTGATATCATACCATTAATCTCTTCAAAGACATCCTTATCCTGTCCTGTAAAGTGCACGTCATACACCAGCAGCACAGTGAGAGCCACATTCTCCTGTGGGTCAAGCAAGTTGGTAGCAAAAGCATCTAGAAATCCAGCAACATGTCCAGCATCTGTAGCCATCAGGGGTAGCACTAACTGTACACGTGTGGCTTCAGTCACATATGGCATGGGAAGTATTTCCACGTGGCTCAAAGGCCGCAGAAGACTGAACCGTTTGGTCAGTGCCCCTATATGTCCATTCTCTGTGACAGCCTCCAATAAGAGGTCAAGAGTGTATTCCATGCCACGTGTAGGGTCAAAGCGTCTGTATCCATTAAGTAATCGCTGCAGCCGGAAGTGTAGCCAAGGCTGATAACGAAGATTTAGCTGCTCTAAAGCCTCCTCAAGGACCTGCTGTACTTCCCTCAACCATACTCCCTGTAATGGACACTTGGGGCTCCCATCGGGGCAGGAGAAAGAATGTGTTTCTGTGAAATACTCCCAAGTTAGCAAGTCAAAGCGTGATGTGGGACTGAAAGGGGGGCTGACACCAACTGGCCAAGAAACACTGGCTTCTGGTTCTGGGGTCAAAGATGAAAGGTTCAGGGTTTCATTCTGCAACGAAATACAGCAAATAAGAATACAGTTTAAGAAAGGGAAAAAAGGGCATATTTGGTGAGGCAGATATTAAGAGAATAGTGGACAATTTACGACCAAAAGCATCAAGTTGGTAAAATTCTCAGCTAGTTTTCCAGCTTGACTATTCTGTACTAAAACTGTAAGTTTTCTTAACATTTAATTTTAGACAGGAAGCACATATTATTTACTCCCATGGCAGCAAAGAAAAAGATAGACAAAAACAATCCAATACTGGGCACACAAACCTGATTGACAAAACGTTGTAACTAATCAGAGCACAGTCTACGGAAGTCCTACCTGGTGAGCATTCCGCCTCTTTCTTGCTTGTGACCCATAAAGGGATTATGGTAGTCAACATTTGATCCTATATAGAGAATGCATTCAAAATATTTAAAAAAAAAAAAAAAAAGTTCCATACATTTTCTATTGTCCCTAAGTGTACTGCTAGCAGGTCTGTCTCCAGTAAATCAAAGAGTGTCATCCTGGCCTATGGGGACCGAACTCATCCTACAATATCCCAATACAAGGCTGCTATCAGTTTATGCATAGCCTGTCTCTCTTCACTCTTTAGTGAATATAGCTGTGTTTTGCTCTATGCCTGCATAGGTTTCTGCCTCAGACTTCATTACTAAGTCCATTGGGAATTTAAAAGCACCAGTTTTACCATAATTGAGCTCTTTAGGTTTAGCAGATTTGTGGATACATGGCTATGTAACCTGTTATACCTTATTTACCAGGCTAAATTGGCCATGTTTACTGTTCATACAGAGAATACCCCCTTATTACTTACTAGTGGATCAGAGATCTACATGCCTTTACATGTTGAAAACGAGAGCTAAGACTGTACCTTGTCTTGTGTGATTTTTACATTAGGTATCGTATAATTTTATTATCAGCTGCCCAATGAAATAAAAACTGCAAAAACAAACTGTTGCCAAAACATTGGGGGAACAAAGACAACAATAAAAACCTTAAACAAATGAAGAATTATAAGACAAACCGAGGGAGAAAAACTGGAGTTGGAACTTGACATGTAAACTAAGTATAATAACGAAGTTAACATAAACAATCAAAGTCATCAGATAATAAATAAAGTTATAAGTCATTTAAACTGATTAAATAAACAAGTCAATAAGACAACGGCTATGAAGAGAAATGACAAAATGATACGAAAACTGCACAATAAAAGGCAATGCTTCATCAGGAGGTAAAAGGCAGCAAAAAACGAGACGGGACTTACAGAGAACGTGCAGCTCTCTGATTGCTTAATACATCAGGTTTTTGTGCACCGTGTATGGGAATAAGGTAATAAAACGTGTCTGAAACAGAGCATCCCAAATCAATTCTCTGAGAAGAATGGGGCTGTCAATAAAGGAAATTCAAACAATGAGTAAAAGAAGAATGAATTTGATATAAAAAAAGATGATGAAGAGAGAAATAAATGAGAGACTGACGGCAGTGCTCCCGAATCACTCCTTTTTGTTACCTGTAAACGCCGGATCTGGCGATATGTTCTACGGAGGAGAATCTCACTGAGTTTACGCTGCAGTCTGTACATGATTGCGGCGTCTCGGACAGGGTGCACAGAGAGCGTGCCGCTTAGCACGGTTCCATCTATTCTCTTCACATCCATGTTCCGTGGTAACTTTAATGATACATAGTGCAAACCCTAAACAGGAAAAATGGATCAAATCATTCCATCACTGGAGATAGGAAAAAAAAAGCTGCAGACAAGGAGAGATGGAGCTACCAAGAACAAACAAAAGACAGATTACCTTGTTGAGACAGTTATATCACAAGACAGCTTCCCCAACAGAGACATTGCTTAAAAAAAAAAAAAAAAAAGAGACAGACTCCCCATGCAAGATAGTGCTAAAAAAAAAGATAGGTACCCCAACAAAGACAGTGACATACAGAGACAGTGACATACACAGACAGGTTCCACATGTGAGACAGTGACATACAGAGACAGGTTCCTCATGTCAGACAGTGACATACAGAGACAGGTTCCTCATGTCAGACAGTGACATACAGAGACAGGTTCCTCATGTCAGACAGTGACATACAGAGACAGGTTCCTCATGTGAGACAGAGATATACAGAGACAGGTTCCTCATGTCAGACAGTGACATACAGAGACAGGTTCCTCATGTGAGACAGAGATATACAGAGACAGGTTCCTCATGTGAGACAGTGATATACAGAGACAGGTTCCTCATGTCAGACAGTGACATACAGAGACAGGTTCCTCATGTGAGACAGAGATATACAGAGACAGGCTCCTCATGTGAGACAGTGATATACAGAGACAGGTTCCTCATGTCAGACAGTGACATACAGAGACAGGTTCCTCATGTGAGACAGAGATATACAGAGACAGGTTCCTCATGTGAGGCAGAGATATACAGAGACAGGTTCCTCATGTGAGCCAGTGATATACAGAGACAGGTTCCTCATGTGAGACAGTGACATACAGAGACAGGTTCCTCATGTCAGACAGAGATATACAGAGACAGGTTCCTAATGTGAGACAGAGATATACAAGGACAGGTTCCTCATGTGAGCCAGTGATATACAGAGACAGGTTCCTCATGTCAGACAGTGACATACAGAGACAGGTTCCTCATGTGAGACAGTGATATACAGAGACAGGTTCCTCATGTCAGACAGTGACATACACAGACAGGTTCCTCATGTGAGACAGTGATATACAGAGGCAGATTCTCCAACAATAGACAGTGATATACAGAGCTAGATTTCAGTGAGACAGTGACAAACAGAGACAGTGATATACAGAGACAGTGACATACAGAGACAGGTTCCTCATGTCAGACAGTGATATACAGAGACAGGTTCCTCATGTCAGACAGAGATATACAGAGACAGATTCCCCAACAAAGACAGTGATATACAGAGACAGATTTTCTTGAGACAGTGACATACAGAGACAGGTTCCTCATGATGGGCATTGGTATACAGAGACAGGTTCCTCATGTGCGATTCCTCATGTCATGTCAGTGATATACAGAGGCAGGTTCCTCATGTAAAACAGTGACAAACAGAAATAGTGACAAACAGAGACAGTGACATACAGAGACAGGTTCCCCATTTGAGAGAGAGCTACAGAGAACAGTTATATCTCTTAATAATGAGATATACATAAGCAGAGAGAAAAACACAGAGTCAGACTCTCTAAGCACGGGACAGTGAAATAGAGAAAAACATTCCTAATCTATAAGGAAGAGACATATAGAGGAGGCTAGCTTCCTATTCATATAACAGTACAGGGTCTCTAGCTATGAGACAGACACAAGGATCCTTGTGATGGAAGCTTCCATGCCATGGACTTTTGAAGAACGTTTAATGCCAGCCCCCAGCCCACAGGCTATGGTCTAGTCCCACGAGACGCTAAACAGGGGTATTGCCACTGTGGGGAAGGTATGGGGGCCACAGATGATTACTGTGCCTCCCTGCTGGACTTGAGGACCTTTGAGGATCACCTGGACTCGTTATACACATTCAGTGCTTGATCGGGACTGTGCTGAGGTCTGGTCAATCTTTAAGTGGGTATAGCTCGGTCCCCCATCCTCCAAATAGAGCACTATTTAGAGGAGCGGTCTGGGAGACAAAAAGTCATCGGAGGATACCTGGCACTTGAGAGCGCTTCCCTCCCCAGAGGTCTAGGAATACCTTTTTGGATACCCAGACTAATCTGCCCCACGCCTGGAACTACAGCCACTGTATGAGCGTTCTGTCAATATGCTGCTTCCACCTCTACAGCCACTGTATGAGTGGTCTGTCAATATTTTGCTCCCCATCCTCAACAGCCACTGTACCAACGGTCCTTCAATATGCTGCTTCCTACCTCTACGGCCACCGTACAAACGGTCTGTCTATTTGCTGCTCCCTACTTCTACAGCCACTGCACCAAAGGTCTGTTAATAGGCAGCTTCCCGCCTCTACGGCCACCGAACCAACGTTCTGTCTATATGCTGCTCCCTACCTCTACGGCCACTGTCAATAGGTCTGTCAATAGGCTTCTCCTCACCTCTACAGCCACCATACCAACGGTCTGTCTATATGCTGCTCTCTACTTCAACAGCCACTGCACCAAAGGTCTGTCAATAGGTTGCTTCCCACCTCTATGGCCACCGGACCAGCAATCTGTCTTTAACTTTCTCATGGGGACGTACAAGCATAGGAAAAACAAATGCTGCTTTCTATCAATACACAAGTGGCATCATGTTAGGACCATATCTAGGTGAGAAGAGCAGCCTTACTCCTGTTTAAAGTGAACCCTAAAATTTGTGAAACCCATTGAATAAATCACATAACAGAGATACAGTACAAGATGAATTCATAGAAACATAGAATGTGACGGCAGATAAGAACCATTCGTCCTATCTAGTCTGCCCAATTTTCTAAACACTTTCATTAGTCCCTGGCCTTATCTTATAGTTGGATAGCCTTATGCCTATCCCACGCATGCTTAAACTCCTTCACTGTGTTAACTTCTACCACTTCAGCTGGAAGGCTATTCCATGCATCTGTAACAGATCCCCCTGTTTTTCTTTTCATGGATCTGTAATATTGTGCAAGCCATTCGTTTAAAAACGTTCATTTAAATTGACTGTAATGGATGCTAGAGTAAAGGCCGTTCGAATCACAAATCTTTCACCGAACACCCAGTAGAGAAGTGTGGCTCTCACTTATCCCCCTGACTTCAATAACACCTTGAAAACCGCAAACACTCCATCAGCTTTATTGCTATACAGGGTGGTGGGTGTTCGTCTGCACGATCACGTGGCGGCGGCTATTTTGTTTAGTCGAACGCACTCAGCCGTGTTTGGTCGAACGCGTGGAACTATTTTCGGCTACTCTTTTCCACAAACACCGCTGAATCTTCCATCCTCCGTGCGTTCGGCTTAATTCATACGAACAGAGCGTTCTTTCTCCAAAATAAACTCACGAACAAGCCGCATCTAAAGAGAGTAAGCACGAACCGATCCGTTCGTGCAATTTGAACTTTATTCGAATGGAAAGATACACTGACCGCACAGCCTGAATCTGTGGAACTGTTTTGGGCATGCAAACAGGCGTGCGGTCGGTCCAAAGAGACTTTTTACTATCTCCTGAACCCCTGAACAGATTTACGTGAATTTTGGATATGTTTGCCCCCAAGTTCAGCTGTTTATAAAAATATAAGTTTTATTCCTTTTATGTTTAAAATCATGAAGTTATAAAAATGTATAAAAAGTATGATTTTACAGCTTGGAGATAATGGAGTGGATACAGTAAGTAACTCAATTATCTCGCAAGCAGAGGGAAGGGAATATGTGGGATGTAACCATTGTTTGATTGGTCAATGTATAATTGCTACTGGATGCTGAGAATCCTCCTCATTGATCGGGAAAAGGACACCCTCCAGCGGTGGAAACCCCTCTGATACCCGGGGTGACCGCTACAGCATCCATTACCCTCTCAGTGAAGTAATACTTCCTGATATTATTTTTAAATCTTTGCCCCTCTAATTTAAGACTGTCATATTGTTGTGGTAGTTTTTCTTCTTTTAAATATAGTCTCGTCCTTTACTGTGTTGATTCCCTTTATGTATTTAAATGTTTCTATCATATCCCCCCTGTCTTATCTTTCCTCCAAGCTATACATGTTAAGATCCTTTAACCTTTCCTGGTGAGTTTTATCCTGCAATCCAAGAACCAGTTTAGTAGCCCTTCTCTGAACTCTCTCTCAAGTATCAATATCCTTCTGGAAATACGGTCTCCAGTACAGCGTACAGGGCCGGCGTTAGGAGTGTGCAAACTGTGAGGCCGCACAGGGCGCCATGGACCAGGGGGCGCCATATGGCCGACACAGCTTGCACATGGCCGGGTGACAGGAGTGCAGGGGAGCTAAAACAGGTACCTGCGCGGAGGATTTCATTATTCTCCACTCGGGTCTAAAAAATATCGAGGCAGCAGGGCGGAGGCGGGGCTAATAACTACCCGAAGCCCCTGGTAACTGCTGCACAGGAAGAGGGAATAAGGAAGGAGTCCCTGCTTCCCCAACAACCAACTGCTTCCACTCTCTCTTCCAGCCATAATGGAAAGAGGTAAGTGTCTGTGTGACTGACTGTCTGCCTGTGTGTGTTACTGTCTGTCTGTATGACTGCCTGCCTGTGTGTGTGACTGCCTGCCTGTGTGTGTTACTATCTGTCTGACTGTGTGTTACTGTGTCTGTGTGACTGCCTGCGTGTGTGTGACTGCATGTCTGTGTGACTACCTGTGTGTGTTACTGTCAGTCTGTGTGACTGCCTGCGTGTGTGTGACTGCATGTCTGTGTGACTACCTGTGTGTGTTACTGTCAGTCTGTGTGACTGCCTGCCTGTGTGTGTTAATGTCTGCCTGTGTGTGTGACTGTAACTGTGCCTTTGTGTGTGCCTGTATGTGTGATTATCTGCCTTTAACCGAGTGTGTGTGCCTATAAGCGTGCGTGAGTCTCTGCATGCCTGTAACCGAGTGTGTATAACTGTATGCTTGTAATGGAGTATGTGTGACTGTCTGTAACTGTGTGTGTGACTGTGTGCCTGTAACTGTTCGTGATTGTGTGCCTTTAACTGTGTGTTTGCCTCTTCGACTGTCTGCTCGTAACTGAGCATGTGTGACTGTCTGCCTGTAACTGAGCGTGTCTGACTGTCTGTTTGTAACTGAGCGTGTCTGACTGTGCCTGTATACAGGAAGGGCACAGGGTGCCTAATGGCCTAAGGCCGGCCCTGACTGCGTACAATACTCCAAGTGAGCTCTCACCAGTGTTCTGTACAATGGCATGAGCACTTCCCTCTTTCTACTGCTAATACCTCTCCCTATACAACCAAGCATTCTGCTAGCATTTCCTGCTGCTCTATTACATTGTCTGCCTACCTTTAAAGCGGCACTGTCATGCAGAACTTACCTTTCCCCAATTGCATCCTCTTATCTTCCTCTCTCAGGATTTTTTTTTATTTCTACCTATCTATTCTAGTTTTCTCTAGAATATAAGACAAAGTAGGGAGTGTTTTGTCTTGTGTATTTTTTCTAAGTTTGTCCAGCCCAGTAATCTTTACTTGGTATTAGTAATGTTTGCTGAAAGACCAATTTAGGTCTTTCAGCCTTTTAGTAGATAGCTCCCTAATACAGTGGGAATTAGGGAGCTATCTACTCGTGGCCCGAATAGGATCGGAATTTCATTTATTTCGAATGAAATTTCAAACCGAACAAAGAGTACCTAACACAAATGGACAAACTGTTCTCATTCTGTGAGGATGAAATTAGGTAGTTGCGCTGGCGTTCGAATGGCGAATGAAGCAGCAGGAGGAGAGGTGAGAATTGTGTGAAAATTGCTTTGACCACAGGAAATGGAGCTGACTTACCTCCTCCCCTGGGTCAAAGAAGGGCATGCGTAGGAAAAATACCTAAGACAAAATAGTCCCTACTTTGTCTTATATTTTAAAGAAAACTAGATTAAATAGGAAGAAATGAAGAACAGGTCCTGAGAGAGGAAGCGATTGGGGAAAGATAAGTTCGGCATGACAGTGCCGCTTTAAGTCATCTGAAATAATTACCCCTAAATCCCTTTCCTCAGATGTTGAGGTTAGGACTCTATCAAATATTCTGTACTCTGTCCTTGGGTTTTTAGGTCCAAGATGTATTATCTTGCACTTATCCACATTACATTTCAGCTGCCACAGCTCTGACCATTTTTCTAGTTTACTTAAATAATTTGCCATTTGGCTTATCTCTCCTGGAACATCAACCCTGTTACATATCTTAGTATCATCAGCAAAAAGATATACCTAACCATCAAGACCTTCTGCAATATTACTAATATAAAGAGAATGGGTCCAAGTACCGATGGGCAGGGGTACAATCTTTGCCTGGGTTCGTGGACTCACGTGTGCGAAAATAGCGCCAGACGTTCGACGACCATGTACCGCTGCCTATGTTCGGGAGACAAAACTTCCCGACCAGCTAGAGCCAGTGGTAGTCAACCTTTTTCTACCTACCGCCCACTAATGCATCTTTCTTGATGGAAACATTTCCTTACCGCCCACCAGTTTTCGCGCAAGTGCAGAATAAAGGAGGGTGTTTTTTAAAAAAAAAAAAATGTACGTACATTTATCTTTTTATTTCTACTTTATGCATGTTTATAATGTTTTTAACTTTAGAAAGTTTAATGAGAAAACAAAGTAAATTGAAATTACCTTTACTAGTGATTAATGAGATCCTTGAGGTTGATGCTTCGAGACTAAATATTTGATATCTGGTTCGATTTTCATAAGGAACAAACGAAGGTCTCCTCTGTCGGTTATATTCAGACAATTTCTCTTTTTGCTCTTAATATGATTTCTCATATGTGCATCAGCTCCCCTCCTCTGCCTCCTCAATTCCCCATCCCACCTTTTTTTTCTTCCTTTTTTTCTATTTTTTAACCTTCCTTATAGCAATGCCCAGTAGGAAGGCTGAGCCCACTTACTATTATTAGCCAACAAAAATTATCTCCTTTTCCTTTTCATTCTTTCTCCTTTTTTTACAAGTACTCTACTCCTTCTTTCTCCTATTCTACAAGTACTCTGCTCACAGACACACACACACACACTCACAGACAAAAACTCACACATACACTTAGACACACACACTCATAGAGAAACACATACACACATATACTTACAGACACACACACACACACTTACAGACACACACACACACACATACACTTACACACAGACACACTTACAGACACACACACAGTCACACACTTACATACACACAAATGATTAATATTAAATGGCCACCTAGCCTCCCTACCTGCAGAGCTGGTGTGGATCTGTCCCTGTGGTCCAGTGGGGCTTCACTTCAGCGGGCGGCAGAGTTCAAATCCGAGGGGTCATATTCCGTCTCCCGCGGCATCAGAAAACATTGCGCGAGGGAGCAAAGAGGTTAGAGCTCCCTCGCCGCGTCTGATCTTACCACTGCCGCACGCCATGCCTGGGGGACCAGAAGGTGGCCTGGCAGGAGGGAGCGCTTCCCTCCTGCCGGTCACTGAAATCTTGTGCCCGCATAGACACTCGCGCCCGCCCGCATGCCCAAAAGGAGAAATCCTCAAAAAAAAAGAGGATTTAGCTGCTGAAATCCCTACCGCCTACCTGGAATCCTGAAACGCCCACTAGTGGGCGGTAGGGACCAGGTTGACGAACCATGAGCTAGACGAACTACGTTCAGGAGATATGAACTACCGACTTCGGGGGCATTCAGTCCCTAAAAGCTAGGAACCCCCGAAAGTAGCCCTCGTTTCTCTGGAACTGTTTTGGGCTATTACCCCACGGCCAGCCGGTCAGAAGCCGAATGGCAATTCCGTTCTATTGAACGGATCTGAGTGCTATTTGGACAACTTGGGTGCTCAGATCCGGGCTATTTGGTGATATAAGAATTGTAGGGTTCCTGGGAAAGATGACTATGTTTTGGGGTGTTTTATGTATGTCTCCTGTAATTCCCTGTATCTGAGAGATAATTGAGTTACTGAGTTTTGACTCAATTATCTCTCAGACATAGGAACGGGCTGGGAGGGGCTTGTGTATATTTTGAATGGAGACCCCATGCTGAGGGTCTGTGCATAAAAGGCTGAGTTTGCGTGGAATAAATCAGTTGTACTCTCAGAACTGTGTGTTGGCCAGTTACTGGGGAGGGATAGAGCGATTCACATTTCACCGCCTTTTTCCTGAGTTCCTGTCTCCACAGATGCAGCGGAGGAAAAGTCTTTGTCACAACTAGCGCTCCGCTACATTGGTTGGCAGCAGCAGGATCCAGAGCAGACAACGATACATGAGGCGCAGTCGGTGGACAGCAGCACCGAATGGACCGTGGATGGAGATCGATTATACCATCCTTAAACGGTCCACCCTGAAAGATCTCCTGTAGGTGAGAGGTATAGCGGCGAGTAATAAGAAAAAGGCCACCCTAATTGCCAAATTAATGGAAGATAACCGACCGTTCGGTAACCCTGATCCATCAGCAATAGAGGAAAATGCATTTCAAAATCCTTTGGTGGAAATACTGTGCACCGAACAACCAGCACAAGAAAGAACCCCGACAGTAACCGTTATCCAGTAAAGCAAAGCTAAAATACTATATGGAGCATTTAAAGACTATGTGGAGGCAAATGAAGACATAGATGCCTTCCTACAAGACCTCAAGCAGCTGTGCCATCTACACCAGGTCAGCCAATAGGATTGGGTCCCGCTCCTAGTCAGCAGATTGACAGGAAGAGCCACTGAGGCATATCGGGCAGTCCAGAATGAGGCCTTTCGAAACTATGCCCGGGTCAAGACAGTGATACTAGCTAGGTATGCCATAACACCTGAGGCATACTTCAGGGACCTATGGAAGGTGGAAAAGGATTCCCATACCAAGTGGGCATGTCTGCACAGGGCCGCCATGGGATGGGTACAAGCCCACCAAGAGAGCACCATGGAGTGACTATTACAATTGGTGCATCTAGAACAATTTTATAACAGACTATCTCCTGACATCCAAGAGTGGGTAAGAGACCGAAACCCCACCAACCTCACAGAAACAGCAAGACTGGCGGACTAATATGCAGATGTCCGCCGACCCCAGAGGCCAACGCTGAAAAAAGTTTTTACCAGGCCAACTCTACCCCCTCCAGCACCCATGTTACAACCTGAAAGCGGGGGCCCTTACAACTCCATGCCACCCCAGTTTGCAAACCAAAAAACATGCAGTGCCACTTATGCAAGAAGATGGGGCACATGAGGAGAGGCTGACTGCAGAACTGGGCGCAATGGATTTCCCCCCGGATCCTCTCCACCAAACCGGGTAGCCGCTCACTGCTACAAGACAGTGGAGCTACACTCACCCTAGGCCATAGACACCTGGTACCTGAGTCAGCACAGATGAGAAGCTCTGTGACCGTTCGGATAGCAGGGGGAGCCGTCTACCGAATACCCACGTCCTGGGTCCACTTGAATTGGGGTGCAGGGTCGGGAATGGTAGAAGTGGGATTAATGCAACACTTGCCAGCAGAGGTGCTACTCGGGAACGACCTGTGCAGGCTCACCTACACCTTTGAATCAACATACCAGACCGCAGAGTTATACCCAGTGACCACCAGACAGCAAGCCTGCACCATGGACCATTGCACACCTCCAGAGGCTCAGGTGAGGACTTACACCTTGATCCTGGAGATTCTCCCCTGGGATACCCAGTCTGATTTTGGGAGGTAATCACAGACCCCACACTCCAGATATATAGGGACTGGGTTGGCGGTGGACCTAGCCTAGTCCCTCCGGCAAGAAGTACATTTTTTTTTTTTTTTATATGGAGTACTACTTTAATAAACTAGTGACCCTGTCCTAAAGTAGAACTGTTTAATCTATTGAGCAAGAGAACCAAGGCACAGCAGTCCAATTATAGGCAGATGTTCAGGGATGGAGAGCTTGTGGATTACTTGGAGTATAGAGGAACAGCACCAATAACGAAAAGGTCCTTACAGCATTACATGGTTACAACTCAAAATCCTGCCATGTCCATCTGAATGGGAATTACTGTACAAGACATGTGTGCTCCCATGATGTAAGAAGTACATCTTGACGGTAGTGGACTATGCCACCCGATTCCCAGAGGCAGTGGCGTTGACCAACATTCACGCATAAACAGTTGAGGAAGCCTAGATGAGAATTTTCTCCTGAATGGGTTTTTCTTCGGGAGATAGTTTTGGATCAGGGCTCTCACTTAATCGGAGAGGTCACCCAACAGTTCTGGAAGCTCTGCAGCATGAAGCCAATTGTAACCTCCCCGTACCATTCCCAGACGAACGGCCTATACGAATGGTTCAACAGGACATTGAAGCAAATGCTCCGGACCTTCGCGGCCTGGGAAAGATTCCTGCCACACCTCCTGTTTGCATACCGGGAGGTGCCACAGAAATCCACCGGGTTCTCCCCCTTTGAACTGCTATTCGGGAGACGGGTAAGAGCCCCCCTACTTCCTGTGATTGTCCAATTGCCGACTTCTCAATGCAGTTCAGTGAGAAGTCTTTGCAAGGCAGATGCTCTGGGCAACTGCCTGCTTCTTGTGGTTAGATCCACTGAGCTAACTAAACCAGAAAGTAACTGACCCCTAAACCTCATTAGAGAGCACTGGGAGGGGAATGTCAGCCAGGACGGGACTTCCATAGTCCAATATTTGCTGAAATTCCGTGATCGCCTAGAGGAGCTAACCCAAGTGGTGCGAACGAACCTCCAGGCAGCACAAAGCTGCAGGTCCACATGGTACGTTCAGGGAGCCAGGTACCGCAGATTTCAGGTGGGACAGAAAGTTTTAGTTTTAAAATTTGTCCGCAATGATAAGCTGCAGGCCGCCTAGCAGGGTACATACAAGGTGAGAGCAGAAATTCAATACAACCCTTGTTCTGGACAGGAAGGCGCTGCATGCTCCATTTGAACATTGCTGTGTATAGTAAGTGCTCAAGCAAGAGCAAGGAATTTTTGTTTTGTTTATTTTTCACTTTTGAAACACCTGTGTATATATTTCACCAAATAAATCTGAAAACAGAGCTGGATGTGTCCTGGACTTTCATTACCCTAGAAGGCTGTGGTTACAAGATCTGTGACAAAAATCCTACCTGGAAGAGAGGTGGTTTGTTACACCAGGTATACTCCTCTGGCCGCTCACTGAGTAGAAACCTCGCGTTAGTTACCATTAAGGCAATCTCCCTACTGAATCCCCGAATCGGTACGGGAAAGTATGCGTAAGGAGATCGAGAAGATGCTCCGACTGGGGGTGATCGAGTCATCCGACAGCCCCTGGGCCTCCCCAGTAGTCCTAGTCCCGAAGCGGATGACTATCCCATGCCTAGGATAGATGAGTTATTAGACAGTACCTTACTACAATTGGTCTTTGTAAGGGGTACTGGCAGATCGCCCTAGTCACCGAGGCCATCCCTATGTCGGCCTTTGTCACCCCGTTCGGCTTGTACCAATTTCGAGTCATGCCATTGAATGAAGAACGCTCTGACTACCTTCCAGAGGATGGTAGACCGGCTCCTAGATGGGTTCCAAGACTACGCCTGCGCATATCTAGACAATATCGCCATCTTCAGGGATACCTGGCAGGAGCGCTTGGCTCACATAGGAGCGGTCTTGCACAGGATAAGGGAAGCAGGCTTAACTCTTAAGCCTAACAAGTGGAACATAGGTATGGCAGAGATACAGTACCTCAGTCACAGAGTAGGCTGCGGGGAGCAGAAGCCTGAGCCTGCTAAGATTGAGGCAGTAGCCCAGTGGCCTACCCCCAGGACAAAGACCAAGACCCAGCGGGGTACTACAGGAAGTTTGTACCCAATTACAGTGCAGTGGCCAAGCCCCTTACTTACCTGACCCGTAAGAACCTTCCCCAACAGGTAGTCTGGGCCTCAGAATGTGAGCAGGCTTTCTAAGAGTTAAAGCAAGCACTGGTAAATGCCCCTGTCTTGGCAGCTCCCAATCCAACTCAACATTTTCTCATTCATACAGACGCTTCTATGTTTGGATTGGGAGCAGTACTGAGCCAAGTCGGCCCCAATGGCAGAAAACATCCCGTGGCTTACATCAGTTGCAAACTTTTACCTCAAAAAGCTGCAACCCTATTTGTACGGACAACCATTCTCTTTGCTCATGAATCACAACCCGTTGGTCTGGCTGAACCAGGTGGCAGGGGACAATGCCAGGCTGCTGCACTGGAGCTTAGCGCTGCAGCCCTTGGACTTCAAAATCCATTACCGCCCCGGAACAAACAATGGAAATGCTGATGGGATGTCCAGACGCACTGAACTTGAAAAATTACCGTGAGCACCCCCGGACATCCGCAAGCCGATCTGTCGGGATCAGACTGTGTATGCCGGCTTGTTGTTACAGGGGGGGGGGGGGGGCATTGTAGCAAACTCCTTCCCCTTGTGTTCGGTTGCCAGTATCCCTTTGTTCATCTCCCGAATGGATGGTGTGTGGTCCCTCCTTTTATACCTCCTGAACATCGAGCACCCCTCGAGTCCTTTCCCTTGGTGGCCGCCATTCATATAACTGAACGCATGTGTTCCAGTGAATGGCGGCCATTTTTTCTCCCGAACACAGGCAGCGGTACATGGTCGTCAAACGTCTGGAACTATTTTCGGCCACGCAAGTCCACGAACTCGGCCAAAGATTGTATCGCTGCCCGACCTACTTCCTGACCAGCTAGACGAACGACGTTCAGGACATATGAACTACCAACTGGGGAGAGCATTTGCTCCCTAAAAGCCAGGGACAGCATTAGTTGGTGTACGCACAGGAACCCCCGAAAGTCAGAACTTTTACCAAACGGATCTGAGCGCTATTTGGACAACTTGGGTGCTCAGATCCGTGCTATTTGAGGATATAAGACTTGTAGGGTTCCAGGAAAATATGACTGTTTTGGGGGTGTTTTATGTGTGTGTCCTGTATTTCCCTGTAACAGAGATAATTGAGTTACTTAGTGTGACGGTCCAACGCTCTCTGACCGTCTTGGGTTCCCTTTCTCCCAGTAGTTAGTGAATAATCCTTCCAGGCAGAGTGTAGACACAAGCATAGCATAACCCCTCACACATGACCCCTCACACATGGCTTAATGCTGGGTAAACCGGTGCACAGTCTGGCCCTCTAGCAACGGGATAGGTAGGGCAGAGGCCAGCGGCGCTCTGCCCAGATGCCAGTGCTTCTGCTGGAAGGGGGTCAGTGTGTATCGCAGACTCATCCACTGCCCCCAGGACTCGGTTGGGAATTAGCTGGGGAGAGGAGGGCTTGCTTACCTCCTCCTCCTGGTATCCCTGCGAGGATGGTTGGGGATCTGGACCGGCCGTCCAGCATCCCTGTAGGATTGGCACAGACACCGCTGTCCCATCTGCGCCAGTGGGGTTAGGATTGCTTTCCCCCTGTAGTTGAGGTGAGGGACCAGTTGTACCCTATCCCGGTATCTCCGGCTGCTGTTGGAGGGTGCCAACCATTCCCCCGGTTGCCTCCATTCCCCAGGACGCTGGTTGCCACTGGGGAGAGAGACCGATTGTCTCCTCTCCCTGTAACTCCAGTTGCCGCTGGGGATCTGGGCCGGTTGCCCAGCATCCCTGTAGGGCCGGTAGAGAGACCTCGGTCCCATCTCCACTTGCCTGTTGGGGGTCCTCGCAGGACCAGTCTATGAGATCCGCTAGGACTTGGGCATGAGGACCACCTGCCTCCTCTCTCTGTAGCTCTGGCTGCAGTTGGGGATCTGGGCCGGCTGCCCAGCATCCCTGTAAGGCCGGTAGAGAGACCTCGGTCCCATCTGCACCTGCCTGTTGGGGGGTCCTCCAGGACCAGTCTATGAGGTCCACTACCTCGGGTACCTCTGGTTGCTGCTGGGGAAGGAGACTGGTTGTCTCTTCCCTCTGCACGGTGCACTGCCACTGGGGAGGGAGGTCGCTGCTCTCCTCTTCCTGTCACTCAATCTGCTGCTGGGGCGAGAGACCAGTTGTCCCCAGCCCCAGTCTCCACAATCTGAACTCACATTCCCGTGCTGCTCGGTTCTCCTCATCCAACTCTTGCATGATTCGGACGATCACGTCTTCCGAAGTGTCTAGGCCATACTCGACTAGCCGCCTCTTTACCTTATTGATGTAAGCGTCGCCCTCATAGCAATAGGTCATGTTTGCTTGGCCCCACTCAGGGCCAATAGCGCTCCGATCCGCGCCTTGGATTCCACTGTAGACAGGGGCGCTGCACAAGTGCTGGCGTTGCCCTCAATTATAGCTCCGTAACGCTACCGGTGTCTCTGAGCTGCTTCTCCTCGCACTAGGACGCCATCCCACCGCTGCCACCAAATGTGACAGACCGCTGGCACTACGACCGAGTACCTCTGCCAATTGATGCTCCTAGTGCTTGCCGAGGACTACGAGCACTCCACCAGACACCATAATCACTGCAGACCCCACTTCCAGCGATGCAGCTGCGCCGGGGTCTTGCCGTCTTTCACCCACCCTGGACCCAAGACCAGGGTCCAGCTTCCAGTGGGCAGACCTCTCCTAATCCTATCAGGAACAAGCTCTTACAGAAGCTTATACTCAGGGGAGTATTGTGTTATAGCAATCCCCAAGAGTGTAGTTATCCCATCCCCCAAGCATGAGCCGAGGCTTAATGCTGGGTAGAGATCTGTTTAATGGCACACAAAGCAACAATATTCATGCAGTAAAATGACAGTTATTGGGTCACACGGTGTTTGAATATGACCGTTATTGGGTCAGACAGTGTATGAATGTGACAGTTATTGGGTCAG
The DNA here is from genome assembly GCF_036172605.1 of Pelobates fuscus. Classification (NCBI taxonomy): domain Eukaryota; kingdom Metazoa; phylum Chordata; class Amphibia; order Anura; family Pelobatidae; genus Pelobates; species Pelobates fuscus. The sequence goes on along the minus strand of NC_086320.1, from coordinate 391,906,572 downwards.
ACAGTTTTCTAAGGGGGGGACTGGGGGGGGTGGGGGACAAAACAGTCGAACTAAGTCCATAAAACAGGGGTTTTCTTCACAATTTAAAGCTGCAGACTGCTCCAATATAATTTAAAGGGGCAGACAGAGTGCAATAAAATCCAATATGCCCAAATAACGTTTTTAAAGGGCAAAATCTTCCAGGGGCCATAGTTGCAGGACAGGAGGCTGGCAATTAGTCCTCTCCAGGCACAAGTGGCGAAGGGCACAAGTGGCGAAGAGCACTTCGTCACACTTAGTTTTGACTCAATTATCTCCCAGACACAGGGACGCCTGGGAGGTGCATGTGTATATTTTGAGGGTCTGTGCATAAAACGCTGAGTTTGTGTGGAATAAATCAGTTGTACTCTCAGAACTGTGTGTTGGACAGTTACTGGAGAGGGATAGAGCTATTCACATTTCAGTGCCTTGTTCCTGAGTTCCTGTCTCAATGGATCCAGCAAAAGAAAAGTCCTTGTCAGGACTAGCGCTCTGCTACAGTGTACTCCTGGCACAAGCAGCTATTTTGGATTTCCATTTCACATCAGGAAGATTAAAGTCACCCATGATAATATGATAATAACTTCCCCCTTTATTGTCATTTTAGCTATTTTCTCAACTAGTAGATTATCTAACTCTTCTATTTGTCCTGGGGTCCTATAAATCACACCTACACGAGTTACTGTGGGGTTACCAAATTCTAACGTAACCCAAATGGACTCTATGTTCACCTCACTAACTTTTATTAGGCTAGATTTTATGCTATCCTGGTATTGCTATGTCCCAGTCATTTTTCTCATTATACCATGTCTCAGTAACAGCGACTAAATCTACATTATCAGTTGCCATTATTGCCACAAGTTCTTGTATCTTATTCCCTAAACTGCGAGCATTTGTCGACATGACTCTAATCTGAAAGTTTGTTAACACACTTGCTACAAGCATTTTCTGTCCTTGTTTTGGGGGGCAATTGGATTGATGTTTTATCACCATTTTACCCGCCCCCAGTTTAAATATGACCTAGCGGAACCTCTGAACTGCTCACTGAGAACATTTGGTCCCTTTTGAGAAAGATGCAAACCATCTTTTTTGTACAGTTTATTTCCATTCCAAACAGAGCTACCATGAGCAATAAAGCCAAATCCTTGCTCCCGACACCATTCACCAAGCCACAAGTTAAAGTCCCTAATACGCATCCGCCTGTCGTTCTGAGTGTTATGCACAGGCAGAACTTCAGAGAATTACAGTGTGGAAGCAACCTGCCGTATATCATTGGCAAAAACACTAAAAACTTCCTTAACCTCTGAAACCTCATTGCAAGCCATTTGTCCCTAGATGGACAAGTACATCCAATTCCCTATCCTGCTTTGCTCGCGTAACAATATTACAAATACGTCTCCTGTCTCTGTGAGCAGTAGCTCCATGAAGCCATCTCACAAAGCCACTATTGTCCAACTCCACACAACTCCCAACAACAACTGCTTTCTATTAGGCCTCATCTTATCCTTTTTGTCACTGGCTGCAGTCTTGCACAACTTTGACATAGAGGATGATTGTTCCACAAACTCAGTGCCTGAGAACATCTTCACAACACCACTACACTCGGTGCCTGAGCATGTCTCCATAAAACCACTACACTCGGTGCCTGAGCCTATCTCCCTAACACCACTACACTCTGTGCCTGAGCCTGTTTCCATAACACCACTACACTCTGTGCCTGAGCATGTCTCCATAAAACCACTACACTCGGTGCCTGAGCATGTCTCCATAACAGCACTACACTCGGTGCCTGAGCATGTCTCCATAACACCACTACACTCGGTGCCTGAGCATGTCTCCATAACACCACTACACTCGGTGCCTGAGCCTATCTCCCTAACACCACTACACTCGGTGCCTGAGCCTGTTTCCACAACACCACTACACTCGGTGCCTGAGCATGTCTCCATAAAACCACTACACTCGGTGCCTGAGCCTGTCTCCATAACACCACTACACTCGGTGCCTGAGCCTGTCTCCATAACACCACTACACTCGGTGCCTGTTTCCATAACACCACTACACTCGGTGCCTGAGCATGTCTCCATAACTCCACTACACTCGGTGCCTGAGCATGTCTCCATAACACCACTACACTCGGTGCCTGAGCCTATCTCCCTAACACCACTACACTTGGTGCCTGAGCCTGTTTCCATAACACCACTACACTCGGTGCCTGAGCCTGTTTCCACAACACCACTACACTCGGTGCCTGAGCATGTCTCCATAAAACCACTACACTCGGTGCCTGAGCCTGTCTCCATAACACCACTACACTCGGTGCCTGTTTCCATAACACCACTACACTCGGTGCCTGAGCATGTCTCCATAACACCACTACACTCGGTGCCTGAGCCTATCTCCCTAACACCACTACACTCGGTGCCTGAGCCTGTTTCCATAACACCACTACACTCGGTGCCTGAGCCTGTTTCCACAACACCACTACACTCGGTGCCTGAGCATGTCTCCATAAAACCACTACACTCGGTGCCTGAGCCTGTCTCCATAACACCACTACACTCGGTGCCTGTTTCCATAACACCACTACACTCGGTGCCTGAGCATGTCTCCATAACACCACTACACTCGGTGCCTGAGCCTATCTCCCTAACACCACTACACTTGGTGCCTGAGCCTGTTTCCATAACACCACTACACTCGGTGCCTGAGCCTGTTTCCACAACACCACTACACTCGGTGCCTGAGCATGTCTCCATAAAACCACTACACTCGGTGCCTGAGCCTGTCTCCATAACACCACTACACTCGGTGCCTGAGCCTGTCTCCATAACACCACTACACTCTGTGCCTGAGCCTGTCTCCATAACACCACTACACTCGGTGCCTGTTTCCATAACACCACTACACTCGGTGCCTGAGCCTGTTTCCATAACACCACTACACTCGGTGCCTGAGCCTGTTTCCACAACACCACTACACTCAGTGCCTGAGCATGTCTCCATAACAGCACTACACTCTGTGCCTGAGCATGTTTCCACAACACCACTACACTCAGTGCCTGAGCATGTCTCCATAACACCACTACACTCGGTGCCTGAGCCTGTCTCCATAACACCACTACACTCGGTGCCTGAGCCTGTCTCCATAACAGCACTACACTCGGTGCCTGTTTCCATAACAGCACTACACTCGGTGCCTGAGCCTGTTTCCATAACACCACTACACTCGGTGCCTGAGCCTGTTTCCACAACACCACTACACTCAGTGCCTGAGCATGTCTCCATAACAGCACTACACTCGGTGCCTGAGCCTGTCTCCATAACACCACTACACTCGGTGCCTGAGCCTGTCTCCATAACACCACTACACTCGGTGCCTGAGCCTGTCTCCATAACACCACTACACTCGGTGCCTGAGCCTGTCTCCTCAACACCACTACACTCAGTGCCTGAGCATGTCTCCATAACAGCACTACACTCGGTGCCTGAGCCTGTTTCCATAACACCACTACACTCGGTGCCTGAGCATGTCTCCATAACACCACTATACTCGGTGCCTGAGCCTGTCTCCATAACACCACTACACTCGGTGCCTGAGCCTGTCTCCATAACAGCACTACACTCGGTGCCTGAGCCTGTTTCCACAACACCACTACACTCAGTGCCTGAGCATGTCTCCATAACACCACTACACTCGGTGCCCGAGCCTGTCTCCATAACACCACTACACTCGGTGCCTGTTTCCATAACACCACTGCACTCGGTGCCTGAGCCTGTGTTCCTTTGTCTCCTGGTTAAATAGGGAGCAGCAGAGATGTACGGTTTCTTTAAAAGCAGTTTAACGTTTCGGCAAAATATTATTTGATGACAAGATGACGTGAGAAGGCGTTTTGTCACACAAGACCCATAATAAAAGCATTTATTGTTAGTACTTGAATGTTCCTTTCTACAAAATCTTCTTGTCGACTTCTAAGGTGTGTGAGATCATCTCAGCAAATAGGTACCTTTCTACACATTTGGTGGGAATGCCTGCTAGTTTGGCCTTTTTGGGAAAATATATGCACTCTTATATCACAAATGACTAATTGTATCCATCCCACGCTTTACTTTCTTGCTGTGATTCAGTTTAGTATGTGTGCTTTGGTTCCAAGACGTGTTTTAAAGGACATGTAATAACGGTTCCCAAGGAAAACGTCTGTCTAGAGCCTATGTTATGAGCAGATCTGGCAATCCTGGGTAGCCTTAACAAAAACAATGACCTCTCCAGAAGTTTTATATTTCATAGATGCATAGATTGATAATGCCTTTAAGGCTTTGATTCATTGCACTCTTCAGGTTCAGGAGTATATTTTGCTTTCCTGTGACTATTTTGGTAAATGTTTAATGCTATTTATCTCTGTGACTTCACATGGTCTTGCATTTTACATCCCATTATCTGTACAAGTGATTGTAATCTTTAAATTACCCCTCTCCCACTCCTGCACCTAAAAAAGTGGATGCAGAGTTTTGTGAAAAAAATAAATGAAACAAAACAATTATTGGATTACCGGTCACCGTAACTCTTATATTGCAGATAATATTCTATCAGTTACCTGATACTGTCCCACACATGCCACTCCAAGTGTGTCCTGAAGACAGCGACCCAGCCATTCATCTGCCCGTGAGCTAAGGATTTCAGAACGACAAAAATCTAAATGTGGCCCTAGGCGGAGGAGCAGTGCCCGAGACAACAAGAATCCTGAAGCACCACTACAATATCTCCAGTCGTCCTGCCCACCAATGAACTCCATCGGCTGACCAACATACAGGGGAGGACCAGGACTAAGATGGATGGTCATCTCCTTTAGACGATATCCATTAATGAATGAGTCATCTTGAGTCACATAGAACCAATCATAAGTAGACAATAAATGTACTTCTATGTAGCGAAGAGTGTGGTACATTAGCCATGCTGGCCGTTCATCCCCGTGAGACACTATTTCCATCCCATGCGGAAGCTTGGGGCCACGGGCTCCTGTGAAAAACATCAAGCGGCTGACATGGGGGGACAGCGTTCGGTTTATAGCTACAGCCAGTGTGCTCAGTGTAGGACGAGATGATAAGACCAGAACTGACAGACGCTCTCTGAAGCCAAGTTCTGACTGGATGTACCGAGTCCTAAGGGACAAGTGAGGGAAAGAAAACATAAATAAGATCATGCAGCAATAAGCTTTCACAAAAGCATCAACTTTTATTTAAAGGAACAAGTACCAAGATCACCTCATGTTAATATACATGCAGTCCATGCAGCATTCTGCCCTTTTCACAGGCTAATAGTGGCTTTGCTGTCAGACAAAAAGTCACTAGGAGCTTCTAACACAAATATACACTTATTGAATCTATTTGAGATTTGGCATAATCTTGTGTGTCCAAAGCACTGCATTGGCAATCTCCATGACACCATGTGTCCACAAAACTCCTCTATGTGAAACATCTGACTAGACAAAAGCAGTTGGGATTGACAACTTCATCAGAGGAGGACCAGGCTGCGGTGAGGATTGGGATTGACAACTTCACCAGAAGAGGACCAGGCTGCGGTGAGGAGACTCTTCCAGCACTGGATTACTTGTAGGTTTAAAAAAATAAATACAAATAAAAAAACGTTAAGCACCATAACCACTACAGCTCAGTATACAGGTTCCAACTTCAGAGAGCAAATCCAAGGTAAGTTGTCAATCTGTTCACAAACAGTTTGATTACTTACTCTGGGAGGGCGCCTGAACACTACTGGAACCATAACCACTTCAGTGTGCTGTAACACTCTAATGTTAAAAATGTATAGATTTATTATATTATAATATAAATTATGTTACCTTTTTAGATTAGGAGTTCAAAAAAGCAAAAAAACTGCAGAAAGAAACCAAATTTAGGGGGTGAGGCCTGACACTATTGATTGCTGGACATATTCTTCAGCAGCTCCTGCTTACTTGTGCTAAAAAGAAGGCAATTTCCACTCATTCAGTTTGGAAGTGGTCCTTTGCCACTTGTGGACCACTATAACTGCAAGCTGTAATATATTAGGCTTGGATAGTGGTGCACAGAGGGGTACTTACCTCTTCCGACTCTGAGGCCAACTAAAGCTGACGTTCCGATAGCTGGGAGAGGTGGCCAACCTCCTGACTCTTGGCATGTGTTTTGAAGGGGATCTCTTGCATGCCCGTTACCCCTTTGGACCAGTGGGGGACATCCCAGTCCCCATTGGGTACACCAGCATCTCTAGGATTATAACTCTGCTACTTTAGAGATCACATGGCACATCGAAGACGGCTACGAAGCCGGAGCATCATTCCTGCAAGCCAGGCCAGGCAGCTGGACGTGGAAGGAAGTCTTTGAAGACAGATTTGATGTGAGCTGCCAAGCGTTCAAGCACCACTTAAGGACATAACGTCACAGGCCTACCTCCATGTAGATACAAGCTGTCACTGCACATCCATGTTGCTTTGCCAGCCTGAGGGTCCAAGTCAGTGTTAAATTTGGCGGCACATTTCAGTTTAGTTTTAATCATAGTCTTTTGACTAAAAAGCCATTTTAGTTTTAGTCATATTTTAGTAATCTGAATTGTTTTAGTCGACTAAATCTCCAGTAGATTTTAGTTGACACGACTAAAATCTAATGGATTTAGTTAAAGCCTCTGTCTCTGTCAATATCCTTCTGAAGATACGGTCTCACCAGTGTTCTGTACAATGGCATGAGCACTTCCCTCTTTCGACTTCCAATACCTCTCCCTATACAACCAAGCATTCTGCTAGCATTTCCCACTGCTCTATTACATTATCTGCCTCCCTTTAAAGGAGCACTGTAGTCACTAGAACAACTACACCGTATTGCATTTGTCCTGTGCAAATCATTCCCTTCAGGCTTTTTGCAGTAAACACGTTCTTTTCAGAGAAAATGCAGAGTTTAAATTACAGCCTCATGATAACTCAACTGGCCACTCCTCAGATGGCTGCTAGAGGTGCATCCTGGGGCAGTGCTGCACAGTGTGACTGGCATTCAGTGTCTCCACCCTCTGAATGCTGACACTGAACTTTCCTCATAGTGATGCATTTATTCAATTAATCTCTATGAGGAGCTGCTGATTGTCCGTGGCTGTGTTTGACTTGTGATGTGTCTGCCACTGATCTGCCTCCTTGGCAGCCTCAGCCAATCCTATGGTGAAGGATTTTGATTGGCTCAGACCACCACTTCTGATGAGGTCAGCAGACAGCATACAGGTCAGATGCAGAGTTAGCAGCTGCAGACTTGAATACAAGTAAGATTGTACTATATTTAGGAAGGCAGAGGGGGCTAGATGGTGGTTTTAACACTATAGGGTCAGGAATAAAGGTTTGTGTTCCTGACCCTATAATGTTCCTTTAAGTCATCTGACATAATTACTCCTTAATCCCTTTGCTCAGATGTTGATAGGCCCACCTAGGTGTTAAACATTCCTAGTAGGTGGTGCTTTTAGGAGTTATATAAGGGTTTTTGGACATTAGCTTGGCTAATATAGCTTGGTTGCTGCTTCTAAGTGCTGCTTCAAAGTGTGTGCTTGGAGATATTCTGGAGAGAAACTGGAGGTAATTTGAGGTAGACAGGAGAAAAAAAAAAGTTAAGATTCATTTGATTTAAATTAATCACCTCATTAAAATGGCAGACTTAGTTCAGTGTAATAGTTGTTATGTATTTCTTTCACGTTCCACTTTTTGGAGATTTGGATGCTGTCTAATCTATAGTGCGGCAGGAGATTCAATTTTTGAAGTCTGAGATTTGTGAATTATCTGGTAAACAATTTTTTAGTTTTTACTGACAAGCCCAATGCAATTTTCTGTTGCCTTCAGCAGTGCAACTTTTAAATAATCCCATTTCTCTTGGGCTCCATTTAAATTGCTTCAGTCTGATAATGACTCCTTTACACATATTCTAATTTTAGAAAAGTCTGTTTTCTAAAGTCTAAAACTTTAGTTTTTGTGTAGTGTGACTCAGTCACAGTTCTTATATTAAACCACACTGACTGATGATCACTGGATCCTACACTTTTACCTGCATCTCAATTTGTTAACACTAAATCTAGTATGGTCTCTTTACGAGTTGGCTCCTCAATGACTTGTTTTAGAGACAATCCCAGTAGGGAGTTTAGAATATGTGTGCTCCTGGCACAAGCAGCTACTGGGTGTCATCCAGTGCCTGGGGGTGTCTTCAGCTAATTCCCCATTCAGCTCCAGGATGGAGTGGTTCCAGGACCCCTGAGGTTAGTCTCCTGTTCCAGCTAGGAAGCAGTCCTTGGCGGAGGTACCCAGCCAGAGGTACAGGGAGGTCCCGTCACAGTCACCCATAATGATAACTTCCCCCTTCGTTGTCATTTTAGCTATTCCCTCAATTAGTAGATTATCTAACTCTTCTATTCGTCCTGAGGGCCTATAAATCACACCTGAGTTAATGTGTGATTACCAAATTCTAACGTAACCCAAACGGACTCTATGTTCGCCTCACTAACTTTTCTTAGGCTAGATTTTATGCTATCCTCACATACAGGGCCACCCCTCCCCCTTTCTTGCCTTTTCTATATAAAGAGTACCCTGGTATTGCTATGTCCCAGTCATTTTTCTCATTATACCATGTCTCAGTAACAGTGACTAAATCTACACTATCAGTTGCCATTATTGCCACAAGTTCATGGATCTTATTCCCTAAACTGCGAGCATTTGTAGACATGACTCTAAGCTTATCATTTTTTTAACACACTTGCTACAGGCACCTTCTGTCCTTGTTTTGGGGGCAATTGGATTGATGTTTTATCATCCTTGTGTGCATTGAACGTCACTCACATCAAATGTCCCCATGGGAATTATAGATTCAACGCTTTCCTATTGGGGCTTTTGTCACAGCAGGAAGCGCCCCTAGTTGCTGATACTGGAGCTTTGTTTAACCCTGCAATGTAAACTTAAAAAAAAAAAAAAAAACATTTTTATTTATTTACACTGCAGTATGAAACATACAGGACCACTGCATTCAGGCCATTTTATTGCGCTAAAATGTCCTGAGTGTCACTAGTTTGGAGTCATTGTCATGCCTAAGAATACATTTGGGGACAATCAGATGCCCTTTTATGGTCTTGAATGATGGATAAGTGTCTTTTTATTTTCCATTTATTTCCTAATTTGGTGGATTCTTTTTTTTATATATTAGGTATTCATAGGCTGGTGTTTACCGCCCTCTGTAGGATTTTGAAAGTTTATTTTAAAGTCTTACCTTTTGTATCATGGATAAGTATCTGCCTGTACTTCTCAACATTGAGAAGACCATTAATTCTGACCAAATCCCCAACTCCGTTTGCAAAAATGCAGTCCCAAAATTACAAGGAACCTACACCATGCTTCACTGTTCTCTACAGACACTAATTCTTGTACCACTCCCCAGCTCCTTGGTGAAAAAAAACTTCCTTCTGTTACAACCAAATATCTCAAATGTTGATTCCTCAGTCCAGAGAAACGACTGCAACCCCTCTGTTTTTGCACATAGTTAGTGGCATGGCGTTTTAATCACAAATCTTCCACCAGAATCTTCTGAGCAGATAGTAAATTGATGTACCAAGGTCCAGATGACTTCTGCCAATTGTAAAGTGTTGACATTGCTGGACATCTGATTGCGAATGTAAATAAGCAAGATGTGTCATTCATCTGCTGTACTAAATTTTACTGCTCAACCACTGCATCTACGGTCCTCAAAAAAGCCTATTTCATGGTCCATGTTTTAGAAGAGCTTGGACATATGAAAACCACTGTCTGCCTTGAAATTTCTGCCTAGAAAAGAACTTGCTGATGCATAACAACTACCTGGTGTCCTAATGATTAATAATCGTGTTTTAATCTACATACTGAGTGGATGATCATTGGCACCGGTTTGGTATCATTCTTTCATCATGCACCAGAAAAGGGTGGTCACAGCAAATATTGATTTAATTCAGATTTTCCTTTTTTTTATTCTCTTTGCTAATTGATAAAAATAAACTATTAACATTTCTGTCACAGAATCCCGTTCCCACCATGGACTCAGGGGCTTGAAGGCCAGTCTCCTGCCCACACACTATGGACCCTATAGCAGAAGGCCTAAAGAATCAAAAAGGGGCCTGGGGAGCTTACTCTAGCCCCATCTTGAGATGATGGGGATAGACCTGACCAGGAGATATCTTGAATCGCTGTGGAACTCTTCACTGGATTGGAAATGTGCCGCGTTTCAGAGAATCTTTCATTGGTTTTCACTCAGTTCCCTGACCACCAACCACAGCACTATTTGGAGAGCCCAATGAATCTCTTTTTATAGGAGAGGGACCAGCTAGCCACACGCTTGGAACTCTTAGTCAGATCGGAGAAGAGCCGCGACCCAGTGGAATGCGCTATCACTTATTTGAAAAGTGGAGGCTCAGGTTGATGAGCTATCCAATGACATATGATGAGTTTGCTGTCCAGTGTCTGGGAGGACATTAGCTGGCACTCACACAATTAACACCCCAGACAAAGTCGTGATGGGGAGTGGATTACTGTGACCTGTATCGTATTACAGGAGCTCTGTTACAATTTGTTTTATTTAAAAGCAATTATTTTAAGGCATTATTAACACTATTTTGCACAATAGTGTGTATACATTTTTATATATATATTATTGTTTTAATTAGTGTTCCTTTAACCCCTTAAAGGGAAACTCCAGTGCCAGGAAAACAATCAATTTTCCTGTCACTGAAGGTCCCCTCTTCCTCCCACCCCTATACCCGGTTGCTCAAGGGGTGAAAACCCCTTCAGTCACTTACCTGAGACCCCGCTGATGTCCCTCAGCGGTGGTTTCTATTCACTGCCGCTCCTCCCAGGCATGTGCATTAGAGCTCCCCATAGGAAAGTATTGAATAATGCTTTCAGTGCTTTCCTATGGGGAATTGAGCGACGCTGGAGGTCCTCACACAGCGACTCTCTAGCACAGGTTTTCTGTCTAGACAGCCACTAGAGGAGGAGTTAACCCTGCAAGGTAATTATTGCAGTTTAGAAAAAACTGCAATAATTACAGTTGCAGGGTTAAGAGTAGTGGGAGTTGGCACCCAGACCACTTCAATGGGCAGAAGTGGTCTGGATGCCTGGAGTGTCGCTTTAAGGATGGCGGGCATGCTATGCCGTCCTTGGGGACCCCGCCGTCTTATGCACTTATCTGCTCGCCGGCGATCACGGGACTTGCCTGGCATCCCAGGTAGCCCCCCTGCGTCTGATCCGGCCCTCCTGGGCCATGTGATCATGAGGTCCTTGCAAGGACCTAACAATAACATGGACGGAATAGCCGTCCATAGCAATGCCAGCAGGGGGAGTGCCTGTAATGACAGGTAGTCACCCTGCTGCCTGTAATAAAGTGAAATAAAGTTCAAATACAGTGTAAAATAAAATAATATACACACACACACACACACACACACAGAGTCTAAGGGTATATTAATATAGAATTTTATATATTAATATCAAAATACATACATATATATATATATATATATATATATACACACACACAGTGTCTAAGGGTATATTAATATAGAATTTTATATATTAATTTCAAAATACACACACATATATATATATATTATAAATAAACATCTAAATATTAAAAATGAAAAATAAAAAAATAATTAAACAATATATATGTGTTCAGGGCAATCTTGGTTATGGAGAGAACAGTCAACAACCCCCAATAGGAAAAATTGGTTGAGGTGTGCAGATACCGACGTAGGTGATAGGCCTGTAAATAAAGTGGGCCTACCCTAGATGAGAATGGTGAATAGAGGTAGTGGCGAGTGGGGCAGCAGTCCGTCTAGACCAATCACCGTATTGTAGGGAAGGGGGGAGTCCCTTTTAAAGGCCACAACTTCAGGCTAAAGCCTTCCAATTTGTGTTTGGGGCAATTTTGGTTATGATATGAATATAGATAATAGTCAACAACCCCTAATAGGAAAAGTTAGTTGAGGTGTGCCGATACCGACGTAGGTGGTAGTCCTGTAAATAAAGTGGGCAAAAAGGTATACCAATCATGCTCAAATGCATTTATTGCGGAAAGAAACATGTATTAATACACATACATTTTACGAGGACATCTTAACGAATCCCTTCCATATTTCCTGTACCGGTTGGGGTAAATATACTGTATAAGCTGATGACTTCCAGCAACCTAAATTCTTAATAACATGAACTGGAATGGCCTGGCTTGATGCTGTAGATGCAGCCCCTATCCTAAACAAGTGTCCTGAATACTTGCTAGCGTTCAAGCCGAGTCAATAACAAGCGTACATATACAATAAACTTAAAAATGGTGAGGATACCCCTGTGAAGAGGGAGTGATGCGAGATTAGGTACGGTGAGGAGGTAGGCATTGAAAACCTTCAGTGGGCACCATGAATTGTCTGTGGGATTGTACGGAATGTGAATGGGTTGACCTAGTTGAGTAGTTTTGGTAGGCTTAGTATGTAATGGTCTTGCTGTTTGCTTAGGTATGAGGTGCGAAGGCAACCTTGATCAGCTGCAGTGTTCAAAATGCCTGGGACATGGTAGCATACCAAGTAAAACTGATGACAGGCTGCTAGCCACATCAGTTTCCTAATAAACCTCATTATCATTACTGAAGATGAGTGGCCTTTGTTAATGAGAAGCACCGTACTGGTTTCCCTGGCCATAAATGGTCCCATGTCACTTCTGCTGCTACAATTGGATATACCTAAAAAAGAACTGAGTTCTTGTAGAACCCCTCTATGTCCTGCACTTCCTCTGGCCAACTACCCCAGAGCCATTTGTTGCCAAATATAGGAGAAAAACCAGTAAAAGCTGCTGCATCAGTCCAAATGGCAGGGGAGTGTATGGACACCTGTGGGAGAAACATGCTTTTCCCGTTTCAGTTTGAGAGAGACACGTTCCACATACGGAGGTCTGCCGTGGCTTGATAGTTAAGGGAGATACAACGGTCATCATCGGGGAATGTGGGGAGGGGGCTCAGGAGTCTGGAAATTAATGCTCTACCTTGTGGGATAATTTGCATAGCAAAATGTAGTTAGCCAAGCAGCGATTGCAGTTCTTTCAGATTACATGAGCCTGTCTGTATGTAGTAGTCTATATCATGCCAGATGCTAGTAATTTTCCCGAGGACGGCTGACTTCCATGGCCATAGAGTCAAGCTGTATCCCTAGAAAATTGATTATAGTGTCTGGACCTTCCGTCTTTTTAGGTGACACTGGTACCCCTAATTTGTGGAATAACTTTACCGCCTTGTCTAGACTGCATGGGGGTGCTGCATTACTTTCAATGAACAGAAAATCGTCCAGATAATGGATAACTTTATGACACTGGCTTGTATTCAGGAGAAGCCAACACAAGGTTTCCGCAAAAGTGTCAAAACATTTTGGACTACTCTTTGACCCGATGGTGAGCCTCGTAAAAAAAATAGTAGAGAACCCCCCCCATTTAATGCCATGCAGGTGCCATAATGATGGGCAGTAACTTAAACGCATTTACGATGTCCGTCTTGCTAAGCTAAATTAAGCCAAAACCAGCCCTGTAGGGCATCAAATCGAAACAAAACTGCCACCAATAGTGAGATGCCATTGTGGGGTACATGCGGACACCAAATAACCGCTCTCACCTCTCTGGGGCTGAAAGCACATCCCACACACACAGACAAGGCAGCCATACTGGAAATATCTTACCTAGCAGCTCCAAAACACAGAAATAGTCTGAAATCAACCTCTTGTATTAATACATTTCACCAAGTATCTAGATAACCTCACCTACTAAGAATGCTGATGCTGTAATCGAACTCTAGATAACTCACACAAGCGTGTTTATAAACCTATTACTGCCTGAAGATCGCAATGCTTTTATACCATGTAAGCTACGTACCCTGAATTTTTTGTTCTATGTCGTCGGGGCATGAAAAGCTGTATGTACTCACCTGCACTACAAAAATAAAGAATTTTTTAAAAAATGTAAAAATGTAACGTGACCTGTTAAAATTTTTAAAAAGTTAAAATGTTGTTATAAGTTTGATTGAAATAGCTTTTGATTTCAGTAAATATGCTGCAAACACAACAAATGACAATTTTCAGTTCTTTACAACCTATAAAGTGTTTTGAAACTTACTGTGCGTAATAATTTGGAACAGTGCATTGTAAGTTTATGTTTTAAAAAAATACTGTTATCATTAGGAGGTTTGTTCAATAAAATTTGAATTGTGCTCTTAATAGTTGATAACATGAGAATTATGCTGACTGTTATTTACATCAATTATTTAGGTAAATGAGAAAAATATAATTAGCATAATAATTTGGAACAGGGTGTATATATAAATAAAAATAAAAAAATAAAAAATATATATTTATATATATATATATATATATATATATATATATATATTTATTTATTTTTATTAGACGTCTATATTTATGTAATATTTTTACATCTTTAAGTCACTTTATGAATTACAATTTGCAGGACCTGCCTTATAACCCGGGCAGAAAGTCCTGAGAATTTCATTTGCTAGCAGTATATTTAACCCTGCTACTTTCCAAGACACCATAAAACCTGTACATGGGGGGTACTGTTTTACTCTGGAGACTTCGCTGAACACAAATATTAGTGTTTCAAAACAGTAAAATGTATTACAACAATGATATCATCAATAAAAATGCTGTTTTTTGCATATTTCAAAACACAAACGGCACTTACACTGATGATATAATTGTTGTGATATGTTTTACGTTTTTAAAACACTTATTTGTGTGTTCAGCGAAGTCTCCCGAGTATAACAGTACCTCTCATGTACAGGTTTTATGGTGTTTTCAAAAGTTACAGAGTCAAATATAAGGCTTGTGTTTCAGTTTTTTCACATTGAAATTGGCCAGATTGGTAACGTTGCCTTTGAGGTCGTATGGTAGCCCAGGAATGTGAATTACCCCTATGATGGCATACCATTTGCAATAGTAGACAACCCAAGGTATTGCAAATGGGGTATTGTCCAGTCTTTTTTAGTAGCCACTTAGTCACAAACACTGGCCAAAATTGGCGTTTTTTGCATTTTCACACACAAACAAATACTAACGCTAACTTTGGCCAGTGTTTGTGACCAAATGGCTACTAAAAAAGACTGGACATACCCCATTTGCAATACCCTGGGTTGTCTACTATTGCAAATGGTATGCCATCATGGGTGTAAATTTAATTCCTGGGCTACTATACAGTCTCAAAGGCAACGTAACCAATCTGGCAAATTTCAATTTCAAATGTAACACGCTATATTTGACCCTGTAACTTCCCAAAACACCATAAAACCTGTACATGGGGGGTTCTGTTTTACACGTGAGGCGTTGCTGAATATAAATATGTGTATTTTATTGCAGTAAAAGCAAACAGTATTATGACATTGACAGTTAAAATGTCACGTAGAACTACAAAAATAACAACATTTCTTATTTTCTCCCATTTTTTCATATTAAATTATGTTTCATAGCTAAATATTTGATATTAAATGAAAGCCCTGTTTCCCCTGAATAAAATGATATATAATAAGGGTGGGTGCATTTATTATGAAAGAGGTGAATTACGGTTGGACAGACATATTGCGTAAATGCCAGGTTTTGTTTACGTTTTGTTCACGACTTGTACATTTTGCTCAGTTCTTAAGGGGTTAATGCTAACTTTGGCCAGTGTTTGTAACTAAGTGGCTACTAAAAAAAGACTGGACATACCCCATTTGCAATACCTTGGGTTGTCTACTTTTGCAAATGGTATGCCATCATGGGGTTAATTCTCATTTTTGGGCTACCATACGGTCTCAAAGGCAACATAACCAATCTGTCGAATTTCTATGTGGAAAAACTGAACATGTAACTTCCCAAAACACCATAAAGCCTTTACATAGGGGGTACTGTTTTACACATGAGACATCGCTGAATATAAATATGTGTATTTTTTTTTTTAATTCTTTATTTTTGGTATGCAGGTAGTTACAACAGTGCCTGTGTCGCCACAATAGCACTGACAGGCTCGATTTTCATAGACCTACGATATCAATATTGTGACAAGTTGGGTATGCATACATTTTTTTTAGGCGATCAATGTTAAACAATAGCGTCATACAAAGATATGGTAAAAGAAGCAGCTCATTTAACTTTTAGATATAACAGGTTTGGTGTACATTGATAAAACATGCTTATTTAAGTAGAAATGCTACAAGTAGCAGGTTACAGGCTTACATAAATTTGAGTCGGGTGCAAGTTTCTTCACATTGCTTAGGGTTGACCACCAGGGGGCAGCGAGTCACTGGGCTAGCTAGGTTTAGTTGTCATGCAAGGGTCAGGCAATTTAGGTAATATCTATGCAGAGTAGCAGTAGTACTAAATATTGCATTTACAACAAGGAAAATAATAAGAGGGGTATGCCAGACTCAATAATAAACAGTGCTCTGCTAGAATGATAGTTACATGCATATATTGATATATATTCAGCCGCTTAGCCACTCTTGCTGCTGCGCTAGTTCGGCTGGCATCCTGGGCATCAAGTCCTTTATAATTTCCCGCTTGGTGCTTGATTGCTTTGGGACTTGCTAGCCATGGTCGTGCTTGTGTTTGTGCTTCTTTCAGCCTCAGCTTTGGGTGCAGAGCGCTGCCTGTGTGCTGTGTCCGCTGCTTTATGTGGGCAGATTGTGAATCCAGCTGGAGACCCATTGGGGCTACTGGGAGTGTAGTCGTAGCTTCCGATTGATATTTATTCTCCTGTGTGCCTGCATCTTTGCCTGAAGAGGAATGCCCAGGGAGGTCGTTAGCCCGGATGGCACTAGGTGGGCTTGGTGAGGAGGCCGCAGCAGTTCTTCGCCACGAGGTAGTAGACTCGTTAGTGCGCTGCTTGTGGTTATGCCGTTTAGCTGGGGGTCGGCCATCTTGGTGCGCGCCATCCGTTTCACAGTGCTCGATCCGAGTAGAGATTTAGCTGTGTGCGGTGGTGGTCTCCCGTGGGGACCGGGATGACCCCCCCGGCCCAGAGGGGGGGGGGTGGCGGATCTCCGGCCAGAGAACTGGGTGAGCGGCCGTCCCACCCGAGCTCAAGCCCGTAGGCCTCAGGCCTCGATCGGGCGACTTTGAAGCCGTTGGGGGTCCTGTCGGTGCCCCTCGAATCGCCATCGCCTGGGTGATGTCGTGTTTGCTTTTTCGGGCTGGTGTGTGCCCATGGCCCGCAGTTTGCGCCGATTTACCGGCTCCGAGGCAGGAGCTCAGACAAAACGTGTCTGATCCGGCCGGCGGCCAGGCCCCGCCCCCCTAAATATGTGTATTTTATTGCAGTAAACACCACAGTAAACAACAGTATTATGCCATTCACAGTTAAAATGTCATGTAGAACTAAAAAAAAAAATGCCAGGTTTTGTTTACATTTTATTTTGATCATTTGGCTAAGTCATGAGTGATTCATATTACTTTTGGTTCTTGTTCTCTATATTAAATGATTTAATCTCACCTGAGTACCTTCCTATGAGACGTGTGAGGATTCCGACTGTAAGGAATAATTCTGGGTTTTATCTCATTTATCAATGGGTTCACTTCCCCAGCCTGTGGCATCTGAAAAGCCTGGTGCCTCCCAGTACACATATCTTCTTCTCCTTGGATCCATGAAACTCGCAGGAGGCTAAGACTGCAGCCTAAGGAAAGGCCAAGGATAAGCGGTAGGGCAGGCTTTAAGAATCCAATTAAGGAGGCCAAAAGCACTGGTGAAAGAGATGGACCCATGCCAGGGTAAGCCTGAAAAATATAAAGGGAAACAGCGATGGGGTAAATTAAGGAACACAGCGAGGGGTGCATACAGGAACACAGCGAGGGGGTGCATACAGGAACACAGCGAGGGGGTGCATACAGGAACACAGCGAGGGGGTGTATACAGGAACACAGCGAGGGGGTGTATACAGGAACACAGCGAGGGGGTGTATACAGGAACACAGCGAGGGGGTGTATACAGGAACACAGCGAGGGGGTGTATACAGGAACACAGCGAGGGGTACATACAGGAACACAGCGAGGGGGTACATACAGAAACACAGCGAGGGGGTAAATAAAAGAACACAGCGAGGGGTAAATAAAGGAACACAGATGGGTAGCTAATGGAACACAGCGAGGGGTGCATACAGGAACACAGCGAGGGGGTGCATACAGGAACACAGCGAGGGGGTGCATACAGGAACACAGCGAGGGGGTGTATACAGGAACACAGCGAGGGGGTGCATACAGGAACACAGCGAGGGGTGCATACAGGAACACAGCGAGGGGGTGCATACAGGAACACAGCGAAGGGTGCAAACAGGAACACAGTGAGGGGGTGCATACAGGAACACAGCGAGGGGGTACATACAGGAACACAGCGAGGGGGTGTATACAGGAACACAGCGAGGGGTAAATAAAGGAACACAGATGGGTATCTAATGGAACACAGCGAGGGGGTACATACAGAAACACAGCGAGGGGGTACATACAGGAACACAGCGAGGGGGTACATACAGGAAGACAGCGAGGGGGTACATACAGGAAGACAGCGAGGGGTGCATACAGGAACACAGCGAGGGGGTACATACAGGAACACAGCGAGGGGGTACATACAGGAACACAGCGAGGGGGTACATACAGGAACACAGCGAGGGGGTACATACAGGAACACAGCGAGGGGGTACATACAGGAACACAGCGAGGGGTGCATACAGGAACACAGCGAGGGGTGCATACAGGAACACAGCGAGGGGTGCATACAGGAACACAGCAAGGGGTGCATACAGGAACACAGCGAGGGGTACATACAGGAACACAGTGAGGGGGTGCATACAGGAACACAGCGAGGGGGTACATACAGAAACACAGCGAGGGGGTACATACAGGAACACAGCGAGGGGGTACATACAGGAAGACAGCGAGGGGGTACATACAGGAAGACAGCGAGGGGTGCATACAGGAACACAGCGAGGGGGTACATACAGGAACACAGCGAGGGGGTACATACAGGAACACAGCGAGGGGGTACATACAGGAACACAGCGAGGGGGTACATACAGGAACACAGCGAGGGGGTACATACAGGAACACAGCGAGGGGTGCATACAGGAACACAGCGAGGGGTGCATACAGGAACACAGCGAGGGGTGCATACAGGAACACAGCAAGGGGTGCATACAGGAACACAGCGAGGGGTACATACAGGAACACAGCGAGGGGGTGCATACAGGAACACAGCGAGGGGGTACATACAGGAACACAGCGAGGGGGTGCATACAGGAACACAGCGAGGGGTACATACAGGAAGACAGCGAGGGGGTACATACAGGAACACAGCGAGGGGTACATACAGGAACACAGATGGGTAGCTAATGGAACACAGCGAGGGGTGCATACAGAAACACAGCGAGGGGGTACATACAGGAACACAGCGAGGGGGTACATACAGGGAGACAGCAAGGGGGTACATGCAGGAACACAGCGAGGGGTACATACAGGAACACAGCGAAGGGTACATACAGGAACACAGCGAGGGGGTACATACAGGAACACAGCGAGGGGATACATACAGGAACACAGCGAGGGGGTACATACAGGAACACAACGAGGGGGTACATACAGGAACACAGCGAGGGGGTACATACAGGAACACAGCGAGGGGGTACATACAGGAACACAGCGGGGGGGTCCATACAGGAACACAGTGAGGGGTACATACAGGAACACAGCGAGGGGTACATACAGGAACACAGCGAGGGGTACATACAGGAACACAGCGAGGGGGTACATACAGGAACACAACGAGGGGGTGCATACAGGAACACAGCAAGGGGGTGTATACAGGAACACAGCGAGGGGGTCCATACAGGAACACAGCGGGGGGGTCCATACAGGAACACAGCGGGGGGGTCCATACAGGAACACAGCGAGGGGGTCCATACAGGAACACAGCGAGGGGGTCCATACAGGAACACAGCGAGGGGGTCCATACAGGAACACAGCGAGGGGGTCCATACAGGAACACAGCGAGGGGGTCCATACAGGAACACAGCGAGGGGGTCCATACAGGAACACAGCGAGGGGGTCCATACAGGAACACAGCGAGGGGGTCCATACAGGAACACAGCGAGGGGGTCCATACAGGAACACAGCGAGGGGGTGCATACAGGAACACAGCGAGGGGGTGCATACAGGAACACAGCGAGGGGGTGCATACAGGAACACAGCGAGGGGGTGCATACAGGAACACAGCGAGGGGGTGCATACAGGAACACAGCGAGGGGGTGCATACAGGAACACAGCGAGGGGGTACACATACAGGAACACAGCGAGGGGGTACATACAGGAACACAGCGAGGGGGTGTATACAGGAACACAGCGAGGGGGTGCATACAGGAACACAGCGAGGGGGTGCATACAGGAACACAGCGAGGGGGTGTATACAGGAACACAGCAAGGGGGTGCATACAGGAACACAGCAAGGGGGTACATACAGGAACACAGCGAGGGGGTACATACAGGAACACAGCGAGGGGTAAATAAAGGAACACAGCGAGGGGTAAATAAAGGAACACAGAGGGGTAGCTAATGGAATACAGCGAGGGGGTACATACAGGAACACAGCGAGGGGGTACATACAGGAACACAGCGAGAAGGTACATACAGGAACACAGCGAGGGGTACATACAGGAACACAGCGAGGGGTACATACAGGAACACAGCGAGGGGTACATACAGGAACACAGCGAGGGGTACATACAGGAAAACAGCGAGGGGTACATACAGGAACACAGAGTGGGGTACATACAGGAACACAGCGAAGGGTAAATAAAGGAACACAGCAAGGGGGTACATACAGGAACACAGCAAGGGGGTACATACAGGAACACAGCGAGGGGTGCATACAGGAACACAGTGAGGGGTAAATAAAGGAACCCCGAGAGGGCTAAATAAAGGATTACAGCGAGGGGTGCATAAAATATATTTTTACTTTAATTAAGCACACACACACACACAAAATCACTATACCGGTAAATACAAAGTACATAAAATCTTAAAATTGAGATTTAAAAAAAATATATATATTTTAATCAAATATTTGTTTTAAAATCAGATTTCTGGGGGCGGGGCTAGTTCCCGATGTGAGCGGTCGCAGGCCAAGACAGCACAGATACCGGGGTACCCCCGGCACCCCGACTGCACAAAAAGGCCACTGGAGCAGAAGCAGGTCCATGAACTTACCTCGGCCCAAGCTCAACTAACCTACTTATTAGCCGTACAGGAGGATAAGAGAAGGTGGAAGCACCTTAAGATCAGGGGCCTGTCTAAAAATATTACCATGGCAGAAATGCCACACTTCCTGCGCAGATTGCTTGCAGCCCTGTTACCCCCTAGGCAAGCTAAGGGCATATCGCTTGATGGCATGTTTCGCCTGCCCAATCCTCAACCGACACAGCATCAGCCACCGGCGATCTTCTGGTGAAATTCCAGAATGGGCAGGATAGGGCAGGATAGGGCAGCCTTCCTGAACGCAACAAGAAGGAAGACCCTGTGCCGCTTTGAAGAGATGGATCTCACCTTCTTCCCTAACTCATTATGCATAACTCTGCAATGGAGAAAGTCTCTATGACCTCTTACGGCTATCCTGTCCACCAACTGAATCAAATACAGATGCGGAGCATATACTCTTTGACGCCTCAGAAATGGACGCAAACCTGTCTAAACTAAGCCTCGGCCTGACCACCAAAGCCACCGATACTATATGGGAACCCAGCCAGCATTGTTCCGGCGACCCGTGGAACAGTGAGCACCGCAGTTACCTGACTCTTTATTTTTCACTTTATTTTTCTCATTTTACAAAAAGTGCAGATTTTAATAGAAATTAAAAATTTTATAAATTATACTGGTTACACCCTCTGGCTTTTCAAGCAGACAACAGATCATGTTACTTCCTGGTTTGGATCCCATAGGACAGTGGAAACGCACAGATCCCATGGGACGGTGGAAACGCACACACCCCATGGGACAATGGAAACGCACACACCCCATGGGACAGTGGAAACGCACAGATCCCATGGGACAGTGGAAACGCACAGATCCCATGGGACAGTGGAAACGCACAGATCCCATGGGACGGTGGAAACGCACAGATCCCATGGGACGGTGGAAACGCACACACCCCATGGGACAGTGGAATCGCACAGATCCCATGGGACGATGTTAACGCACAGATCCCATGGGACGGTGGAAACGCACAGATCCCATGGGACGGTGGAAACGCACAGATCCCATGGGACGGTGGAAACGCACAGATCCCATGGGACGGTGGAAACGCACAGATCCCATGGGACGGTGGAAACGCACAGATCCCATGGGACAGTGGAAACGCACAGATCCCATGGGACAGTGGAAACGCACACACCCCATGGGACAGTGGAAACGCACACACCCCATGGGACAGTGGAAACGCACACACCCAATAAACCTGGGAAAACACTCTCAATGGAACTAGGGAATTTCCCACACCCAATAGAATTTGGGAAACTCAAAAAAAGCACTGGTACTGGGGAAATGCACACACCAGCTCAGAATGCTTGTGGTAGAAATCCCAAGGCATGTATCACAGTAAATCCTCTCTCAAATTCAGTTTTTATAGAATAAAGTATACTTTTCAGATTAGAAATTCTTTACCCACTCCACTACCTGTTAGAACAACTACAATCCACACCAGAGATGGGGCAATTCGTCTCTTCTCCATGTAAGAAACACATTTGCTATATGCAGAAGTATGGTGGTAGAACAATACTGCACAAACATTGTTCTCCTTACAGTCAGATTGATGGCAGAGAGGAAAAAATCCTGAAATTTAGAGTAGTAGGACTAGCTAAAAGGCGCATGGATACCTTATTCCAGAGCCAGGGTAAAAACTAATGGAAGTACAAATATCGCCAGGTTATAGAGTGTGACGAGACCAATCTCGCCACTGTGCATTGGAGGAGCCTGGTTGCCCGCCTGCTGCCTTAAGACTATGGCCCCATGTTGAAACGCTTGACTTTCCCCTGCAAAGACACGAAAGCCGGGTCATTCGGTACTTGCCCTATTTGAACAGTGATACCCCAGATAGCTATGCCATGGAGCCCATTCGTATAACGAAAGACTATGTGAAAGACTTTGGCTCCATGGCAATTGAACTGTATGTATGTGATCTGAGCGCCATTCAGTAATAACTTGCGCTCAGATCTGAGCTATCTGGGGATATGTTGAATGTACCTGTTTTATGCAATGGCTGCACAGTTACATATTTTTATGTATTTTATTGTCTTTTGCTGCCATGTGTTCAATGGAGTTTTGCCTCTGTCCTTGGAGATAATTGGATTACTTCCCAATTATCTCCAGGATAGAAGACTCTGTGGAACTGGTTTTGGGCAGAAAAGCCATGCTTCATTTGGTCACAAAGGACTACGATCTATCTTTTGAACCACTGGACCAATTTGTATGATTTTGACGTATGTTTGTATTTCGAGTATGCTGATTCTGAAAATGTAAGTTATGTGAATGTGATGCATACTTTTAAAGTTATGAATAATGTGAAAAACTGTAATTACATTACCCATTGTAAGGTAATTGTATCACAGGCAGAGGGGAGGATTTTGTGTGGGAGTGTCTGAGTGTATTGTACGTGTTTATTGGTTGTTTTCCAAAACCCTGTGGGTGGTACTAATGTGTATATAAGAACAATAAACCCACAGCTCTTTCTGTTCCTGTTTGACCCTCAAAACAGAGCCTTGTCTCGTTCTTGGGGGGGATTTATTGTATGCTGTTCCAGTTCGACTGCTAGGAGTGTAAACCTTTTGTATGGTTTTTCCTATTCGGCTGTTTACGGCATTCATATGGTTTCCTGTACCACCACTACTTTGGTAGCTGCCTGTATATCTTGAAGGGGAATATCTCCTAAACGGCTTTTAACCCCTTTTATGCCTGGGGGTGCCGTTACATAGAGTATGTTATAATATTACAAAAGATCATTATGCTTTCATTTTAGGTCACAAAATGAAGAGAAGAGGAGATGGCAGCCATGATTATGGAGCACGGCTAACACAGCTTTGTTCAGTGTAATCATACTATGCTATTATCTCCTTTTTGTGTAAGCCAGTAACATGGGTTAAAGAATAATCAAACAAAATAAAAAAATAAATAAAAAGATTTTAAAGAAAATGCTCATGGTAATTTAGTTTTATATTTAAAAACAAAGAGTTCATGTGTTACAGCTTCTATGCGATTATTTTATAATAATTTAATCTCAAGCGGTTTTGAGGGCTGGAGCCGTTGGGCAAAGGCTTACGTTCAAAGAACACTAAGCACCAAAATAAATGTAGCCGAATGAAATGCCTTTGGTGTATAGATCACGTCACTACATTCTGCTCAATCCTCTGCCGTTTAGGAGTTTGTGCATCCCCAGTCACACATCCCCTGGCTGCGATTCACACAGCCTTCCTAAACACTCCCTAGGAAAGGAAAAAAATTTCCAACTTCCCTTACAGCACAGTGTGTTTGACCCCTTAAGGACCAAACTTCTGGAATAAAAGGGAATCATGACATGTCACATGTCATTTGTCCTTAAGGGGTTAATGGCAGCTACAACTGGCCTTTAAAATGACAGTCTCCATGCAAGGGGCACTCCCCCCTGGACCGGAGAGTAGATTACAGTAAAACCACACACAATTGCATTAGCTCTCAGGTCCAGGACACTTCCATACAAAATAGGCCAATGCCTGGGAGATAATGGAGTCAGGAACTGAACTAACTCAATTATCTCCAGGCACAAAAACCACAATATAACGAAAGTAACTTCACCACTGGCTTTAGGATGGGCCTGTTTGCCAGCCTCCTGCCCTTTGACTATGGCCCTGTTGTATACTTTGTTTAACCCCTTAAGGACCAAACTTCTGGAATAAAAGGGAATCATGACATGTCACACGTCATGTGTCCTTAAGGGGTTAAATTATGTTATATATTACATGATCTAATTTTGGATTAGCTCATCTCATGGTAATGGTAGATTGCCAGCACACGCGGCTGTCTGCTTATACCAACCATTTACATACCACAACTCTGGCCATTTTAATAAGTTCACTTCGGAATCGTCAATCCGTACTCCATTGATACCATGGTGACATTCACATCCTTTTGCCACCTAAACCTTAAATTAGCTTACAAACTCTTATACTGATACCCACCTGCAGACATATACCTACATACTATCAACAATAAACGGTGCCCAGTCAACATTCTAGACCAATTTGTCCGACACTCAAAGGACTACACAGGCATGCGCTCTCTTTTAAGGTCACACGTTGTAACGGATCGCCTGGCACCCCGACTGGGTACCTCCGTTAAAGGATGCTCCTAGCGTTTCCTGAGGACTCCAAGCACTCTGGCAGACACCACAATCACCGAACCGAAGAAGCATATAAATCCTCTCAAGCATATGAATGCTGTAGACAGTTGAATAGGAAACCATACGAATAGGTTTACACTCCTAGCAGTCAAACTGGAACAGCATACAATAAATCCTCCCCCAAGAATGAGACGACACTTCACTTTGAGGGTTAAAACAGGAACTCAAGATTTATTCACATCACCTCCTTTTAAGACATTCTCCCATGCAAGGGAGGGATTTACAATAATTATTACAATAGCCAATCCCATAGAGGTTACCTCCCACACATCTCCTCCCCTTAGATTAACACAATTATACAGTACACACTTTTCCCCAAATATATGTGATACACCTATCCCCTGACATATCCCCTGATAGCCCTGATCTGGGTGAACAACATACTCAAAAATCACCCAGATCGGACCAGGGGTTCGGGAGTTATGAGCAGGCAAAGATTTGACCGACCGCATGGGTAAACAGCCGAATCACGACATCCACCAAGCGGCATAAGTTTCCCATAAGCAGTCTCTAAGCGTGAATAAGAAATCCCCCCAATAACGAGACAGAAGCTCCGTATTGAGGGTCAAACAGGATCTGGCTTTACTGTGGGCTACCCGCCCGTATTTATGCGGATCTCCCACTTGGTGGACACTCCCCTAGGGGACCAAATGGGAGACTGAAATTACAGATGTACAGTAGGACATTCCAGACATACAGGCATAGACTTTTCCCATAATGCAATATGGTTTCCTCCTTCCTGCCCTGGAGATAATTGGGAAGAAATGCAATTATCTCCAGGACAAAGACCTGTAACGGACCGTTTCACTTACAAGAGGATAAAACCCAGTTTAGGCGATAATCCCCTTTAGATAGACCAGCAGCTACTATAAGCACCAACTTCCCGAACTCCCAAACTGCACGAATTCACCAACTCTCGAACAGCAGACACACGAACCCTGGAAAGCAGCCGAACAGGAAAAGCAATACGAACAGCTTACACTCCTGGCAGTCGGCATACAGTCACCTTTCCCCCCAAGAAAGAGACACACTCCAGCTTCAGGGTTAAACAGCAACAACACTGATTTATTCACACACAGGCTTATATGAGATTCTCCCATGCAAGGGAGGAGTTTACAGTCCACCAATCCAGTTTAAGGTACAACCCCCACATCTCCTCCCTCCAACATATCTGTTAACACAATTAACAGGGACATAGTTTTACCCAAGTTTTGGATGTACCCTAAATACTTGGGGTACCTCCACAAATCCAATATCTCCAGATAGCCCTAGTCTGTAGGAACGACATATGTTAAAATCAGCCCATTCGGATAAAGGGTTCGGGAGTTATGGGCAGGCAAAGGTCTGACCGACCGCATGGGTAAAGTATCCGAAAACAGTTCCATGCATTTTGGCCCTGCGGTCGGTCACAGAAAAGGGAACGAAACAGACGAATTGCCTGGGTTATGAAGCCTAAGGGGAATTCGCATGAATCCCCTAGTTCGTGAGTTTCTTTCTACCGAACGGCAGGCTGTTCGGTAGTTTCCCCACGGAATCCTGGAAGTCTGGAGGTCTCAGCGGTGTTTGCCTAGTCAAGTGTCCGATTTTAGTTCCAGACACTCGACGGCAAAACACCGCTGTTCGGTAGTTTAAGATGGCCGCCGCCACGTGTTCGTTTTCCGAATGGCGGCCACCCAGAGGACAAAGACCACACTACACTGATTGCCAATTACCCGTTTGCAACAATGTTGCAAATGGTAATTGGAGGCACACTTAGTCCTGGGTGGTCTGGTTGTTCGGTAGTTTCACTTAATACAATGAATGGAGTGATTCTACCGAACAATCAGATGAATGCTGTAAACATATAACCCAGGTTAACTGCACACATACATACATATATGACATTAAAGGATTAAAGGCAGGATTACTGTAAGACGCTCCACAGTCTTAAAGGTACAGGATCCCAAAAAGTCCCAATAGGTCCACGGATGGCCCTTAAAAGGCCCAGTAGCAGTAATATAAATTATTACATGCCCAAATATAGTTTTTATAGTGTAATATGTCTAGGGCCATAGTCGCAGGGCAGGAGGCTAGCAACCAGGCTTCTCCAGTTCACAGCGGCGAAGTTGGTTTCGCCACAAGACCCATCGCCATTTTAAATATAAAACCAGAAAATACATAAAAATACATAACTTTATGATAACTGTATATTTCACATCCATATCACATATCCCCAGATAGCCGGGATCTGAGGGCACATTATTGACGAATAGCGCTCAGATCCCATTCGTATAGTTCAATCGCCATGGAGTCAAAGTTCTATAGTCTTTCGGCAGACAATCGACTCCATGGGAAGGCTATCTGGGTTAAGTACTTTCGGTCGACGGCAAAACTCCCGAACAGCTGGTATTCGTATGTTTTTTTTTGTCGAGACAGCCGAATGACCCATGGTTTCAGTGGTGTTTGGCAGAAAGGGTGTCCGTTTTTAGTTCCATGGAATCAGAGCCGAACACCGCTGGGCTTTCGTATGGTTAAAAATGGCCGCTGCCTCGTGGTCGACATACGAACGGCGGCCACCCTGAAGTCGGTTTAATTGAGAAGTGTCTGCGGTTAACCACAACGTTCTAATTGGGATCAAAAGGTTAACCAGCAGCACACTTCTCTTCTGGGTGGCCATCCGTTCGGTAGTTTTATTCGTGAAAACAGTCATTCGGATGGTTATGATACTGGGAACAGTCATTTGGACGGATGGCACAAAATAGACGAATCCACAAAAGAAATAGACAGACGGATGGTTCTGTCACAGCGGCCACCCAGAGGACAAAGACCACACTGCACTGATTGCCAATTACCCGTTTGCAACATTGTTGCAAACGGTAATTGGAGGCACACTTATTCCTGGGTGGTCTGGCTGTTCGGTAGTTTCACTCAATATAATGAATGGAGTGATTCTACCGAACAATCTGAATGCTGTATACACATATACAATTTAAAAGACATTACTACTGCAATATGCTACACAGTCTTAAAGGTACCTTATCCCAAAAATATCCACGGATGGCCCTTAAAGGCCCAGTAGCAGCAATATAAAATATCACATGCCCAAATATAGTTCTTTAAACGTATCAATTTTCCAGGGGCCATAGTCAGCAGGTAAGAGGCAAGAAGCCAGGCCCCTCCAATGTCCAGTGGCAAGGCGGGTTCCGCCACACACGTTAACCAATCACTATATCAAATTCATTGTAACGGACCGTTTCACACACAAGAGGATAAAACCCAGTTTAGGCGATAATCCCCTTTAGATAGACCAGCAGCTACTATAAGCACCCATTCCACGAACTCCCAAACTGCACGGATTCACCAACTCTCGAACAGCAGACACACTAACCCTGGAAGCAGCCGAACAGGAAAAGCATACAATCCGCTTACACTCCTGGCAGTCGGCATACAGTCCCCTTTCCCCCCAAGAAAGAGACACACTCCAGCTTCAGGGTTAAACAGCAACAACACTGATTTATTCACACACAGGCTTATATGAGATTCTCCCATGCAAGGGAGGGGTTTACAGTACACCAATCCAGTTTAAGGTACAACCCACACATCTCCTCCCTCCAACATATCTGTTAACACAATTAACAGGGACATAGTTTTACCCAAGTTTTGGATGTACCCTAAATACTTGGGGTACATCCACAAATCCAATATCTCCAGATAGCCCTAGTCTGGAGGGACAACATATGTTAAAATCAGCCCATTCGGATAAACGGTTCGGGAGTTATGGGACTTTAAAGTATTGACCGACCGCATGGGTAAAGTATCCGAAAACAGTTCCATGCATTTTGGCCCTGCGGTCGGTCACAAACAAGGGAATGAAAACAGACGAATTGCCTGTGTTATAGAGACTAAGGGGGATTCGTATGAATCCCCTAGTTCGTACTTTTCTTTCTACCGAACGGCGGGCCGTTCGGTAGTTTCCCCACGAAATCCTGGAAGTCTGGAGGTCTCAGCGGTGTTTGCCTAGTCGAGTGTCGCCGCCGCCACGTGGTTGTTTCCCGAATGGCGGCCACCCAGAGGACACAGAATACATTACATGGATTGCCAATTACCTGTTTGCAACATTGTTGCAAACGGTAATTGGAGGCACACTTATTCCTGGGTGGTCTGGTTGTTCGGTAGTTTCACTCAATATAATGAATGGAGTGATTCTACCGAACGATCAGATGAATGCTGATAAACTTAACACATAATACATATACAATATTACAGGCAGTACACTAGAATATGCTTCACGGCCTTAAAGGGACCGTAGTCCCAAAAGTCCCAATCTGTTCCTAGATGCTTTTAAAGGGCCGGTAGCAGCAATATACATTATTACATGCCCAAATATCGTTTTTACAGTACAATATGTCCAGGGCCATAGTCGCAGGGCAGGAGGCTAGCAACCAGGCTTCTCCAGTCCACAGTGGCGAAGTTGGTTTCGCCACATTCATCCTGTATGTCAGGACACAATTCATCAAACTCTAATACGACCCTTCATCATATTCAGGTAATTCGTTTATAATAAGCACTGCTTCTGCAACCTTTAGTAAACATCCCAGCGCACATCATAACTGGGACATTGGAATCGTCTGCATACTCCAGATATCCCTCAAACGGAGAGAGAACCGAGACAGGCATTTAAAGTAATGTCAACACTTATTAAGGATTAAACGGTTAAACTTTTTGCCCTCATTTACAGGCCTACCCGAACGTCGGTTTCAGCACAGCACAACCCACTTGTACCACCACTACTATAACTCGGCTTATTGCCCCGACCACAAATGGAAAGGCGGGGCCTGTAGTTGTGGGAGGGGTTTGTCCGGCCTATAAATTCACAGGTCTCCCCTTCCTCTGGGCCGAGACTTCCTGGTTCAGCCCACCCACCGCTCCCTTTATTAAGCCATTTATCTTGGTGGGCCCTCATTTACAGGCCTACCTGAACATCGGTTTCGACACACCACAACTGACTTGTACCACCACTACTATAACTCAGCTTATTGCCCCGACCACAAATAATATCTATATATATATATGTGAATAAATAAAACTTGTTTATTATTTGAATATAAAAAGACTCTCAAAGTATTAGCCAATAGGAATAGGGAGCTCTGAAACCCGCCAAGCAGATAATGAAGAGCTAAGGGTGCTGTACTGGGACCCCAAGTCTGAAAAACTCTGGGAGTCATATCCGTATTAATCCTTATATGTTTAATTTTTCAAGTCGCTCAAATTAAGTGTGATGCAGCCCTTTACTTATATATTCTTAATAACATATTGATTTTATATCGGTCTTCTAATTCAGTTCCTTGTTCAGCTTTTATTTTAGACAGAGAGCTTTTGGCTCCCTGTCTGAAGTAATGGAGGTAGGATGCAGCGCCCGACCCCCAGATGAGAAGTCAAATCGTTCTAAGACTGTAATAGGTTTGATGCTGCCTGAACAAAGTGATTTAATACCTAAACAATAGTCGGGTTGAAAATATTCATCATAGCCTGAAGTACAGAGAGGAGCTTATTGGCTGTGAGCTCCCAGATGATGCACAGTCTGGCTTAGCTCACTGGAGCAGAGGCAGACGGCAGACCCCAGTTAGCTGTCAATTTGTTCTTAAAGGTAATGGTGGTTCTAGCAGGTGACGACGGCCAAACTATCCTGTCCCTTCTCTGCTTCATCATGGCACTGAACAAAGCAGGGAAACATTGAAACGCGTTAGGTCGCGGGTAACAGACATTCAATGACACCTTCATAGAAACATAGAATGTGGTGGCAGATAAGAACCATTCGGCCCATCTAGTCTGCCCAATTTTCTAAATACTCTCATTAGTCCCTGGCCTTATCTTATAGTTAGGATAGCCTTATGCCTATCCCACGCATGCTTAAACTCCTTTACTGTGTTAACCTCTACCACTTCAGCTGGAAGGCTATTCCATGCATCCACTACCCTCTCAGTAAAGTAATACTTCCTGATATTAGTTTTAAACCTTTGTCCCTCTAATTTAAGACTATGTCCTCTTGCTGTGGTAGTTTTTCTTTTTTTAAATAGAATCTCCTCCTTTACTGAAATGAGAGATAGCTGTAGGAAGCAGCTAGTGTATATAGTAACTATCTTAAGGACAGAATAGAGGGGTTAACCCTTCACAAAAGTTTAAATATAGAGAGCGGAAGAACATAATCTGTCCTGATTAGATAAATTCCTTAATAAATTACCGGCAAAACTCGTGTCGGGTCTCTGCTGCACTCACCACCCTTACCTACTCTGACTTTGTTACCATACTTACCTTAGATTCTCTTTCCATACCTCATTATTTGGCGTTGGCGCTAGATTTTTGGGGGGTTGCTAGGGAAGAGCTCAGTTAGTGCATTCATAGTAACCGTTAAACTTAGTTTTACATTAGGTGCCCTTGAAGGCACAGACGCAGGGTTAGTTATAACTGACAGGAAGCGGCATTAACTCACCACAAGACTTTTGTCAAGCGGACATTGCAAATTACCGTTATATCGATCAGGGCTTCTTTAATCCGTAGCTCTAAGCTCAGATATCCAGGTTCATACCACAGACTATATTGAATAACTATATGCACTATTATTTTAGAAGATTGAGATAGGATTTCACTCGCACTTTGGCTTTACCAAACTAGACATTTAGGTGATAAGTTCGATTTCTGCACATTCAATAGATATTTTTTACCTTACCTGACATTCTCTCAGATATATGTATACCTTCAGATAGTTACTGATCTCCAGCCATTGACTCCATTGAAAAGTAATTATTTGCCTGACCAGCAGTTCACACAATTGAATAACTTATGGTTACATTTTGGAGAATCCATCATTAAACATTTTCCTTTACTTCTTCCTAAAAAGGTACTTGTCACTTGTAACTACCCCTTTGTATATACCGTATCCCCTGTATATATTCCTTCAACCCCCTGTATTCCCATGTTCTAAGGTTATTTAAAGGACCACTATAGGCACCCAGACCACTTCAGCTCAATGAAGTGGTCTGGGTGCCAGGTCCATCTGGTGTTAACCCTGCAGCAGTAAACATAGCAGTTTCAGAGAAACTGCTATGTTTACACTGAGGGTTAATCCAGCCTCTAGTGGCTATCTCACTGACAGCCGCTAGAGGCGCTTCCGCAGTTCAGAAGATGCTGATGTCCATAGGAAAGGAGAGGCTGATGTTGGGAGAGTGAGGAGAGTTCCCCAGCGCCGAGGGAACCCGGCGCTGGAGAAAGGCAAGTGTTTAACCCCTTCAGCCCGGCGGGAGGGGGGCCACGAGGGTGGGGGGAACTAAAGACCCTATAGTGCCAGGAAAACAAGTTTTTAAAGAATATTGAGTTAACATTAGATTTTATGTGTTAAATTTATCAAGGAACTTATCTAGTCAGTACAGATTATGTTCTTCCACTCTCTATATTTTCCTTCTTTACTGTGTTGATTCCCTTTATGTATTTAAATGTTTCTATCATATCCCCCCTGTCTCGTCTTTCCTCCAAGCTATGAATGTTTAGTTCCTTTTACCTTTCCTTCAGCCTATCAATGGCCGACCTTTGCGAGTACAGTACATTCTGTTAAACCCAATGAGCATCCAGTGATAGGCTGAGTGTGCACAATGCTTCTCAATAATTCCATTCTTTGCTTAAAAACAGCAATTTTACTTACCGTAAATTCCTTTTTTCTTTGTATAGTGGCAGTACTCACAGTTGGGTTGTTCCTTCCAATCTGGGACAAGAAGCTCCCCCTTCTTCCGGTTTTTATGCCTGTGCTCCGCCTGCTGCCTCCATAAATCCTGTATGCCCTGAACACACGCCAGTAATAAAAAGAACCCAAACGGAGACTGAGTCATGCAAAATACATTTAATCTATACAAAAAAGTGGAGGGAAAGCCAGTACTGCCACTATACAAAGAAAAAAGGAATTTACGGTAAGTAAAATTGCTGTTTTTCCCTTCGTATAGTGGCAGTACTCACAGTTGGGATATAACAAGATCCCCGTAAAAACGAAAGGGTGGGAACTCAGCAGGCCACAGCTTGCAACACCTTACGCCCAAATTCAGCCTCAGATGATGAGAATATGTCCAGCCTATAATGCTTGATAAAGGTATGCAATGAAGACCAGGTAGCCGCTTTGCAGATGTCTTCAGGAGAAGCCGCAGCTCTTTCAGCCCATGAGGTAGCCATAGCCCTAGTTGAATGAGCCCTCAATGGAAATTTTAGGGGAATCCCTTTGGAGCGATAGGCCAACCTGATGGTATTTGTCAGCCATCTAGCTAATGAGGGTCCAGAGACAGCATTACCCACACATTTGCCTTGAAAGTAGACGAAAAGATGATCTGAGGATCTAAACTCCCGAGTTTTATGAAGGTAGCATTTCAGGGATCTCCTAACATCAAGGAGATGCCATTTCTTTTCCAGCTCAGATGTGGGCGATTGACAAAAGGCCGGCAGAACAATAGGCTGGTTGATCGAAGCACTTGAAATAACCTTAGGCAAAAAAGAAGGTCTGGGATGTAGAACTACTTTCTCTTGATGAAAAATGGTGAATTCCGGCGAAGATGATAGAGCTCGGATCTCACCAATTCTCCTAGCGGAGGTAACCGCCACCAGGAAGGCCGTCTTGAAGGTAAGAAATTTGATGGAGACTTGACACAAAGGTTCAAATGGTGGTTCACAAAGGGCCTGAAGAACCAGAGACAAATCCCATGTAGGAAAGGAAACCAGCCTGGGAGGCCTCTTCAACCGTATGGACTTAATAAACCTTCGAACAAGAGGGTTAGATGCAATATCCTGAACCAGGAAGTGACTAAGCGCAGAAATCTGGCCCTTGAGTGTAGACACCCCTAGGCCGGCTTCAAACCCATCTTGCAAAAAAGAAAGAATTTTCGGAACTGAGGCTTTGGCCGGATCAGAATTCCGGAGATAACACCAGGTTCTGAACTTCATCCAAACCCTGAAATAGATTCTTGAAGTGGACGAGCGGACAGATGACAGCAAAACGTCACATAGACGGTCAGAAAGACCCTGACCTTGGAGTATCATCCTTGCAGCAACCATGCCGTCAGGTGAAACATTGCTAGGGTTTCTTCTGGAAGCTTCACGTTCTCTAAAATGTGAGAAGAGACCGGGAGGTGCCAACGAGAGATGGCCATGTTTTCCACTTCCGAAAACCAACTCCTGTTCGGCCAGAAGGGCAGGACTGCCAGAATTCTTGCCTTCTCCCAACGTATTTTCTGAACAATTCGTGGGATAAGGGCTATAGGAGGGAAGACATAAGCCAGATCGAAAACCCAAGGGAACGATAGACCGTCTAGGACATCTGGGTAATCTTTTGAATGAAGTGACGCAAATCTCTGCACCTTTCTGTTCCTCCTTGTTGCCAACAAGTCCATCTCTGGCCTGCCGAAGCGTGCAACCAGCTCCAGAAAAACTTCGCTTGATAGAGCCCAGTCCGCTTGGGACCAATGGCTTCTGCTGAGGTCGTCTGCAATAACGTTTAGAGACCCTTTGATATGGGTAGCTGATATTGCGCAAAGATTTGCTTGGGCCCAAGTCAAAATGTGGTAGCAAAGATCTTGAAGAGCTTTTACTTTTGTGCCCCCTTGGCGATTCAGTTGTCCGACTGAATCCTTACCGACTGATTGGTGATGAGAGAACTGAAGGAAATTAGGGCTTCCCAAACCGCTTTTAATTCCCTGAAATTCGAGGAAGCGCATGCCTCTTCTTTGTTCCAAAGCCCTTGATGGAAATGAGAGCCTAGATGAGCGCCCCAACCCGTCTGGGAGGCATCTGTGGTTATCGTAATCCACTGTTTTAGTGCGAACGACAGGCCCTTTGAAATGTTGTCTCTTACTTTCCACCAGTTCAGTTGTTTTTTCACCGTGTCGGATAGACGGAAGGGAGCGTCCAGATCTTCCTGTTTTCGCGTCCACTGGGATAGAATGTCCCACTGTAACGGTTTGGATTCCGCTTTTGCCCAGGCGACGGCAGGTATTGTCGCCGTTAGGAGGCCTAGCAACCTCATAGCATCTCTGATTGAGCTTAGGTTTCTTTGCAGCTTTGATACTGCTTTGAAAATCCCCACTTGTTTCTTTTTTGGAAGAAAAAGAGATAGGGACTGGGAATCTATCCGAAGCCCCAAGAATACTAAACTCCGAGACGGAGTTAATTCTGACTTTTCCAGGTTCAGGATCCAACCGTGATCTTTTAAAACCTTCCTTGCAATCTCTAGATGAAGTTCTAGTAGTTGTCCTGACTGTGCTTTCAGGAACCAATCGTCCAGGTATGGAACAATCGCAATACCTTTCAGACGTAGAACTGCTGCCACGGGTGCCAGAATTTTTGTAAAAACTCGAGGGGCTGAAGACAGGCCAAAGGGAAGAGCCTTGAACTGCAAATGGAGAATCCTTCGCCTTTTCGTTAGAACTGCAAATCTGAGAAACATCCTGGAAGATTCTGCCACTGGAATATGCAGATAGGCGTCTTTTAAATCCAATTTTGCCATGAAATCTCCCTTTTGTAATATGTGTGTTACCGACAGAATGCTCTCCATACGGAACTTCTGGTATGGTATGCAGGTGTTGACTTGCTTTAGGTCTAGAATCGGACGAAAGGATCCATCTGGTTTTTGCACCAGAAAAAGGCGTGAGTAGACTCCTTGAAATTCCCAACCTTTGGGTACCTTCTCCACCACATTTTTTCTTAAAAGGATGAGTGCTTCCGTAAGCAGGGCCTCTGTTTTTACCTTTGAAGGATAGCTCGACAGAAGGAAGGATGGCCGAGGACTTGATGAAAACTTTATCCTGTAACCTTCTGAAACGGTTCTTAAAATCCACCCATTTGAAGTACTCTTTCTCCATTCGTGGGTGAAGAACCGAAGGCGTCCTCCCACTCTTTCGGCGTCAAAACTTCCTCTTTTTCTCTTGCCTGTTGGATTCATGCCTAGACCACTGGCTGTTGTTGCCACCCTGTCTGTGGAACCTGCGAAACCGCCCCTGGTAACGAAAGGGCCGCTGGCTCTTGTACTGGAATCTCTTAAATCCCTGGGCTCTTGGTTCCAGCGGAAGGGCTTTCTGTGTATCTGACATATGTTTAATAATGTCTTCCAACGGGGTACCAAACAGCTTGTTCCTCTCGAAGGGTAATTCACATAACGCTGCTTTCGATGCTGAATCAGCAGTCCATGTTCGAAGCCAAAGAGCCCTCCTGGCTCTGATGATAACCCCATAATTCTTGCTGATAAACGAAGAAACTCCTCAGCAGTATCCGAAAGGAATTCATTGGATAGCTTCAGCAGGAACATGAGATGGGAAGGGTCCGTATCGGATTTTCCCATGAGGGAATCTTCCAGTGCTTGAAGCCAAACACTCTGGGCTCTGAGCACTGCTGAACCCGCAATTTCAGCTCTGCACTGAAAGCCTGCGGCCTGGTATATTCTTCTACATGAAGTTTCGGCTCTTTTGTCCATAGGATCTTTGAGGCCAGAGACTTCGCCAATGGGTATAGTAGTTTTCTTAGATAGTTGGGCAATCTGAATATCTACTTTAGGAAGATCTTCCCACTTTTCCTCAGACTGGAGTTTGAACAGTAGTTTAAAATGTTTTGAAATGAACGCCCGTCTTTCAGGATTCTTCCATTCCCTGTGAAGGAGATCCAATATTTTTGGAGACATAGGGAAACCTTTAACCTTCACATTGGTAGGTTCCGTCTCTTGAAAAGCCGCACTCACTTCTTTAATGAATCTTTTCAACTCTTCTGGTGGAAAACCCTCCTCCACACTAGAAGTTAAGCTGGAAATATCCGAAGGAGAAGAAAGCCAGAAGAGACGTCAGACTCAGAAGGGGATCTATTCCTCCTACGCTTTTTAGGCAATTTCTCC
Source organism: Pelobates fuscus (assembly GCF_036172605.1). NCBI lineage: Eukaryota > Metazoa > Chordata > Amphibia > Anura > Pelobatidae > Pelobates > Pelobates fuscus. The sequence goes on along the minus strand of NC_086320.1, from coordinate 391,869,151 downwards.
TGAATTGCAGGGTCTTTCTTCATCGTATCTTTAAAAGACTCAAATGTCTGGGACAAATTTTCCTGAAACCAGCCCAGGAAGGATGCCATATCCGACTGTTTTGTTTTTTCCAGTAATTCAGAAGCGCACTGGTTACATGTCTTTTTGCGACATCCGTCAGGTAGAGGAACAGCACATTCCAGACAACATAAGTGCTTAGACTTGCTTGTGGCTTTTTTGGGCACAGAAATAGACATCTTGTCCTTATCTGCCTTGTCCGGAGCTATAGGGCTGGACATATCTGTGAATCAGAAAAAAAGGAATGAAATTAATAAAATATTAAAAAAAATTTTTAAAGAAAATAAACGCATGCATAATAGTAGGTGACAAAGAGGAGAGTTTAAATAGTTAAACCTCACCTTTAGCCACCTGAGGTCCGTGTAGGAGGGCTGGTGACACGGAAGAACCGAACTGCACACCCACCCTTGGGGTCAGAAGGGTTCAGCACAGCTTAAATACAGTTTTTTGAAAGTTTGAAATTTTGCGCCAAAAAACTCTGGATCGCGCATGCGCAGTAGCGCGATACCGGGTTTGGTGGAACGCAACGTCACCCGGGCGTGCGTTCCACTGCTGTGCGCATGCGTAAGGAACCACGAGGAGGACCGCCCGGGAACTCCTGCGGAAGAGCCACATAAATTGCCCTACCTGGTCGCGTTCCGTAACGCTGGACCGGAACCTCTGCCACTCAGCTCCCGCCCGGGGAGCTATCGGGCGTACACCTCCCCGATCAGCAGCCTGTGCTGATCGCACCTTCTCCACCAGACTGGGGAACCTGTCCGTCCCGTTTGCCGGGACAAGAAGAACTGGCGTGTGTTCAGGGCATACAGGATTTATGGAGGCAGCAGGCGGAGCACAGGCATAAAAACCGGAAGAAGGGGGAGCTTCTTGTCCCAGATTGGAAGGAACAACCCAACTGTGAGTACTGCCACTATACGAAGGGAAAATGGTGGCCGAGCAAAGTTGGGACAGAAGGAGAATGTGGGCAGATACCCACATATCTTCACAAGGGGACTCTAAATTCATTGAGATAAAGTCTCATACAGTCCCTAATACAAAAGAGATCATAGGTACCACTTAATTCCAGTTTGGTATAGATAGAGGCCATTTGTAGTCTCTCGATTAACTCAGGAATGAGAGGAAGTGGGTATTTGTTTTTGACTATGATCTTGATCAGCTCCCGGTAGTCCACACAGGGTCGTAGACTACCATCCTTTTACTCCACAAAAAAGATTCCGGACCATGCTGGAGAAGTGGAAGATCAGATAAAACCTTTTGCCAGATTTTCATTGATGTATTCTTTAAGGACAAAAAGTAATTTTTCCGCCAAGGGGTATATTCTACCAAAGGGTATAGGGGCCCCAGGTAACCGGTCTATGGGACAATTGTATTCCCTCTGTGGTGGCAAAATATCAACCCCCTTTTTGTCAAAGACATCAGTGAAATTGTGATACACCTTGGAAAACAGAACTTCTTTACCTCTCTTAATAGCAACATCCAATATGGAATCTACATAGCCTGTCACCACATAGCCTGTCACCACATAGTCTGTCACAGGCTATGTAGATTCCATATTGGATGTTGCTATTAAGAGAGGTAAAGAAGTTCTGTTTTCCAAGGTGTATCACAATTTCACTGATGTCTTTGACAAAAAGCTGGTTGATATTTTACCACCACAGAGGGAATACAATTGTTATTATGGAGGCAGTGAGTGGTGTAGAGAGTGGAGAAGAAGGACAAGTTTCCTGAGGTCCACTTTACCAGATTGTGTTTGCGCAACCAGAATTACCGGGAATAAAGGAACAAGATTGATTACAATATACTCTGTGTTTCCCTATAGAGACGAGAATGGGTTTGGTTTGTTTCAGCAAGGAACCAGATTTCATAAAAGACCCATCTACAACTTGTACCTTTAGCCGAACCTCTTTATTGATCACTGGTATTTGTAGGGTAGTGGCCAAAGCGGAGTCAAGGACGAATCCGCTTGCACCTGAGTTGATTAGTGCCCAGCATTCATAGTTAGTCGTGTTCCACTGTAAGGAGAGGGAGATTGATAAGGGAGGAGTCGTAGTATGCAAGGTAGAGGATAGGAGAGTAATGCTTATTTGCTTAACCTTGTGGCTCTTAGTTTTTCAGGGCAGATCCTCACAGTTTGTTTTGAATGTCCACAGTAAAGACATAGGTTTTCTCTCTTTCTACGTTGTAATTCAGCAGGGGGTAGACTACCTTGAGTCAGTCCCATTTGCATTGGATCTTCAGTCATGTGTGAAGCAGGGAGTGGCTGGAGCAAAAGCTTTTACAGGTAGGGCGAGAGAGGTTGCTTTTTCATGACGTCTCTCACGTAGCCATCTGTCGAGCTGGATGACTTGTTGTATAAAGTCTTTCAGCGAATCAGGAATGCCAAAGTCATCTTTTAGCTAGTCTGAAAGGCCCAAGCGGAACGGGTTGATAAGTCCAATTTCATTCCACCGGGTATCTTTGGCATAGCGTTTGAAATCGGTGATGTATTCTTCTATCTGAGCACTATCCTGTCTGTTGGGATCGTCATACATGGTAGACATAAGTGCAGCGAAAGAGTCCTAATGCAGTACAACAGGATTGTTAGCCCTTAATAGTTCATGTGCCCAATTTTGTATCAATATACATACTTTGGGGGGGGGCGTGGCCTGGAGCTCAAGCGCAGCGGTCGCATGTTGGAGTAGCTCCGTGCTACCACGGCCTAAAATCAGCGGAACGAGCACCTAAAAAGCGGAAAATACTGCACCCGCGACGATGTCACAGACCAAGGGTCGCAGACAAACCGAAAGGAGCGAAAAAAATGATTTTTTTGCCGCTCGGAATGCTCAGGGGAAATTGCCGGCGAGACCGGAGGAGTTCCAAGATGGCGCCCAAGATGAATCCTCTGCGCAGCAGGGACACTCAAGAGAGGACGGGCCCGCAACTCAGAGCATGATCCAAAAAATGCTGGACGATATGCACCAAAAGATACAACTCACCCTCCACACATCACTAAACGAAATCAAGTCTGAAATCCACGATCTGGGCACACGCACGTCTTCACTGGAAGACAAGATGGCGGACCACGCCGAAGCCTATAATACCATGCGGGCTGAAATGAACGAAATGCAAGACACAATGTTGGCCTATGAGAACAAGCTGGCGGACATGGAAGATAGATCCAGACGAAATAACCTGCGCCTGAGAGGGATTGCGGAAACGGTCAGTACAGCAGATTTGCACGCATACTTACAGGGGTTGTTTAAACTCCTTATCCCAGACATGCACCAAGACATGCTCCTACTAGACAGGTACCACAGAGTTCCTAAGCCAAGATTCCTTACATCTGATGAGCCCAGAGACACCCTAGTGAGACTCCATTACTTCCATGTAAAGGAAGATATCATGAGGGCAAACAGGCAACGCCAGAATCTACCATCACCTTACCAAGGGATTACAATCTATGCTGACATATCGGCAGTGACACTGAAAAAGAGGAAAGCCTTTGCATGCATCACAGAGAGCCTGAGGCAACATAAGAAGCCATATAGATGGGGATTCCCAGTCAAACTATTGGTCATGCACGAAGGCAAGATGACAGCCATCACGTCTCCTGAAGCGGGTATTCAAGCTTTGAAAGATTGGGGCCTACCACCACCAAAGACACCAACCCAAGCCGCAGGAAGGTCCACGCTACCTCCCACGTGGAAGAAGGTCACCAGGAACAGATAGGGCAGTAGCCCGCAACCTAAGACTGTGGCAAGTGCCTCATAGAGACATTGAGATTGGGACTCTAAAAAGGGAAAAACGCCCGCCAAGAGGTCCAAGGTCGGTAACCTCATCATGTTATTGCGGTTACACTCCTAACGAACAAGGTAAAACCGGGGCCTGGGGGCGACTCACCTGATCTCACCACCCATGAGATTCCTAAGGGGAAGGTTATTGTTAATGTCAAAGGTAATTTTAATGTCTAAAGATAACTGGTGCGTATACCAATGTTCCACCCAACACAGGCCGTAAGACCGTTGTGGACAGGCATGGAAGTAGGATACTTCCTACCCCACAGTGCCAAAGTTAGGCACCAAGCCATCACCATGGCAATATGTTTAGTTTTATATGTTTATGTTCAATTGTTAGACATCCATGTTTTTCTATGTACGCGTTCAATGCAGGTACCACCTTACCCTTTAACACCCACTATAGCTCCACCTCCAGATGGGAATAACCCCAGACTCTATAAACGTTATAGGGAGCGGACGCCATGTTCGATGCAGCTGGGAACGGTGTCCCTCCCCAAAACAGATAGCACTAACAAACCACAAATCGTAATTAGATTGTATAACCCCCCATGAAAATATACTCTCATAATACTAAAGGGCTTAACCACCCAGCGAAGCGTGGGCTGCTTCGAAAAGACTTGCAGAAACTAAAACCCGACATAGTATGCCTACAAGAAACCCACTTCAAAGCCAATGCACACTCACCTTTATTTTGTCAAGATTACCCCCACCAATTCCACACCACGTACTCAAATAAATCGAAAGGGGCATCAATACTTATCAGTAAGGATGTAGCGTTCACACTAATAAGTTCGGAGGTAGACACAGAGGGCAGATATGCTATGGTGGTGGGGAAATTTAATGGGGTCGTATATTCCATTGCAAGTGTATATGCCCCGAACCAGGAACAAAGAAACTTCCTCCACAAGGTGTTCAAAAAATTGTTGTCCATAAGCCAGGGAATAGGGGTAATTTGTGGCGATTTTAACCATGTACTAGACCCTTCGATAGACACCACTGGACCGCATACACCAGCCAGACTGAAACCGCTTAAGAGACAAGGCAGAGCGATACAAAAACTGCTCCAAGACAACCACTACTATGATGTATGGCGAGCTTTACATGTGGGAGAACGGGGGTACACATTTTGTCCACTGTACACAATACATACTCTCGTATAGATAGTATATGGGTAGCAGGCCAACATTTGGAACAAGTCCGGAACTGCGATATAGCTCCACTAACGTGGTCAGACCATGCGCCAGTAGTGGCGACATTGGCAGACTTATATGACTCCACACATAGAAGCCCATGGAGACTAAACGCCTCGCTTCTCACGGATAGCAAATTCAGGAAGACGTTAGAAACAGAGCTCGGTCATTACTTTACAGAAAACAATACAGGAGACATATCCCAAAACACACTGTGGCAAGCGCATAAATCAGTAGCCAGAGGCCTTTTGATAAAAAGAGCGTCGCATTTAAAAAGGTTGGCACAAGCTCAGATGAGGCAGTGGCAAAAGGAGCTGCAGGACCTTAACACACAAAACCAGCAAGCACCCACTCAGGAACTAAAAAAGCGCATTATGGAGATAACTCAGGCCATACACGCAAAAGCCATAGAAAGGACAGGGCTACACCTGCAAAAACTAAAAGCCAACCAATACTCTCAGGGAAATAAAGCAGGCAAACTAACAGCTAATCTCCTAAAATCGAAGCAAGCACAACAGAAAATAGCCTACTTAACATCGCCAGAGGGGCACAAAATAACAGCACCGAAAGATATCAGTAACACATTTGCAAATTACTATGCCTCTCTGTACAACCTAACAGAGGATGCGAACACACACCAGCCCACCCCACAAGAGATTGGCTCCTACCTACAAGCCATACCCTTGCCAACATTCACACCGCAACAACAACAAATATTAGCGGCTACTATAACACCAAAGGAGGTGGAGGAAGCTATTCACCTACTACCATCGGGAAAGGCACCAGGCCCGGATGGGTTCGCGAACTGCTACTACAAGCAGTTCGCCCCCATCCTAACACCTCACCTAACGAAAGCGTTTAACGAGGCCACAGCAACACAACAGCTACCGGCCGAATCCCTGCTGGCACACATCATTACACTTCCAAAACCAGGCAAACCTCCCACATACCCTCAAAATTTCCGCCCAATATCCCTGCTCAACACTGACGCCAAGCTGTATGCAAAGATTTATGCAAGGCGACTGAGTGGGCTGCTCACACAGATTATCCATACAGACCAAGTAGGGTTTATCAAGAATAGACAAGGGGGTTTATCAAGAATAGACAAGGGGGAACATTGTTCACAGTGTCAAAAAGCTAAAAGTGGGAGGAGTGCTAGTGTCCTTAGACGCAGAAAAAGCCTTCGACCGACTGGGATGGGAGTTCCTAGAGCAAGTCCTTAGGAAGTTCGGGGTACCAGAGGGATTCATCTCAGCGGTCAAGGCTCTATACCACTCACCAACAGCGAGGGTCATCAATGCAGGGTTTGTCTCGGACCCTCTCAAGATCACAAACGGCTCCCGACAAGGCTGCCCGCTGTCGCCCCTCCTATACGTCATGGCCTTAGAACCCCTAGCAGCAGCAATTAGACAACACTCCTCCATACATGGGGTGACAATAGGGGATAAAGAATACAAGGCGAGTCTATTCGCAGATGATGTCCTTCTGACCCTGACACAACCCCACATATCACTTCCCAACCTCATGGCTACCATCACAGAGTATGGGAAACACTCCTACTACAAGTTAAATGTCACGAAGACACAGGCGATGGGGATGGGGATACCGAAAGAAACACTAGCTAGACTCAAAAGCGCCTTCCCATTCGACTGGCGAGGGGACCACTTAACATACTTAGGCATACGCATCCCACCGAGTACTGATAAACTGCTAGAGCTCAATTACTCCAAGCTTCTGAAGGAAACAGCAACCACACTGGGATCATGGGAAGGGAAATATCTATCATGGGTAGGAAGAATTACAGCGCTAAAAATGATGCTACTCCCAAAACTCCAATATCTCTTGAGAACCCTCCCCATAAAACTGCCACTGGCGTACCTGTCCTCCTTCCAGAGACTGATAACTAGATTTGTATGGGCAAACAAAAAACCCAGAGTAGCAAGCAGAACGCTACAAATACCACTCAGAAAAGGGGGATTAGGCATGCCAAGTGTACGTGACTATTATAGGGCGGCCCAACTATCAGCGATCAAAGTAGCAACGGCGGGAGGGGAAGCTCCGCAACGGACAAAAATCGAATCGTACTGGACACAATGTGCATCCCTCAGGGACCTATTATGGCTTCCACAAAAACTTCGGCCCCGACACATACTCCCACTAGCTACCACCCAACTGACATTGCACTTCTGGGACGAGAACAGGAAGAGGGAAGGGAAAGAGGGGACACTCTCAGGGGACGCCCCAATCTCATGCCTAGCAATAGGAATCCCGACATTCGACGCAAAAAAATGGACAGAAAGAGGGTGCTCTACAATTGCCCACATGTACCAAGGGGACCAGCTAATGCACTTCCCAGACCTACAAGCGAGATACGGCATACCCTGCAATGCATTATTCTCATATTTGCAGCTAAAATCCTTACTCACAGGGATACAAATATATCACCAAGGGTCAGCCAACAACCATTCTATAGAACACCTGTGCCTCTCTAGTAAACCTCCCAAGAAAACGATCTCCAAGATCTATAACACGCTTATAGACGACAGGATAGACTCGGACATGACATTCCAAAAGGCATGGCATACAGAATTAGGGCAAGAAATAGATGAAGAACAGTGGCAAAGGGCGTTTGCAATACACAAGGGCAATACACGATGCACATCGCATCTAGAAACAATTAGAAAACTGCAATACAGATGGTATAGGGTGCCCGAACAATTAGCCAGGATATACCCGAACACCCCCAATGTATGCTGGAGATGTGGGACAGAAAGAGGTACGATGAGCCACATCTGGTGGTCATGCAAGGAGATTGGGAACTACTGGGGAATGGTAGAAGGAATAGCTAAGGACTTACTGGGTAGTCACTGGAAACTTTCCATCCAACAATGCATACTGTTCATGTTACCACAGACAATGACCAGAGTTGAGGAGGCCCTACTGTTTCACTTGCTGATAGCAGCGGTGACGTTACTAGCCAGATCATGGAGGACACCAACATCTCCAACTAGGGAATCTCTCCTGCAGCAAATATCACTTAACTGGCAATACGAAAGAATGGCGAACACACATATCGGATTCAAAAAACACGTAGGGCCAGCCAACGAGAGATGGGAAGAGTATAGGGGAAATAACTAGGTAAAGGACCGAGGTGGGTCTTAAAAGGCAGGAGGGACGGATAGTTAAAGAGGGAAGAAGGTGGAGGGAAACATGGAACGCTCACTACACAACGCAATACTAACGTAGATGACAACCCCAACGTCCACAAAAACCCTTAAGGAAAAGGGCACTGACCATAACAATAGGAAAAGAGCTAGATAGCAGCTGGTCGTCACACTAAAAGGAAAACATAGCAAGAGACTGTAAGGGGCACGGATTGGCGATGTAATTGTATTAATGTATTAATGTATAAAATTAAGGTATAACACTTTGCTTATCAGAGCATGGTATGTCAACACTCTAACCCCAACCACTTTTCCTTTCTGTAACCACGTGTGGATTGTAGTATTACTGTATTATTGTACAATGTTAATGTAAAACACTTCTGTTTGACGAGGCATGGTATGTGAAAACTTGACCCCTACCCTTTTTTTTTCTGTACCCCGTTTTCTATTTCTATTTCGAGTAAATCATTGAAAAACAATAAAAATTGTCAAATTGGAAAAAAAAAATATACATACTTTGATGGAGACAGAGTGGTATGTGCGTGGTTGTAGATCGAACATCAGCTCACAGGACATGATAAAGGACCGGTACTTTAAGCGATGTCAGGGTATTTATATCGGCAGACATTTTTGTGCTATGATAGAAATTAAAAGTGTATATTCTGAGTCACTTTGAACAGACCAGACTCCATTTTGTTATTTTCAAGTTTACAAAGAGACACGAAATTTCTATCCTTTCTCTAAAACTTTGCCCGAGCTAAAAGGAATGTATAGTATAAACAAACCAAGTGATAAGAGACTGTCCAAATTGCTAATGGAATATAATAAATTCTAAACCCAGACATTTGTGACAGAGAAGATTAAATAATTTAATTTTACTTTCTATATCTAACAAAGTCCCATTGTAAGTTTTGAGGTCATTTTTAGTTCAAGAACTGTCATATTAGAAATTACAGCAGAATTTGGAGACACATAGTCTGAAGAAAATTCAAGAAAAGGGTTTGATCTGACAAGTGAATATAAAATATGGCAACATATAGATAAGCCAAAATGACGTGAAAATAGCCACCAGGAAAAGTTAACTCTTTCCTGGATAGGTATGTTTAGTGGGATGAGACTGCCATCTATAGAGCAAATACTAAGTTGCTATCTAAAAGATAATCACACCTACAGTGTTTTGATTGGTCATAAACTAGTGACGAACAGAGAATCTGTTCCTTTAAAAGTTAAGACAAAGGGAAGAGAGGTCATTCAGAGAATCAGGGCAATCAGGCAATCAGCAATCAAAGAAAATCAAGAGCCAGGAGGGGCAAAAGAGTCGGAAGCAGGCTAAGAAAGAAAAGACAGAGAAACATTCCTTGACACTTAGCTACCTGAGAACATCTGGTGAGAATATCTATTTAACTGGTAAATATACTGGCTTCATTTAATTAATTAAAATTTTTCTAATAGCATGATATATGACTGGATAAATCACGATCAGATTTCAGTATTTAGAAATCTTAGTTAACTAAGAAGTATGTATTTATAACCATTTCATGCTGCAGATGGTATTGGGATAAGTGTGTATTTCTGTGACATATCACATGTTAGCATATCGTGATATTTATACAGCTGTATTGATTTGCTATAAAATAAGATTAAATATCTGTTTAGGCAAATTAGAATAAAAATATCAGCTTATAAAATTTGGTAGATTTCTTCTCATTGGATGGATCCAGGAAATGACTAATGACTGGTTAAATGTTATTTCATTTAAAATTACATAAGAATAGATCTTAAATGCCTATAAGAGGTCTAGCCAGCACTGAAAGGGTTATTCTACTGTCAGCTAAAGTTTTTTTACGACCTTAAGCTGCATTCTCTTCTCTCTGTGAAACTTTCACATTCTTTCTCTGTGAAGCCTATCGTAAATCAGTCTTAACAGCTATGTTATAGATTCTATACTGTATTAACCAGTGGAAGTTTATATTACCATATTGTATTGCATACTCATGTTATACTGAATTTCCATTGATTATTGTCACGCATGTTACTCATTATTATTATTTAAATTGTTAAAAATAAATTGTATCTATTTTTATAAACAATTTGTGATTTTATTTATATGGTATACATTTCACTTACACGATACGTTCTTTGGGATCTGAGAATTTAAATAGTGGGAAATTCTCTCTGTTTACTATTATTATCCCATAAATATCCCCACAGCGATCACCTGTAAATTTTTCGGGCATGGTGATCCGAGGTTCAGGTGCCATCGCGGTTACAGCAGATATAGGTGCCCATGCTTGTGTTTGCAATTCTTGGACTGCTTGATTCAGGTTGGACACTTGACTCATTAGGATATCAAGCATTTCAGCCAAGTCTGCGTGCTCCATTTTATGGCTCAGTTGTTCTGTCGGTAGCACAGTTTAACGGGCAGAGCCCAAGATGCAGACAGATGCTGAAGGCAAAGAAACAAGTTTGCAGTACCAAAGGATTAGACGAAGAGAATAGTTGGGAAAGCCAAAGGTCAGGACTGGCAGCATGGGTTCAGAAGCGATAATACAGGCAAGGGTCAAAAACAGGAACAGTATCAGGAAAATGAAATGAAATGAAAATTTTTTACCTAGGGCCAAAATGTAGATATCACAAGGTAGAGGGCACAAAAAAAGGGGGGTAACCCCTAAATGGTGAATATCATAGAGAACAAAAAAAATAAAAAATGCCTTTCTACCTGTGTATGATTTGCTGAGAAGATTATAGGTTTAAAAAGTAACTTTTAATAAATAAATCTAGAATAAAAATATGGAAAAGAAAAATAATATGAACAGCAGGAGTGAGTGGAGACTATACAGCGAGTAAAACTCTGTGACTACTTATATAAGCTGTAAAAGTGTATACATAATAACACTAATGCTGAAGCAATGCTGTTTTGCTATAATATAACATCAGGGTATTCCCAAGTAATAGAGGTGATACTGTATTATATATCACTATATATAATACAGTAGGGGGAGGGGGGAGGTAAGACGACTGCTAAACCAGTGCTGTCAATAGTTAAAAGATTTATGGAGAAGTAAATCCCTACATGATAGTACAACTAGTGACATGGGTTAACCCCACATACAATAATTGATAATGTTCTATGGTGCTTAACCTCAGAAAGATAATGGTTCAGCTAAGACAGATTTCTGGCAGATGGCGATTAGCATTAACACCCAGCACTCCCAAGCAACCAAGTCCTGCTGAATCTTCAGAGCAGAGACTGGGCCCCTTAAAACAGCATTAACACCCAGCACTCCCAAGCAACCAAGTCCTGCTGAATCTTCAGAGCAGAGACTGGGCCCCTTAAAACAGCATTAACACCCAGCACTCCCAAGCAACCAAGTCCTGCTGAATCTTCAGAGCAGAGACTGGGCCCCTTAAAACAGCATTAACACCCAGCACTCCCAAGCAACCAAGTCCTGCTGAATCTTCAGAGCAGAGACTGGGCCCCTTAAAACAGCATTAACACCCAGCACTCCCAAGCAACCAAGTCCTGCTGAATCTTCAGAGCAGAGACTGGGCCCCTTAAAACAGCATTAACACCCAGCACTCCCAAGCAACCAAGTCCTGCTGAATCTTCAGAGCAGAGACTGGGCCCCTTAAAACAGCATTAACACCCAGCACTCCCAAGCAACCAAGTCCTGCTGAATCTTCAGAGCAGAGACTGGGCCCCTTAAAACAGCATTAACACCCAGCACTCCCAAGCAACCAAGTCCTGCTGAATCTTCAGAGCAGAGACTGGGCCCCTTAAAACAGCATTAACACCCAGCACTCCCAAGCAACCAAGTCCTGCTGAATCTTCAGAGCAGAGACTGGGCCCCTTAAAACAGCATTAACACCCAGCACTCCCAAGCAACCAAGTCCTGCTGAATCTTCAGAGCAGAGACTGGGCCCCTTAAAACAGCATTAACACCCAGCACTCCCAAGCAACCAAGTCCTGCTGAATCTTCAGAGCAGAGACTGGGCCCCTTAAAACAGCATTAACACCCAGCACTCCCAAGCAACCAAGTCCTGCTGAATCTTCAGAGCAGAGACTGGGCCCCTTAAAACAGCATTAACACCCAGCACTCCCAAGCAACCAAGTCCTGCTGAATCTTCAGAGCAGAGACTGGGCCCCTTAAAACAGCATTAACACCCAGCACTCCCAAGCAACCAAGTCCTGATGAATCTTCAGAGCAGAGACTGGGCCCCTTAAAACAGCATTAACACCCAGCACTCCCAAGCAACCAAGTCCTGATGAATCTTCAGAGCAGAGACTGGGCCCCTTAAAACAGCATTAACACCCAGCACTCCCAAGCAACCAAGTCCTGCTGAATCTTCAGAGCAGAGACTGGGCCCCTTAAAACAGCATTAACACCCAGCACTCCCAAGCAACCAAGTCCTGCTGAATCTTCAGAGCAGAGACTGGGCCCCTTAAAACAGCATTAACACCCAGCACTCCCAAGCAACCAAGTCCTGCTGAATCTTCTGAGCAGAGGTATCATCTCTGGAAGATTGCCCATCCCACCCCATGGTCAGCAACTTACTTATAGATAGTGCACATCAGCTGGTCTCCTTGTGATGTAATTCCAGTAAAATACAAGTTTAGCAGGCTAAGATTGCCACAAGGCATATGTATGTATATGTGTTTGTAGTATCAGTTAGTTAATTACACGTAGCTAAGATACTGTTATCACTGTACTGACCAGGTGCAGGAATGTAAGAACTGGAATTACGCGTCCCTCTCCTTTGTATCAGATGAGCCACGTGGTTAGACCGGATGGATGAGTTTAGACTCTATTCATTAAATAGGTTAAGGGTATGTGTGGGTGTAGTTAATTGTGGGAGGAGCTACAGTGCTATATAAGGAATGTACTCTATGTATTCAGTACTCAGACTTTGCTGTATTTTGGTGACGCTAGTCCCTCTGAGTCCCGATCGGTGATCCAATAAAGAATCTCTTCCTTCCTGAAGAAACCTGTGTCCATCTCTCTGTGCTTGGCTTCCGTCAGTTTCTCCGGTATCATTTGGTGCATTGGCCGGGAAGCTCATCGTTCAACGGTAGCTGAGAGGCAGAGGCGTGAGACGGTCTATCTTTGCCCACGTTCTCTACGGCTGCACCCCTGAACTTCTGCGTGGACCTCCCTTCGTCTCGGCGCCACTGGTCTGTTGTCCAGGAGATCATCGGCCTCTACGTGAGAAGTGCTGGGGTGTCCCCGTCGATGAGTGTGAACTCAGGTTCAGGAACGAGGAGGTAAGACAACTGCTGTTTTAGACGGCAGGACCCACTAGGGGTATACCGATTGTGCGGTAGGCCCAAAGGGGTTTTGAATCTGTGTATCTGCCCCCTCTGTCGGAGGGAAGGAGCGAAGGCGCACCGCTCGATCGAACGCTCTTTAGTCAGACCGTTTGATTTGGTTAGTCAGGCGGGGTCCTGGTGTAAATAGCCCTAGCCGGACACCGGTGTCTTGTCTAGACTAGCGTTCTAGGGTGTATATTACGTTCGCTAGGTCGGAGGGACCGGGAGACTAAGCGGCGCCTGTGTAAATTCGGTTCGCTAGTTCTCATCCTATCTGGGCTAAGTGGGAAGGCGTGTAAATTTGGAACCCACTAGACTTTTGATAGTACGACTAAGAGGCGCCTGTGTAAATTCGGATCTCTAGCTCGTTGTATAGTGCGACTAAGAGGCGCCTGTGTAAATTCGGATCTCTAGCTCGCTATGTATATGTGGTGATTGGGCAGTGTGGCTAACCAAAACGGGTGTATATAGTTTTAGGTAGTCCATTCAAGGTACTGGCCAATAGTTTAGTTGGGAATTGTAAATGTGTTAACGATTGTTTTAGTAAAGTGTATATCTTGTTAGATAGCGCGAGCTCAGCCGTCTAGCGAGAGTGTTAATAGTGTGTTGCTGTATTATAGTGCACGGTACCATAACCCTGTATATTTACTGACATTATATAATAAGTACTAATCATTGTCGTCCATTGCATGTTTAACACCATAACCACTAATAATTGTATTGTGACCTTAACTTGTGCTTTGACCTATGCTAACCGTACTGTAACCGCTATTTGTAAAAGACGATGTTACTGGGGTGTGTTATAGACGGGTAATTCGTATATAGAGAATTATAGCGTGGGTGACTGTATAGTTACGCCAAAGGGCATAATATTGATTATATAGTGACTGGTGTAACAGCTGTGTGTGTACGGGAATTCCCTGAGTGTTTATTGTTATTGTGTACGTTTCACTTGGTAACCGTACCACGTGGTGCTGTTGCCAGAGGAAACGGGTGTGACTGTTGAATAGTACGCGTGTATAGTATTCGTTGTCGACGACGTTCCATTGTTAAGTATGGGTGCGTCGCAGTCAACGATTCCGGATCCCTTAGGATGTATGGTTAAGAATTTTAAAAAGGGATTCAAAGTTTGTGATTTTGGGGTAAAGATGTCTCCTGTACGTTTGGTCACTTTGTGCACTAGGGAGTGGCCTACTTTGGTTGCGGCATGGCCGCCACGTGGCAGTTTGGATCCAACTCTGGTACAGCGCTTACACGTGGCTGTATCGGGTAGGCCTGAACTTTACGGCCAGTTTCCTTATATTGACTGTTGGAGACAGGCCGTAAATGACTCGCCAAAATGGCTCCAGACATGCCACGAGGAGCAGTGTCGCCTCATGGTAGCTAGGACTTGCTCGTCCACTAGGACTGGTGTTAGGCCCATTTTGGACACGCCCCCTGAGTCCGAGATCCCTTTGCCGCCCCCTTACTTTCCGGTAAGAGGAAGTGACGCAAATACAGGAAGTCCTGCACCCTTCCCTCATTACCCTCATCCACTTCCGCTTCCTCCTCCAGTACAGGATCCACCCCCCCTCGTACTAAATCTCCCCGACCGGAACCCATGACTGACGCCTCTCTACGTAGCCCCATCCAAACCCGACAGTTGACTGGTGCCCAACAATTAAAGCACTATCAGATGCCTCTTCGCTTAAATCCCGGGTCAGCTTATATCGATGCCGCAGGTCAAATGGCACACGCTGACCCTGTCTTCGTATATGTCCCTTTCACCACTACCGACCTTTTAAACTGGAAGACCCATAATTCCTCGTATACTGAGAAACCACAAGCCATGACTGATCTGTTCACCTCAATAGTACAGACGCATAATCCGACATGGGCTGATTGCCAGCAGTTACTAATGACTTTATTTAACAATGAGGAAAGGACAAGAATAAATCAAGCAGCCATTAAAGCATTAGAGGATAGAGCCCGTGCTTTGAACCAAGCTAATCCAGCAGCATGGGCCGCGACACACTATCCCAACACCGATCCCGATTGGAACGTAAATGGTGCTGATATGGTTCAACTCAGAGCCTATAGAGACGCTATAATTGCTGGCATGAAAGCCGGAGGAAAGAAAGCCATTAACATGTCGAAGACAGTTGAGGTGATCCAGAAAAGCGATGAAGCGCCCAGTGTCTTTTATGACCGATTATTGGAGGCATACCGCTTGTATACCCCCTTTAATCCGGAAGACGCAGACAATTCCCGAATGGTTAACTCCGCCTTTGTCAGCCAAGCATACGGAGATATTAAGCGCAAGCTACAAAAGTTAGAAGGGTTTGCAGGTATGTCAATCACCCAACTAATGGAGGTAGCTAATAAGGTGTATATGAATAGGGAAACAGAAAGCAAGAAAGAGGAGGAGCGCAAGATGCGTAAAAAGGCTGATATGCTAGCGGTAGCGATCGCAGGCGTAGATAAACGGGGCCCAGATAGAGGCAATAATAGATGGAGTAGGGAGCCTTTGAGTAGGGATCAATGCGCGTATTGCAAGGAAGAAGGGCATTGGAGGAACGAATGTCCGCAAAGAGAGCAGTACGAGAGAGACCAACCCAGGGCAGGCTACGGAAACTTTAGAGGCAGAGCGAGAGGTAGAGGAGGCCCCGGAGGGAGTAATGGGTATAGAGGGAGTAATGGGAACAGAGGAAGTGTTAGGGAAGATAGGTATATTCCAGCAGCGCAAAGGTCCCGCGATAGAGAAGGTAGGGACTTCGTAGGATTGGCTGACACGGTCATGGAGGACTATTGATACCGACCGGGCTCCATCCCCCTTGGTCGAGCGGAGCCTATGGTCGATGTATCAATAGGGGGGAAAAGGAGTGCGTTCATGATCGACACTGGTGCTGAACATTCAGTGGTGACTAATCTAGTTGCTCCTCCATCTGGAAGGACTATTACTGTGATAGGAGCAACTGGAAGAAGTGCTGAAAAACCGGTTCTTAAAAGTCGACTCTGTACATTGGGAGGCCACGTAGTAAAACACCAATTCCTTTATATGCCTGAATGTCCAGTCCAATTGCTGGGACGTGATATGCTATCAAAATTACAAGCGCAGATTACGTTCCTACCAAATGGAACAACATCCTTAAAGTTTAATGGACCTTCAGGTATTATGACTTTATCCGTACCAAAGGAAGAAGAGTGGCGACTTTATACAGTGTTGACTAGCCAAAACCCTAGGAGTGATGAGACATTGTTTAACATACCAGGAGTTTGGGCAGAGAACAACCCACCAGGACTGGCCCGCAATATTCCACCAATAAAAATTGAACTGAAACATGGGGTTTATCCAGTGAGCCTAAGACAATATCACATTCCGCAGAAGGCTAAGAAGAACATCCAATCCTATCTGGATAAGTTCATACGGTATGGTATCCTAAAATTCTGTACTTCCCCCTGGAACACCCCATTGCTGCCTGTTCAAAAGCCCGGCACAGATGAGTATCGACCTGTACAGGACTTAAGAGCAGTCAATGATGCGGTTGTTAGCATACATCCAGTTGTACCCAATCCATATAACCTGCTTGCTTTAATTCCGGGCGGGGCTACTTACTTCACAGTCTTAGATCTCAAAGATGCCTTCTTTTGCCTCCGAATTGCCGCAGAAAGCCAATGTATTTTCGCTTTCCAATGGGAGAACGCTGTAACGGGCTCAAAACGCCAAATGACTTGGACAAGACTGCCCCAAGGGTTTAAAAATTCACCTACCCTATTTGGTTCAGCCCTAAGTCAAGATCTACTGGATTTCGAGTCTATCCCAGGAGAATGTGTATTGTTACAATATGTAGATGACTTGTTGATAGCAGCAGTTACAAAAGAAAAATGTCAGCAAGCAACGCACGATCTACTACATATTCTCTGGAAGGCAGGATACAAGGTGTCCAGGAAGAAGGCTCAGTTGTGTTTGCCAACTGTCAAGTATCTGGGATTCCATATCTCTGAAGGTCAAAGGATTATGGGGCCAGAGAGAAAAGAAGCTGTCTGCCAAATACCAATACCCAAGAATAGAAGACAAGTGCGAGAATTCTTGGGGGCAGCAGGCTTCTGTAGGATATGGATTCCCAGCTATGCGATACTAGCAAAACCTCTGTACGCAGCTATCAAAGGTACAGAGCACGACCCCTTCTTATGGACCCAAGAACAGCAAACGGCATTTGAAGATGTGAAGAAGGCTTTGATGAGTGCCCCAGCATTAGGTCTACCTGATCACACACGACCATTCTACTTATATGTACACGAGCAAAGAAGAATGGCTGTGGGAGTATTGACACAGTACTTGGGATCATGGCAAAGACCTGTTGCCTACATGTCTAAGCAACTGGATGCAGTGGCCAGCGGACTTCCACCTTGTCTAAGAGCCGTAGCTGCAGCCGCCCTGCTAGTAGCTGAAGCCGATAAACTCACTCTGGGTCAAGAACTTTATGTACGAGTCCCACATGCAGTACAGACGTTGTTGGATTACAAAGGAAATCATTGGTTTAGTAACAGCCGTATGACCAAGTATCAAGCAATGTTGTGTGAAAACCCAAGAGTGCATTTAGAGACTGTAAACACCTTAAATCCAGCTACCCTTTTGCCGCAACCTACTGAAAGTCAACATGATTGTTTGGAAGTAATGGATGAAGTATTTTCAAGTAGACCAGATCTTCGTGATTTTCCCATCCAGAACCCCGATGTTCAATATTACACCGACGGCAGTAGTTATGTGAAAGAAGGGATCCGCTATGCAGGATATGCAGTGACAACAATAGACAAGGTGATAGAAGCTCGGCCACTGGCGAAAGGAACATCAGCACAAAAGGCAGAATTAATAGCACTAACACGAGCGTTACAATTGGCTGAAGGTTTAAGAGTAAATATCTATACGGACTCTAAGTATGCGTTTTTAACCACTCATGCCCACGGAGCTTTGTATAAAGAAAGAGGACTACTGAATTCAGAAGGCAAAGAAATCAAGTACGCAGCTGAAATCCTACAACTATTGGAAGCAGTGTGGGAGCCGAAAGAAGTCGGTATCATACATTGTCGAGCGCATCTGAGAGGAGATGGTGATGTAACCAAGGGAAATCGGATGGCAGATAGTGCAGCTAAGCGTGCTGCTGAATCAGGAAGACAGGAGTATGTGGGGCATATAGCTGCTCTTATACCAACTCCACTGTCCCAATGGACTCCAGTTTATACAGCTCAAGAAGAGGAGTGGTTAAAGACTGAACCGGGAAAGTATCTGGAGAACAAGTGGTATCAGCTAGAAGATGGAAGAATAGTTATACCAGCATCACTAGCAGTAGAAATTGTCCAAAACTATCACAACGGGACACATTCTGGGAGAGACAGTACTGAAGAATCTCTTAGAAAACATTTCTACATACCAAGATTGTCCAACTTGACTCAGGCCATTGTACGCAGATGTGTAACGTGTGCTAAGAATAATGCAAGACAGGGACCAGTAAAGCCACCAGGAGTCCAGTTTATGGGGGGACTCCCCATGTCCGATCTACAAATAGACTTTACAGTGATGCCTAAATCGGGTGGACATCGTTACCTGCTGGTAATTGTGTGCACCTATTCAGGCTGGGTAGAAGCATGTCCTACTCGTACAGAGAAAGCAGGAGAAGTTGTGAGATTCCTGCTACGAGAAATAATACCCCGATATGGACTACCCTGTTCTATAGGATCGGACAATGGTCCAGCTTTTGTTCATCAGTGCCTACAACAACTGACTCATATGCTTGGTATAAAGTGGAGGCTTCATACTGCATATAGACCCCAGAGTTCTGGTAAGGTAGAGAGAATGAATAGAACTATAAAGAACCAGTTGGCTAAAATGTGTCAGGAAACCCAACTTAAGTGGAACGTTCTCTTACCCATAGCTTTATTGCGAATCCGCAGTACCCCTACCAGAAGGATGGGCCTCTCTCCTTTTGAAATCATGTATGGGCGACCACCTCCCGTACTTGGTAACTTAAGGGGGGACTTGAGTCAGTTGGGAGAAGGAATTACTCGGCAGCAGGTTGTAGAGTTGGGTAAGACTATGGAGGAGGTACAGAAATGGGTACAAGATAGATTACCTGTGAATATTTATCCCCCTGTTCATAGTTACCATCCAGGAGACCAAGTGTGGATTAAAGAGTGGAATACTGTACCGTTAGGGCCCAAGTGGAGAGGTCCTTATGTTGTTCTTTTGTCTACCCCTACAGCGATAAAAGTAGCCGAAGTAACTCCGTGGATACATCACTCCAGGGTTAAACCAGCAGCAGTCGATTCTTGGCAAGTTACAGTAGATCCAGAGAATCCCTGCAAGATCCGGTTGAAACGCACTACTCAGTCGGAGTAACGAGGAATTATTGTGGATTACAAATTTTATTGTTACAGGTGTGAGTGAGAAGGCCATAATAAAGCCTGTCCGCTTACCAACACATAGTGTATAAGCCAGGAAAGTCTCGAAGGGACACCTGTGAAGACGAGCAGAACTCCATTCCCTGCAGCCCTCACATCCTGGAAGCTGAGGTTCCATCGCACGGACGAAGACTGAGGATGACGGCGAAAGATGTGCTTTTGATTGTGTTTATTTACATGTGTTTTTATATTCAGGAAGGTAGAGGTACCGACACTCCTAGCTGTGAGGTATGCATTAAGACTACGAGAACAGGTAACCATATTTCCCAAACCCTAATTTGGCATTCACAATACGAATGTAAAGGAGAGGTATCAAGATGTAGATACCTAAATATAGACTATAGTGTGTGCCATTTAGGAGTAGGAGAACCTAAGTGCTTCAGTCCAGAGTATCAACCTCGTACAATTTGGTTGACTCTCAGGAATGGAGATCCTCAGGGGACCCTAATTAATAAGACGGTGTTAGAATCCGTACATTCTTCGGGTGTTCTGCTATTTGATGCGTGTAAAGCGATATCGAGTGGTAGAAAGCCGTGGAATGTATGTGGGGATCTTAGATGGGAGAGGACGTATGGGTCTAACGATAAATATATTTGTCCCAGTAGTAAAAATAAATATGTGAGTCCTAGATGCCCAAATAAAGACTATAACTTTTGTCCATATTGGTCTTGTGTGGGGTGGGCGACTTGGGGACAGACAGTAGATAAAGACATGATAGTGACTAAGTTGCCGACTAGCCCTTATTGTAAGTCTATGGAATGCAACCCAGTCCATATACTTATTAATAACCCCGACAAGTTCCTAGATAAGTATGGAAATTTATTTGGGTTTCAGATATACGGGACGGGTTTAGATCCTGGGACATTATTGTTTATAGGAATAGAGACTGATACGGTATCCTCCCAGACTCATCAAGTATACCATTCCTTTTATGAAGAGATGAGTATAGATAATAAGATCCCCCATAACGCTAAAAACCTGTTCATTGACCTAGCTGAAAGTATTGCCGGTAGTCTTAATGTTACCAACTGCTATGTGTGTGGAGGTACTAACATGGGAGACCAATGGCCTTGGGAAGCAAAGGAGGTAATGTCCGGTTCTGAGGCAGTTGACCAACTAATATCTACACAAGCCGATTATCATATGAGTGTTAGAGGTAAATCTGAGTGGAGATTAAAGACCTCCATCATAGGTTATGTTTGCATAGCAAGGAAAGGAATAATGTATAATACTTCTGTAGGAGAATTAACTTGTCTAGGGCAAAAAGCTTATGATGATGATACTAAAAATACAACTTGGTGGTCGGCTTCAAATGTCTCAGAACCATCTAACCCGTTTGCTAGATATGCCAGTTTAAAGGATGTGTGGTTTGATTTATCCATCACATCTACCTGGAGAGCCCCAGCAAATTTGTACTGGATCTGTGGTAAGAAAGCCTATTCGGAGTTGCCACAGGACTGGGAAGGGGCATGTGTGTTGGGTATGCTCAAACCATCCTTCTTCTTGTTACCGATTGAAACAGGTGAGACTTTAGGTGTTAAAGTGTATGATGTGAATCATAGGAAGAAAAGGGGACCCATAGAGATAGGCACCTGGGAAGATAATGAATGGCCTCCCCAGCGTATCATAGATTATTATGGGCCAGCCACGTGGGCAGAAGATGGTACCTTTGGTTATAGAACCCCAATTTATATGCTCAACCGTATTATAAGATTACAGGCGGTGGTTGAGATTATTACTAATGAGACCTCACAAGCACTCAATCTTCTAGCGAAGCATAATACCAGGATGAGGACAGCAGTGTACCAAAATAGATTAGCCTTGGATTACCTTTTGGCAGTAGAGGGAGGTGTATGTGGGAAGTTTAACCTGAGCAATTGCTGTCTTCAAATAGATGACGAAGGGCAAGCAATAGCTGAGCTTACTAGCCATATGGTTAAACTAGTGCATGTGCCTACTCAGGTATGGAAAGGGTACAATCCAAGTAGTTGGTTTGGTAGCTGGTATGAGTGGTTTGGAGGGCTTAAGGCAGTGGTAGGTGGAGTCCTACTGATTTTACTGTTGTGTCTACTCCTACCGTGTCTTATACCCTTAGTAGTTAGGTCTGTGCAAAGCCTGATAGGAAGTATAGCAGAGAGGAAGGCTGCTGCACAGATAATGGCGATATATAAGTATAAGGCTCTAGATCAGGGAGAACCAATGCAAGAAGATGAATGTTGAAGATTCACATCATAAGATAAGTCTGGTCTGGTTCATGGTAACCTGAGGTATATGCAAACCAAGGTTAAGTGATGCCTCAAGTAATTGTGAAATATCAGAGGCATCAAAGGGGGGAATGTGATGTAATTCCAGTAAAATACAAGTTTAGCAGGCTAAGATTGCCACAAGGCATATGTATGTATATGTGTTTGTAGTATCAGTTAGTTAATTACACGTAGCTAAGATACTGTTATCACTGTACTGACCAGGTGCAGGAATGTAAGAACTGGAATTACGCGTCCCTCTCCTTTGTATCAGATGAGCCACGTGGTTAGACCGGATGGATGAGTTTAGACTCTATTCATTAAATAGGTTAAGGGTATGTGTGGGTGTAGTTAATTGTGGGAGGAGCTACAGTGCTATATAAGGAATGTACTCTATGTATTCAGTACTCAGACTTTGCTGTATTTTGGTGACGCTAGTCCCTCTGAGTCCCGATCGGTGATCCAATAAAGAATCTCTTCCTTCCTGAAGAAACCTGTGTCCATCTCTCTGTGCTTGGCTTCCGTCAGTTTCTCCGGTATCATCCTTAACACACCAATCAAGTCACTAAACCTCTCCTCACCTGAATTCATTTAACACACTGCATCCTTACATTAGTTTAAACACTCATTGATATTTGTGTGTTTGTATATATGATCTACATATCTATATAATACACATTTTCTCTAATGTTCTCCCTTCTATTTTTCACTTTAACACTAACTTCTCTCATCACTAAAATATCCATATCCTTTCACTCTCCTGTCCCTGGCAACACCATCATCATTACTTCCTCCTTACTCCCCTCTCCTCTCTATTCATTCCATGCACTCTACACATACCTTTCCAGCCTATCTCCACCAACTCCTCCCAAATCCTCTACATACATACCCTCCTACAAAACTTTCAAATCCTACTCCCACCTTCACTTCCTTTCTATCCTTCTGCTCCTAGCAGCTGGTGATGTCTCTCCAAACCCCGGTCCCCTCTCAACAAACACAGCACATACTAACCCAAAGATCCACACTAATCTCATACCCATCTCATGTTCCTCTAAAGCCTCCTTCAATACTGCCCTCTGGAACGCACGCTCTGTTTGCAATATAACTAAATCCACTGCTGTCTATGACTTCTTCATCTCTCAGTCAATAGATTTACTAGCCTTAACAGAAACCTGGCTCTCCCCCTCTGACACTGCCACCCCTGCATCTTTGTCCTTCGGTGGTCTCCAACTTACCCACAACCCAAGAAACTCTGAATGAATGTAAAGGTGGTGGTGTTGGGTTTCTCCTCTCCCCTCACTGCTCTTTTAAACCTCTTCCCACCCCCCCTTCCCTCTCTTTCCCGTCATTTTGAAATACACTCAATTCGCCTTTTCAAACCCTTCTCTGCTAACATTGCTGTTATTTACCGTCCCCCTGGTTCCCCTCTTCTCTTCCTTGACCACTTTGCTGCCTGGCTACCCTATTTCCTCTCTTCTAACATTCCATCCCTAATTCTCGGGGACTTCAATATTCCTATAAACCCACATTTGACCTCTCCAGCCTCTAAACTACTTTCAATTACTTCCTCCCTCGGGCTATCGCAGTGGGCAAATTCTCCCACCCATGTAGCTGGCTGTGGCGAAACCGACCTCGCCACGTGTCCTTGGAGGGGGCTGATTGCCCGCCTCTTGCCTTTGGACTATGGACCAGACTTTATGGGAATGTGATACCCCAGATAGCCATACCATGGAGCCTATTCATATAATGAAAGACTATGGGAAAGACTTTAGCTCCATGGCAATTGTACTGTGTGAGTAGGATCTGCGCGCTATTCGGTAGTTTTGTGCGTGCAGATCCCAGCTATCTGGGGATAGGTGAAATGTCTGTGTGTTATGTGTAAATGTGACTTTATGTATTTTAAAGTGTTTTATGTTGTTTTGCAACCATGTGGTTAATGGAGTCTGCCTCTAGTCCTGGATAATTAGATTTCCTCTCCAATTATCTCCAGGGCAGAAGGGAGGAAGCCAGGATGCATTGTGGGGATGTTTTACTTTTACTGTTTGAGCCAGAAGGAACAAAAGATACTTTTAGTAACTTTTTAACCCCTGGTTGGATTCATGCCATTTTTTAATATGTTGTTCCCCTGAATGGATTGATTGTGGATATGTATTTTTATGTGAATGTGATGTATGGTTTTAAAGTTATGAAAGTTGTGTAAAAGTATATTTTGAACTGTACACATAATGGGATTAAGTGTCACACTAAGGGGAGGGGATGTGTGGGAGGTAACATCTATGTCATTGGTTCTTTTATGCCTCCCCCTGGGTGTGGCCTGTATGTGTGAGTTGGAAATAAAAGCCAGGCTGGATGAGCCAGTCCAGAGTTCCTGTTTTAACCTCAAAGTGATGTGTCGTCTCATTATTGGGGGAAGGATTTATTGTATGCTGTTCCAGTTGACTGCTAGGGGTACAAGCCTATTCGTATGGTTCCTATTCAATGGTCTACAGCATTCATACGCTTGGGAGAATTTAAAGGTTTCTTGGATTCGGTGATTATGGTGTCTGCCAGAGTGCTTGGAGCCCTCAGGAAGCACTAGGAGCATCCATTAACGGAGGTACTCAGTCGGGGTGCCAGGTGATCCGTTACACTGGCAATACCCTTGACCTAATCTTCACTTATGCATGTACAGTAACTAATATCTGCAACACTCCATATCCACTCTCTGATCACCACCTCTTATCATTTGCTCTCGCGTACCCCATCATCCAACCTCAGCCTAACCCCCCTCAACTCAGGAGGGACCTTAATTCTCTTGATCTCCAACAGTTGTCAGCTGACATTGATTCACAACTGCTGTCCATCCCTTCCCTCTCCTGTCCTTCACTGGCTGTAACGGACCATTTCACTTACAAGAGGATAAAAAACGTTTAGGCGATAATCCCCTTTTCCATAGACCAGCAGCTACTGCAAGCACCAATCTACCGAACTGCAAACTGTACGAATCTTCCAACTCCCGAACTGGAAACACACGAACCCTGGAATAGCTGAACAGGAAAAGCATACAATCCGCTCACACTCCTGGCAGTCAGCATACAATCCAATTCCCCCAATAACGAGACGACACTTCGTTTTGAGGGTCAAGCAGAATCTGAGGTGCTGGAAGACCCAGCCTGGTTTTTATTACCATTTTGTAAATACAGGACCACCCACAGGGCGGGACAAAACAACCAATCATACACGTACATCATTAAAACCACTCCCAGTAATTACACACAAAATCCTCCCCTTTGTCTGTGATATACCGTATATACTCGAGTATAAGACGAGTTTTTCAGCACATTTTTTGTGCTGAAAAACCCCCACTCGTCTTATACTCGAGTCAGTTGTCTGTATTATGCCAATTTACATTGCCATAATACAGACATGGACCGGGGGCTGTCAGGAAGCTGTAACTTACCTTCACCGCAGCTCCTGTCAGCTCCCTTCTCTCTCCTCCGGTGCGTGCAGCTCCCAGGTCAGCTTCCTCTGCAACTCTCGCGAGAGCTGCGGGGTCAGAACGTTGCCACGGGCAGAGGGAGCTGACCTGGGAGCTGCACGCACCGGAGGAGAGAGAAGGGAGCTGACAGGAGCTGCGGTGAAGGTAAGTTACAGCTTCCTGACAGCCCCCTCCTACAGCCCATCCACTGGACCACCAGGGAGTGAGAGCCCCCCTCCCTGGCCAGCTAACAAGCAGGGAGGGGGGACGAAAAAAATAAAAATATTAATAAGAAAACAAATAATAATAAGAAAAAAAAATTAAAATAACAAAAATAATAATACAAATAATAATAAAATAAAAAAATAGTTACCTAAAAAAAAATAACATTAAAAAAAATATTAAAATAATAACTAAATAATAATTAATAAAATGCCCACCCCACCAATGCTCTGCACTCACACACACACACTGCACATACACACACTGCATTGCATTCATTATAAACACACTGCATTCATACACACTGCACTGCATTCATTATACACACACTCCATACACACTGCACTCATACACACACTGCACTGCACTCATACACACACACTGCACTCATATATACACACACACACACACACACACTGCATTCATTATACACACACTGCACTCATACACACACACTGCACTCATACACACACACTGCACTCATATACACACACACACACTGCATACACACTACACACACTGCACTCATACACACACACTGCACTCATACACACTGCACTCATACACACTGCACTCATACACACACACTGCATTCATACGCACACACTGCATTCATACGCACACACTGCATTAATTATATACACACACACTGTAAATAAATATTCAGTTAATATAATTTTTTTAGGATCTAATTTTATTTAGAAATGTACCAGTAGCTGCTGCATTTCCCACCCTAGTCTTATACTCGAGTCAATACGTTTTCCAAGTTTTTTGGGGTAAAATTAGGGGCCTCGGCTTATATTCGGGTCGGCTTATACTCGAGTATATACGGTAATTATGCTACACAAGGGATTAACATAATTATCACAGACAGTAAAAATACAGTTTTTACCCATACCCTGTAACTTTAAAACCATACATCCAATCTTCATAAAAATTACATATTAACAATCAATCCATTCAGGGGAACAACATATTTAAAAAATGGCACGAATCAGACCAGGGGTTCAAAAGTTATCAAAAGTATCTTTTGGGGCCTGACTGGCAGCACGGCAATCTGGTTCAAGCAGGTTTTACAGGGCCCTCTATCCTGGAGACAATGAAGTAATCCAATTACCTCCCAGGACAGAGACAGACTCCATTGAGCACATGGGGACACAAAGACAGTAAAACACTTTAAAATACATCAAGTCACCTTTTACACATAACACACAGACATTTCACATATCCCCAAATAGCTGGGATTTGAGCACACAAAACTACCGAATAGCGCGCAGATCCTATTCACACAGTTCAATTGCCATGGAGCCAAAGTCTTTAACTACACGAATGGGCTCCATGGCATAGCTATCTGGGTTAACACATTCACATACAGTCGGGTCCATAGTCCAAAGGCAAGAGGCGGGCAAGCAGCCCCCTCCAAGGACACGTGGCGAGGTCTGTTTCGCCACACTGGCCATCTCCATATATAACTCTACTCTTACATCTGCCTTGAACACTGCAGCACCGCTCCAAACAAGCACCTCAAGGAGGACCCGCCCCCAACCATGGCATACTAAATCAACGCGCTACCTGCAAAGATGCTCCCGTTGTACTGAACGCTCCTGGAGGAAGTCTCGTACCCAATCAGACTTTCTCCATTATAGATTCATATTGTGTTCATACAGTGCAGCCCTTGCCCTTGCCAAACAGTCCTATTTTTCCTCTCTCATTAGTTCATGTTCCCGCAACCCCAGGCGTCTCTTTGACACCTTTAATTCTCTTCTTCACCCTGCTGTGGCCACCCCCAAAACTAACCTTACTGCTGATAACTTTGCATGTTACTTCACTGACAAGATTGAACAGCTAAGGAAAGAATTCTGTTTCTGTTTCTCAATCACACATAGATCATGCCTTCCCTACCCTTCAGACATTCTCCCCAGCTACTGACCAAGAGGTGGCTGCTCTTCTTTGCTCCTCTCGCCCCACCACTTGCCCGCTCGATCCTGTTCCATCTCACCTTATCAGATCTCTCTCCACTTGTCTAGTGCCTTCTCTAACACACATCTTCAACTGCTATCTCTCTTCTGGCATTGTCCCTGCTGACATTAAACATGCCACTGTAGTACCTATACTAAAAAAAAACCATCCCTCGACCCATCCACCCTCTCTAACTACCGTCCCATATCCCAGCTCCCTTTTTCCTCAAAGCTTCTGGAAAGACTTGTCTTTACCCGTGTGTCTCATTTCCTCAATTCCAACTCTCTCCTTGACCCCCTTCAATCTGGCTTCCGCCCTCTCCACTCTACAGAGACTGCCCTTATCAAAGTTACTAACGACCTAATCACAGCTAAATCCAAAGGCCACTACTCCATACTAATTCTTCTTGACCACTCAGCAGCCTTTGACACCGTTGATCATGCTCTCCTTCTTCAAACTCTTCAATCGCTTGGTCTCTGTGACTCTGTCCTCTCGTGGTTGTCCTCTTATCTCTCCCAACCCTCATTCAGTGTATCCTTTTCTAATGATACCTCCTCCCCTCGCCCTGTCTCGGTTGGAGTCCCCCAAGGCTCCGTCCTTGGTCTCCTATTTTCTCTTTATACTGCCTCTCTTGGCAAACTTATTACCTCTTTTGGATTCCACTACCACCTGTACGCTGATGACACCCAGCTATATCTCTCCTCCCCAGACCTCTCCCCTGCCGTCCTGCAACGTGTCACTGCTTGCTTTTCTTCCATCTCTGACTGGATGTCCTCCCGCTCTCTGAAACTCAATCTCTCAAAAACTGAGCTCCTTGTCTTTCCTCCTCCTAATACTGATCCTCCTCTTTCGCTCTCCCTTCAAGTTTGTGGTACCAACATCAGTCCATCCTTGCAAGCGCACTGTCTTGGCGTCATACTTGACTCTGGTCTCACCTTTGAGTCTCACATCCAGCACGTTGCCAAATCCTGTAGATTCCATCTTAAAAACATAGCCCGCATCTGCCCCTTTCTTGCACCAGATACTACCAAGGAGCTTGTCCATGCTCTAGTAATTTCCCGCATGGATTATTGTAACCCTCTCCTGATTGGTCTTCCCAATAGCCGTACTGCACCCCTACAGTCCGTAATGAACGCTGCTGCCAGACTGATTGTCCTCTCTAGTCGTTTCTCTCACACCTCACCCCTCTGCCAGTCCTTACATTGGCTTCCTGTATGCTATAGGAGTCAATTCAAGGTACTAACTCACACCTATAAAGCACTGAACAACTCTAGCCCCTCTTATATCTCCTCACAGATCCATAGGTATGTCCCTTCTCGGTCTCTCCGCTCTGCCCGTGACCACCTCCTGTCCGTTGTCCGCACTCGTACGGCCAACTCACGCTTGCAGGACTTCTCTCGGGCGGCATCCCTTCCTATGGAATAGCCTGCCTACCGCCATCAGACTCTCCCCTAGTCTTGCATCTTTTAAGAAGTGCCTTAAAACCCATCTCTTTAGGAAAGCTTATGGCCTCCAAGACTAACCCCTACCTCACATACCTGTCTCTTGCCCTCTCCTAAAGGGCAGCCCACCTTATTTGATTGCAAATTCCTGTCCTAATGTGTTTTACACCCCACCTCCTATAGAATGTAAGCTCGATTGAGCAGGGTCCTCTTCAACCTATTGTTCCTGTAAGGTTTTTGTAATTGTCCTATTTATAGTTAAATCCCCTCTCATAATATTGTAAAGCGCTACGGAATCTGTTGGCACTATATAAATGGCAATAATAATAATAAATATCATAAAAGCTGCCTAGATCATAGCAGCGTATTGATAATAAATTAAAGGTTGCTGTCAAGCAGTAAAGTGTAAAATAAGGGGTTGCTGACCTGGCTCCGTTTTTTCTGCAAGATACCTAGCAGTAATTTTTTTTCTTTTTTTGTTTATTCTCTACAGTATCAGGATAGTCTCCGAAGGTCTTTACACAATAAGGAACACAGTACAACTAAGCGAAGGGTGTGTGCGACTTAAATAAGGAAAGTGGGTGGTCTTGTTAATTGAGGTTCCACCGTGGTCTTCACCTTCCGTACCTTTAAAAGGCTCTGTGTCGGCGCACACGCACGCCCTTTGATTCTCCTGAAGTTCTTCCTTCTGTGTGGTCGCACGTGGAAGCAACAGCGTTCTAACAAACAAACTTCTAGTCTTGCTGTGTTCAGGAGCCAGTGTCCGTACGTTCTGCATAATAGGTGAGTAGCGTTCACATGAACAGAGGTGTCGTTCATACGCATGGAGTTCTTCTTTCTGTATCTGATAAGTTGCGTTCATACGAATAGAGGTGCTGTTCGCACGAACATGAGCGGTCGGCATGGGTGATTGAACCAACTGCGCTGCCTGGTCCTCGTGGAGTGAGTGAGAGACACGGCGTGGGAGCGCGAAGTAGGTGAGTGAGGGGGCAAGGACCTGATTGTGGCAAAACCAACCTCGCCACTGGGCATTGGAGAAGCCTGTTTGCCCGCCTGCTGACTATGGCCCCTGGGAGATTTGACCCTTTAAGAACCATCTGGGGACATACTGTGACTTTTGGGAACAATTAAGACTATGGCCCCTGGAAGATAGTGCCTGTTAAAGACTATTTTAGCAGATTGGATTTTAAAAGACTCTTGCTGCCCCTTTAAATTATATTGGAGCAGTTCTGCAGCTTTAAATTGGCACTTCGGATGCAGCCGAAGTAGTCGAAGTGGCCGCCATTCGACAAACGAACACGTGGCGGCGGCCATCTTTGTTCATTCAAACGAGGTCAGCGGTATGTGTAGCCAAATCCATGGAACTGAAATCGGCTACACATTTCAACGAACACCGCTGACCCTTACCTTCTCCTACACTCCGTTTTCAGCTGCAGAGACTAAGTCCCGTTCGGCAGTTTGAACTCACTGCTATACTAAGCTAAATGCACGAACGGCCCCGTTCGTGCATTCGAATGGGATTTAGTCATTTTTCTGTGTAAAATAGACCAACCGCACAGCCGAAATCTATGGAACTGTTTTAGGCAGGAAAATGTGCTTGCGGTCGGTCATACAGGACTCCCAGCTAACTTTTGATCTACTGGATGGATTTGTCTGATTTTTGAGAGTGTTTATGTTTAAAGTGTGCTGATTCTGAATATATGTCATTTTATTTTTTTATGAAGTTTGGACGTATAATTTTAAAGTTCTAGTACATGTGTAAAAACTGTATTTTTCCTGATTGTGATAATTATGTTAACCCATTGTGTACCATAATTATATCACAGGCAGAGGGCAGGATTTTGTGTATAATTGCTGGGAGTGTTTTCTGTAATGTACGGGTGTTATTGGTTGTTCTGTAAAACCCTGTGGGCAGTACTATGTGTAGATTGTGAATAAAAGAGGCTGTATGTGCCAGTACAGTCAGTTCTGCTTGATTGCCAGGAGTGTAAGCTGATTGTATGCTTTTCCTGTTCAGCTGTTTAACCCCTTAAGGACCAAACTTCTGGAATAAAAGGGAATCATGACATGTCACACATGTCATGTGTCCTTAAGGGGTTAAAGCATTCATATGCTTCTCTGGTTCGGTGGTTGTGGTGTTTGTTGCAGTGCTTGGAGTCCTCAGGAAGCGCTAGGAGCATCCTTCAACGGAGGTACCCAGTCGGGGTGCCCGTCGATCCGTTACACTGATACCTTTACTTTATTTAAGAAGTGTTTTTGTTTAAGTATTTTCACTAAATATATACACAATGCACTGCAACAATGTAAGGCTAAAGTGTACACTAGCCACAACATATAACTGCATACAAATATTGTCCCATTATTGGAATACTCCACCCTTGTGATGCTGCAGACCCCATGTCTCCCTTACACCAACTAACAACATACAAAATGTGCTGCCCTACAGTCGGCACAAGTCAAAAGCTGCAGATGGCAAACCGCTTTATAAAGTCAATCAGGAATTATACAGCAACACTTTACTTACTACAGGGCAGTATTTTCAATTGCGGTCAATCAGCAGGAGGAAATTAGTGGTAAAACTGATCCCCGTGTGGAATTAGTGAGATGCCCTGAGGTTTAGGCAACATGTACTGTGGAATCGGATGACTTACTTTAACACTGATCTAGGTACGGGTTGAGATGTTTGATGGAGCACACTAGTCACTGCTCCAGAGGTTTGGCATTCATTTTTACTCTTCAGCTTACCGGTTCTCTCTCTGCAGCAAGCTTCTATTTACGGATTCAAAGTTTCTCCATACACTTATGTGTTCTAGTATGAAGAACTGGGTTCCTGGTTCTGAGATCTCATATCAGATTCTTATACAAGGATGATGGTTTCTAGCACTGAATTCACGTACTGTGTTCTATCAGGTTCTGATTGTCTAGTCTAGGTATTAGTTTCTGAATCAAGGACTGATGGTTGAGATTCTGGATATGTTTCTGAGGATCTAGACCAGGTTCAATTTTCTAGATCATATTCTGAAGGAATGATGGGTGAATTTCTGGTGCAGAAGCTATGGATTAAGTCTTTGGATAAGGACCTGAGTATCTTATCCAGATATGCATTTCTGGATCAGGTTCTGGGTGTCTGGAAAATATTTTAAATGTAAGGACTAGTCTATATTTTTGGATAAAGTTATGAGTGTGTGGATCAAATTCTGCTTTTCTGGACCAGGTTGGAGTTTCTGAAATAAGTGCTCAGTGTCTGAGAAAAGCCTGAGATTCTGGATCATGTTCCACCTGTATGGATCATGTAGGAGTTCCTAGTTCAGGTTCTGAGGATCTACACAAAGTCTCAGTTTAAGTTTAATGATTTTCAGAATCAGGTTCTGAGTCTTGGGTCCAGGTTGACATTTCTGGGTCAAGTTCTGTTTTTTATGGCCCTGTAGTTCTGGGTCAGGTTCGGTGTATATACAACAGGCTCTGCAGTTCTGAATCAGGTTCTGTATATACAAAGCAAGCTATGGAAGTCTGGACCAGGTTCTGTGTATATAAAGCAGGCTCTGTAGTTCTGGATCATGTTCTGTAGTTCTGGATCAGATTCTGTGTATACAAAGCAAGGTCTGTGTCAGGTTCTGTGTATACAAAGCAGGGTCTGTGTCAGGTTCTGTGTATACAAAGCAGGGTCTGTGTCAGGTTCTGTGTATACAAAGCAGGGTCTGTGTCAGGTTCTGTGTATACAAAGCAGGGTCTGTGTCAGGTTCTGTGTATACAAAGCAGGGTCTGTGTCAGGTTCTGTGTATACAAAGCAGGGTCTGTGTCAGGTTCTGTGTATACAAAGCAGGGTCTGTGTCAGGTTCTGTGTATACAAAGCAGGGTCTGTGTCAGGTTCTGTCTATACAAAGCAGGGTCTGTGTCAGGTTCTGTCTATACAAAGCAGGGTCTGTGTCAGGTTCTGTCTATACAAAGCAGGGTCTGTGTCAGGTTCTATGTATACAAAGCAGGGTCTGTGTCAGGTTCCGTCTATACAAAGCAGGGTCTGTGTCAGGTTCCGTCTATACAAAGCAGGGTCTGTGTCAGGTTCCGTCTATACAAAGCAGGGTCTGTGTCAGGTTCTGTGTATACAAAGCAGGGTCTGTGTCAGGTTCTGTCTATACAAAGCAAGGTCTGTGTCAGGTTCTGTCTATACAAAGCAAGGTCTGTGTCAGGTTCTGTCTATACAAAGCAGGGTCTGTGTCAGGTTCTTTGTATACAAAGCAGGGTCTGTGTCAGGTTCTGTGTATACAAAGCAGGGTCTGTGTCAGGTTCTGTGTATACAAAGCAGGGTCTGTGTCAGGTTCTGTGTATACAAAGCAGGGTCTGTGTCAGGTTCTGTCTATACAAAGCAGGGTCTGTGTCAGGTTCTGTCTATACAAAGCAGGGTCTGTGTCAGGTTCTGTGTATACAAAGCAGGGTCTGTGTAAGGTTCTGTGTATACAAAGCAGGGTCTGTGTCAGGTTCTGTGTATACAAAGCAGGGTCTGTGTCAGGTTCTGTGTATACAAAGCAGGGTCTGTGTCAGGTTCTGTGTATACAAAGCAGGGTCTGTGTCAGGTTCTGTGTATACAAAGCAGGGTCTGTGTCAGGTTCTGTGTATACAAAGCAGGGTCTGTGTCAGGTTCTGTGTATACAAAGCAGGGTCTGTGTCAGGTTCTGTGTATACAAAGCAAGGTCTGTGTCAGGTTCTGTGTATACAAAGCAGGGTCTGTGTCAGGTTCTGTCTATACAAAGCAGGGTCTGTGTCAGGTTCTGTCTATACAAAGCAAGGTCTGTGTCAGGTTCTATGTATACAAAGCAGGGTCTGTGTCAGGTTCTGTGTATACAAAGCAGGGTCTGTGTCAGGTTCTGTGTATACAAAGCAGGGTCTGTGTCAGGTTCTGTCTATACAAAGCAGGGTCTGTGTCAGGTTCTGTCTATACAAAGCAGGGTCTGTGTAAGGTTCTGTCTATACAAAGCAGGGTCTGTGTAAGGTTCTGTGTATACAAAGCAGGGTCTGTGTCAGGTTCTGTGTATACAAAGCAGGGTCTGTGTCAGGTTCTGTGTATACAAAGCAGGGTCTGTGTCAGGTTCTGTGTATACAAAGCAGGGTCTGTGTCAGGTTCTGTCTATACAAAGCAGGGTCTGTGTCAGGTTCTGTGTATACAAAGCAGGGTCTGTGTCAGGTTCTGTGTATACAAAGAAGGGTCTGTGTCAGGTTCTGTGTATACAAAGCAGGGTCTGTGTCAGGTTCTGTCTATACAAAGCAAGGTCTGTGTCAGGTTCTGTCTATACAAAGCAGGGTCTGTGTCAGGTTCTGTCTATACAAAGCAAGGTCTGTGTCAGGTTCTGTGTATACAAAGCAGGGTCTGTGTCAGGTTCTGTCTATACAAAGCAAGGTCTGTGTCAGGTTCTGTCTATACAAAGCAGGGTCTGTGTCAGGTTCTGTCTATACAAAGCAGGGTCTGTGTCAGGTTCTGTGTATACAAAGCAGGGTCTGTGTCAGGTTCTGTGTATACAAAGCAGGGTCTGTGTCAGGTTCTGTGTATACAAAGCAGGGTCTGTGTCAGGTTCTGTGTATACAAAGCAAGGTCTGTGTCAGGTTCTGTGTATACAAAGCAGGGTCTGTGTCAGGTTCTGTGTATACAAAGCAGGGTCTGTGTCAGGTTCTGTCTATACAAAGCAGGGTCTGTGTCAGGTTCTGTCTATACAAAGCAGGGTCTGTGTCAGGTTCTGTGTATACAAAGCAGGGTCTGTGTCAGGTTCTGTGTATACAAAGCAGGGTCTGTGTCAGGTTCTGTCTATACAAAGCAGGGTCTGTGTCAGGTTCTGTGTATACAAAGCAGGGTCTGTGTCAGGTTCTGTGTATACAAAGCAGGGTCTGTGTCAGGTTCTGTGTATACAAAGCAGGGTCTGTGTCAGGTTCTGTGTATACAAAGCAGGGTCTGTGTCAGGTTCTGTGTATACAAAGCAGGGTCTGTGTCAGGTTCTGTGTATACAAAGCAGGGTCTGTGTCAGGTTCTGTCTATACAAAGCAGGGTCTGTGTCAGGTTCTGTCTATACAAAGCAGGGTCTGTGTCAGGTTCTGTCTATACAAAGCAAGGTCTGTGTCAGGTTCTGTCTATACAAAGCAGGGTCTGTGTCAGGTTCTGTCTATACAAAGCAGGGTCTGTGTCAGGTTCTGTCTATACAAAGCAAGGTCTGTGTCAGGTTCTGTGTATACAAAGCAGGGTCTGTGTCAGGTTCTGTGTATACAAAGCAGGGTCTGTGTCAGGTTCTGTCTATACAAAGCAGGGTCTGTGTCAGGTTCTGTCTATACAAAGCAGGGTCTGTGTCAGGTTCTGTGTATACAAAGCAGGGTCTGTGTCAGGTTCTGTCTATACAAAGCAGGGTCTGTGTCAGGTTCTGTCTATACAAAGCAGGGTCTGTGTCAGGTTCTGTGTATACAAAGCAGGGTCTGTGTCAGGTTCTGTGTATACAAAGCAGGGTCTGTGTCAGGTTCTGTCTATACAAAGCAGGGTCTGTGTCAGGTTCTGTCTATACAAAGCAGGGTCTGTGTCAGGTTCTGTCTATACAAAGCAGGGTCTGTGTCAGGTTCTGTCTATACAAAGCAGGGTCTGTGTCAGGTTCTGTCTATACAAAGCAGGGTCTGTGTCAGGTTCTGTCTATACAAAGCAGGGTCTGTGTCAGGTTCTGTGTATACAAAGCAGGGTCTGTGTCAGGTTCTGTGTATACAAAGCAGGGTCTGTGTAAGGTTCTGTCTATACAAAGCAGGGTCTGTGTCAGGTTCTGTGTATACAAAGCAGGGTCTGTGTCAGGTTCTGTGTATACAAAGCAGGGTCTGTGTCAGGTTCTGTGTATACAAAGCAGGGTCTGTGTCAGGTTCTGTGTATACAAAGCAGGGTCTGTGTCAGGTTCTGTCTATACAAAGCAGGGTCTGTGTCAGGTTCTGTGTATACAAAGCAGGGTCTGTGTCAGGTTCTGTCTATACAAAGCAGGGTCTGTGTCAGGTTCTGTGTATACAAAGCAGGGTCTGTGTCAGGTTCTGTCTATACAAAGCAGGGTCTGTGTCAGGTTCTGTCTATACAAAGCAGGGTCTGTGTCAGGTTCTGTCTATACAAAGCAGGGTCTGTGTCAGGTTCTGTGTATACAAAGCAGGGTCTGTGTCAGGTTCTGTGTATACAAAGCAGGGTCTGTGTCAGGTTCTGTGTATACAAAGCAGGGTCTGTGTCAGGTTCTGTCTATACAAAGCAGGGTCTGTGTCAGGTTCTGTCTATACAAAGCAGGGTCTGTGTCAGGTTCTGTGTATACAAAGCAGGGTCTGTGTCAGGTTCTGTCTATACAAAGCAGGGTCTGTGTCAGGTTCTGTCTATACAAAGCAGGGTCTGTGTCAGGTTCTGTCTATACAAAGCAGGGTCTGTGTCAGGTTCTGTGTATACAAAGCAGGGTCTGTGTCAGGTTCTGTGTATACAAAGCAGGGTCTGTGTCAGGTTCTGTGTATACAAAGCAGGGTCTGTGTCAGGTTCTGTGTATACAAAGCAGGGTCTGTGTCAGGTTCTGTGTATACAAAGCAGGGTCTGTGTCAGGTTCTGTGTATACAAAGCAGGGTCTGTGTCAGGTTCTGTGTATACAAAGCAGGGTCTGTGTCAGGTTCTGTGTATACAAAGCAGGGTCTGTGTCAGGTTCTGTGTATACAAAGCAGGGTCTGTGTCAGGTTCTGTGTATACAAAGCAGGGTCTGTGTCAGGTTCTGTGTATACAAAGCAGGGTCTGTGTCAGGTTCTGTGTATACAAAGCAGGGTCTGTGTCAGGTTCTGTGTATACAAAGCAGGGTCTGTGTCAGGTTCTGTGTATACAAAGCAGGGTCTGTGTCAGGTTCTGTGTATACAAAGCAGGGTCTGTGTCAGGTTCTGTCTATACAAAGCAGGGTCTGTGTCAGGTTCTGTGTATACAAAGCAGGGTCTGTGTCAGGTTCTGTGTATACAAAGCAGGGTCTGTGTCAGGTTCTGTGTATACAAAGCAGGGTCTGTGTCAGGTTCTGTGTATACAAAGCAGGGTCTGTGTCAGGTTCTGTGTATACAAAGCAGGGTCTGTGTCAGGTTCTGTGTATACAAAGCAGGGTCTGTGTCAGGTTCTGTGTATACAAAGCAGGGTCTGTGTCAGGTTCTGTGTATACAAAGCAGGGTCTGTGTCAGGTTCTGTGTATACAAAGCAGGGTCTGTGTCAGGTTCTGTGTATACAAAGCAGGGTCTGTGTCAGGTTCTGTGTATACAAAGCAGGGTCTGTGTCAGGTTCTGTGTATACAAAGCAGGGTCTGTGTCAGGTTCTGTCTATACAAAGCAGGGTCTGTGTCAGGTTCTGTCTATACAAAGCAGGGTCTGTGTCAGGTTCTGTCTATACAAAGCAGGGTCTGTGTCAGGTTCTGTGTATACAAAGCAGGGTCTGTGTCAGGTTCTGTCTATACAAAGCAGGGTCTGTGTCAGGTTCTGTGTATACAAAGCAGGGTCTGTGTCAGGTTCTGTGTATACAAAGCAGGGTCTGTGTCAGGTTCTGTGTATACAAAGCAGGGTCTGTGTCAGGTTCTGTGTATACAAAGCAGGGTCTGTGTCAGGTTCTGTGTATACAAAGCAGGGTCTGTGTCAGGTTCTGTCTATACAAA
The DNA here is from genome assembly GCF_036172605.1 of Pelobates fuscus. Taxonomy (NCBI): domain Eukaryota; kingdom Metazoa; phylum Chordata; class Amphibia; order Anura; family Pelobatidae; genus Pelobates; species Pelobates fuscus. Next base: position 391,831,244 of record NC_086320.1, on the reverse strand, counting down.
GCAGGGTCTGTGTCAGGTTCTGTGTATACAAAGCAGGGTCTGTGTCAGGTTCTGTGTATACAAAGCAGGGTCTGTGTCAGGTTCTGTGTATACAAAGCAGGGTCTGTGTCAGGTTCTGTGTATACAAAGCAGGGTCTGTGTCAGGTTCTGTCTATACAAAGCAGGGTCTGTGTCAGGTTCTGTCTATACAAAGCAGGGTCTGTGTCAGGTTCTGTGTATACAAAGCAGGGTCTGTGTCAGGTTCTGTGTATACAAAGCAGGGTCTGTGTCAGGTTCTGTGTATACAAAGCAGGGTCTGTGTCAGGTTCTGTGTATACAAAGCAGGGTCTGTGTCAGGTTCTGTGTATACAAAGCAGGGTCTGTGTCAGGTTCTGTGTATACAAAGCAGGGTCTGTGTCAGGTTCTGTGTATACAAAGCAGGGTCTGTGTCAGGTTCTGTGTATACAAAGCAGGGTCTGTGTCAGGTTCTGTGTATACAAAGCAGGGTCATGTGTCAGGTTCTGTGTATACAAAGCAGGGTCTGTGTC